>NC_137798.1:91455980-91873480 GCF_963383645.1 Muscardinus avellanarius | reverse complement strand
GTATCATTGCTGTCACTCATTTCATTTATACCTAAACTTACACACCCACAAGCATATATTATCCAATGTATTGTTGCTGTGATACTTCAAGTTGAACCCGGGAGGTTTGCTTGGTAAGCACTCTACTACAGTGCCACATCCACAGTATTTTTAATTTTATTTAGAGGCCAAGTCTCATTGAGTTGCTGAGGCCGGCCTCAAATTCATAATCCTCCTGTTTCAGCCTCTGAGTTGCTGGGAATACAGGCATGTGTCACTGCCTTGTATTATTATTTGAACAAACTGTTATCTGTGAAATCAATTAAGAATAAGAAACATGAAAGTTTTTATTTAAGTTAAATTTTTCCTCCTCCTCCTCCTCCTCCTCCTCCTCCTCCTCCTCCTCCTCCTCCTCCTCCTCCTCCTCCTCCTCCTCTCTTCGAGTAGATATGAGTTTCTGACCTATAACCTTTTCCTCTCTCGGAAAAACTTTAATATTTCTTACGAGCAAATCTACTGGGAACAACTCTCAATTTTTGTTTGTTTGAGAAAGTATTTCTTTTTTATGTTTGAGGAATAATATAATGATATGGCATTTTAGATTGGTAGTTTCACCAACTTGGGATTTTTCTCTCAACACTTTTAGTATTTCACTCCACTCTTAATGCTTGCATGGTTTCTAATAAAACATTTTTATTTTTGTCTCTTTATGGGTAAGTTACTTTTCCTTCTGAACTCTTTCTGGACTTTATCTTTGATTCTTTTGAAGTCTGAATGCAACATGTCTTGGTGTAGTTTCTTTTTTTTTAATTAATTTGTGTGCATTTATCCTGTGTTGAGTTCTCTGAAATTCCTGCCTCTGTGGTTTGGTGTCTAATATTAATTTGGGGCTTTCTCAGTCATTATTGCTTCCAACATTTCTTTTATACCTTTCTTGTTACTTCTCCTTTTGTCATTATCATTATATGTAGCTGATACCTTTTATAGTTCTGAAAGTTCTTTTTTTAACTCTAAGATTTTTTTGAAGCTGGGCACTTGGGGGCCTGAGACAGGAGAATCAGAGTCGAGGCTACCCTCATTAGTGCAGTGGGACTCGCAGCAACCCAGCCAGACCCTGTTTCAAAAGCAAACGTGAAAAAGAGCTGGGAGTGTAGCTCAGAGGTAGAATGCTCCTGGGTTTAATCCCCAATATCGCCCCTAAAAAAGTTTTGTGACATTATATCTGTTCTTTGATTTTGCAGTACTGGTGATCAAATGCAGGGCCTTTTGCATGCTAAGCAAGTGACCTATCAAGTGACCTATCACTGAGCACATCCTCACACTGCGTATCTTCTTCGAGTAAAGCACTCTTCTTTACTCAAGGATGAAAAAAGAAGAAAAAATAAGTTTGAACTGTTATTTAATATGTATCTGAAAGAAGATGAGAAGCCTTTAACTCTCCATATTTTCCTAAGAAAACGTATTTTTAATAACTTTCAGAAAGGAGCTGGCATCAGTGAACTTCATTTTTCTTCACTGATGTTCAAATCCATTTCTGTGAGCCTCATTAATTCCTCATCATAATTATATCTTCAGCCAATATTATAAAACATGAATACTATTATTATCAGTCATCACTATTCATTGAGATACATCATCAAAGCCTATCCCAATCCTCCATAATTGTACTGCCAGTAATAATGGTTAGTATATTACTCTCAGGAAAACTCACATGATGTTCATAAGAAAAGATATGAAGGAAACATTCTCCACACAAGACATTTCCTTACAGAGCCAGCCAGGCACTGATCGCCCCCTTCAACCCCAGGTAGTATCTCTCAACAGTCGGTGGCCTTGGAGCTGATGTTTGCCAAAGGGGATGGACCTTGGGTTATCTGAGGCTTTGCCTCAAATCATCTCACAGCTCTCAAACATTGCCTTAAAAAATGCTGGGTGAGCCAGGTGTTATGGGGCATGCCTGTAATCCCAGTATTTAGGAGGCTGAGACAGGAGGATGACAGGTTCAAGGACAGCCTCAGCAATTATTGAGACTCCCAGCAACCGAGCAAGACCCTGTTTCAGAACAAATAACAAATTTTAAAAAAGGACTGGGGCTGTAACTCAGAGGCAGAATACCCCTGAGCTGAATGCTGAATCCCAGGTATCTCTCTCTCTCTCTCTCTCTCTCTCTCTCTCTCTCTCTCTCTCTCTCTCTCTCTCTCTCACAATCACATGATGTTGGGTGAAACCTATTAATTTATACTGCTATTATTGTGTAATTATTACTTTTTGTGGTACTAGGGATTGAACCCAGTGTCATTTTACCTTTGAGCTACACCACAAGCAGCCTTTTAAAAAATATATTTTTATCTAAACAGGTTCTCACTAGGTTGTTGCAGCTGTCCTCAAATCTGCAATCTTCCTGTTTCAGCCTCCCAAGTACTGAGATTACAGGCATGTACTACCACATCTGGCATATGTGAATAATGATAAAAATAAAAATTTAAGAGAGGAAATCTTGTCAATTGAATGAATGAACTTGGAGGACATAAGCCAACATAAGAAAAGTAGCGCATGGTGTCTTTATTATGTAGAATCTAAAAGTGTTGAACTCATAGAAACAGAAAGTAGATAAATGGTGGCCAGAAACTACAAGAGTGGGCAGGGACATCAGGAATTATTGATTAAAGGTTATAAAGTTTCGGTTGGACAGGAGAAATGTTCTGGAACTCCGTTTTACTGCATGGTGACTATAGTTAATAATAATGTATTATAAAGCCAGGCATTGTAGTACACACCTGTAATCCCAGTACTTGGGAGGCTGAGACGGGCTGAAACTGTAAGTTTGAGGACAGCCTCAGCAACTTGGTGAGATCTTGCCTCAAAATAAATAAATAAGTAAATAAATAAATAAATAAATAATGGGTGTGTAGCTTGGAGGTAAAATGCCAATGAGTTTAATTTCCAGTACCAAAGTAAATAAATAAATAAATAATAAACTGGATGCGGTGGTACATGCTTATAAATCCAGTACTTGGGAGGTTGAGACAAGAGGATCACAGTTTTCAGACCAGCCTTAGCAATTCAGTGAGGCCCTCCACAGCTTAGTGAGACCCTGTTTCCAAATAAAAAATAAATAAAATAGGGCTGGGGTTGTAGTTCAGAGGTAGAATACCCTTGGGTTCCATCCCAGTACCACAAAAAAGTATTATGTACTTAAAAATTGTTAAACAAGTGAATGTGAAATATTTTCATCATAAGAAGAACTTATAACTGAGATGATATATATGTTAATTAGCTTGCTTATGCTAATCATCTCACATTCTTTCTATATATTACAAAATCACATTCTTTACTATAAATTTTGCCAATTTTACTCAAAAAACCCTGAGACATAATAATAAATTTGCTTTCTTCTATAAGAGAAAGAAAAAAAGAAAGAAAAGAAAGAAATGAAAAAAGGAAAGAAAGAATGAAAGAGAAAGAAGGAAAGAAAGAAAATAAAGAAATGAAAAGAGAGGAAAGAAAGAAAGAGAAAGAAGAAAGAAAGAAAGAAAGAAAGAAAGAAAGAAAGAAAGAAAGAAAGAAAGAGAGAAAGAAGGAAAGAAAGAGAAAATGGTGGGTGTGGGCAGGGTAGGAGGACAAAGGAGATCAGGAACTCCGCCACACAAAGACTTGGGATGGGATGGTCTCCCGCTCATATCACTAGTCTCAAACACTGCACCCATCTTCCAATGTTGACACTTCCAGGCAGTACAACCATGGGCATCAGAGCTGAAAAAAAAAGGGTGCTTTATTTCTTACATGAAGATACTGTAGACCAGAGAAGTAAAATAATTTGCTCAAGGCCAGTAGGATCTAAGTTGCTTGAATCCTACGCCCAGTGCTTTTCAGCAAGGAATCTGAGTTTGAGGAGGGATAAGATGCGAAGAAGATGTGTCCAATCTCAGCCACTTGTTATCTCTCAGCCTGCCTGGGATGCACCAATATAGCAGAGGCGGCAGCCAATCCTAGGAATTCAGTCATGTTGAGTTCTATCCAGCTGCTTACTGTTGTTACCACCCCTTTACTTGCTCATGAGTTTTTAGGGGAACAACAGTATCCCATACACAGAGTGACCGATGAAAAT
Organism: Muscardinus avellanarius; assembly: GCF_963383645.1. Lineage (NCBI taxonomy): Eukaryota > Metazoa > Chordata > Mammalia > Rodentia > Gliridae > Muscardinus > Muscardinus avellanarius. The sequence continues at coordinate 91,869,393 of NC_137798.1, read as the reverse complement.
GAGTAGGGGAGCAGCTTGAGCAGTACCCTGAGTTCTGCAGAAAGTACAGAGCTGTCCTGGGCAGCACAGATGGCTCACTTACCCTGGACTCAGCTGCCTAGATGTTTTTCCTTCCACTATCTGCACTATGCTAGCAGCTATGACAGAATAGAGGTGCTTGGGGAAGCTCTGAGAAGCCTTGCAGACAGATCCTCATTGTGTCATGGTTGCTAGAATGGTCCCTCCATCTGGCATCTACGGTACTTTATCTTAATGTTACATCTCCTCATGTTTTTTTTTTTTTTACATCTCCTCATGTTTAAATTGCCACCATTAGGATTATTACTTTTGATTTTGGCAAGTGTGTATGGCACATAAAACAGAAAAAAATTAATTGTTAAGATGAAGACCTTCCCCAGTGATAACTGGGTAAGGAGTCAGAGTGGTCACATATGGGCCTCAGGATAGACATACCTTCTTGATTGTTGGGTGGAGTAGGCTGAATAATGGCCCTCAAATATGTTCATGGCTTAATCCCCAGAGCTTCTGGAATATTCTACCTTATGTGACAAAGGGATTTTGTCGATGTGGTTAAGTTGAGACTTAACCTTGAAACTGAGAACAGCCTGGACTATCTGGCTGGATCCAGCGCAGATACAAGGAGCCATAGAAAAGTGACAGAAATCAGAGTCAGAGGAAAAGGTGATGGTGGCCAAAGCACACTGCAAGAGATGGAACCCCCCGCCCCCCGAGAGAACACAACCCAGCTGACATCTGCACTTTGGCCCAGTGAGAGAAATTTCAGACTTCTGACTGACAGGACTGTAAAGGATTGCATTTTTTCTACCTGAACCCACTATGTAATTGTTTTAAAGTAAGTTTTAAAACAACAAAAAATGAACAGGCTGGTACAATATCTGGCACACAGGGCCCCTCACAGGGACTAGTTGAAGGCCATTTGAGTTTGACCTCCTCGTGCTGGTTGCAAGGACTGGGGCAAGCTGAGGAAGCTTCTGTCTTTCCATCTCACAGTCTAGGAAATGAGATGGTGTGCGTGATAGGAAATAAGATGGTGTGAGTGAAAACACATTGGAAAACTATAACCATGTAGAGATGGAAGCACTATCCCTCCTTCTCGCTCCCTTCTCTAGAGGAGGGAAGGCTCCTGTTAGAAAGAAAACCTAAAAATTGTCAACTCTTGAACTCAGTCACTCGTGGGCTATGATCTTGTGTGTTACTGCCTATTAGGCAATGAGCTCTCTTAAATATCTCCTACCCCTGGATTTTTTTAAGAGTTTCTATAAGTGCCATTTATTTTTTTCACAAATAATAGCTGAATTCTCATTTATTTACCATACCCATTCAGGCATTCAAGAAGGGCTTATTGAGCACCTAACAGATAACAATAGATGAGCACTAGATATACACCAATGGATCAGACCTAGCTGCGGCCTGGAAGAAGTACAGTGTGTGGACAGAGGCAGTCATAGAGCAATATCCACGTGATAAAGTGCCACGGGGTAATTGATGGAGGAATGTGTTGCATAGTTCTAGAGCAAAGATGACTGTTTTTTTAGGGGGGTGGTACTGGGGTTTCTGGAAACCCTTCTACCTCCGGGCTACACTCCCAGACCTATTTTTTTATATTTTTTATTTGGAAACAGGGTGTCTTCGAACCTGCGTGATCCTCCTGTCTCTGCCTCCCAAGTGTGGGAATTACAAGCATGTGCCACCAGGCCTGGCAAGAGGGTTGGTTTTATTCAGGAAAAGCCTCTGTGTGGTTGAGGAGCGATCAGGTCAATGATCACATCCACTGAGGACTCCTACCACCTGCTCTCCAATGCTTTATCAAAACTGCTACCAAGTTGGAGGGAAAATGGCCGCTGTGGCACACAGCACATCTCAATAGCTGTAACAAATAAAATTCAACTACCAAGAAGGCAGTATCTTGACAAAAACAACAAACAAACAAAAAACAGAGCAGTGGAAGATATTTATGAACAAAAACACAAAAACGGGAACCACGGTGGAAAGAAATCCAATACTCGGAAAACGAGATTCACCGCAAAGCCCCTAAGCGTGTGACTGACCTAATGTGGCAGCTGGCGCCATCTCTGGCTGTTGTCCCCAATTGGACTATAGCTCCAGCTCTGCAGCCCCAAGAAATTCCAACACGTAATCCAAGAACTTGAAGTGCAGAAAGTGGTGGCAGATCGCCAACATCTTAAGTGACCAGCACCATGCTTCAGGGATGCAGAAAACGATCCAAAAGCTTGTGTACTCACCAGAGGCTGGCACCCGCAGTGGCTCACTGTGCCCTCCAGAGACTCCGCCTGCTGGACAGCAAGGTAACCACATTGAGCTACTCAGTGCCATCCCTGAGGTGGTCAAGTTAGAAACTCCAGAGACACAGGAAAGGCCCATAGTGTTCAGGGCACGGTACCTGCACAGGGTCACAGGGCATCGCTTTGAAACTACACTGGATACCTTTCACTGGTGTGGGTAGGGAGTGCAAGCCCAGTACCAGAAGGTGAAGAGCCCAGGGTCAGAAAGTGCAGAGCCTAGGACAGGAAGGCACAGAGCCCAAGTTGGAAGGCACAGAGCCCAAGTTGGAAAGTTCAGAGCCCAGGGTTTAATGACACAGAACACAGGCTGGGAAAACGCAGGGCCCATGCCCAGAAAGCACAGAGCTGAGGGCCTGAAAGCACAGAGCTGAGGGCCTGAAAGCTCAAAGCACAGGGCCTGAGATTGCAGAGCGCAGGGTGGAGAACACAGAGCCAGGGCCAGGGAGCACTGAGCCAGGGCCAGAGGGCACAGAGCCCAGGCTGTGGGGCATGGAGGATAGTGGTTCACAGCCAGTCTCAGCTACTTAGTGAGGTCCTCCACAACTTAGTGAGACCTTGTTTTAAAACAAAAAATAGGGTAGGAATGGAGCTCGGAGCTAGAATGCCCCTGGGTTCAATCCCTGGTGCAAAAAAAAAAAAAGCTGAACTATTATAGATGTATGATTAAGGCATACCCACATGGACCAAAGGACTAAGTTCATCCTGCTTCTTCTTGGCAGCTGATGTCAATAGTTTTTCAGTGAACTATAGAAAATTTACCTCCCATTACATCCCTTTATCCTCTTCCAATAATTGATATCTTAAATAATTTCTGTACATACACTGAGAATCATATTAGTGTTAAACATTTTGCTTCAATCATAAAACATAATTTTAAAAAATCAACAGAATAAAATTTCATTATCTTTACCATATTTTTCTTTAATCATGTTTTTTCTTCATGAAGTTTCATGACCCCTTATTATACATTCTTCTTCCTATAACATTTTTGTGTTTAGAGAAGTTCTGTTAGTTATTCATTTGGGGTAGGTCTGGTGGGGACAAAAATCTCTTGTTTTCCTTCGTCAGAGAATATTTTGATTTCCTATTTATTCTTGAAGGGTATTTTTGCCAGATGTAGAATTCTGGGTTGACAATTATTTTCTTGCAAGCACCTGAAAAATGTTGTGCTTCCTTCTCATGTCCTGCATGGTTTTGGGAGAGAAATCCACTGTTGTTCCAATTGTTTTCATCTGCATTGATAATGTATTGTTTCTTTTCTGTAGCTTCCAAGATTTTTTCTTTTCTTTTCTTTTTTTCCTTAGCATTCAAAAATTTGACTATGATCTGACTCAGTGTGGAATTCTCTGTGTATATCCTGTTTGGGGTTCACTCAGTGTTTGGAGTTTGGAGTTTTATATATTCTGCCACATTCGGAAGGTTTTCAGCTGTTAGGTTTTGAATAATTTTTCAGTTCCCACTTTCTTTTTCTTTTCACTTGTATCTGGGACTTTGTTCATTGTTTAAAAATCTATTTTCTTTTTGGTGTTCAAATGAGGTATCTTTAATTTCATTGATTCTTTCCTCTGTTTTCTCCACTTTTCTGTTGAACCCATACATTGAGTTTTTTTTTAAATTTTGGTTTAGTTTTTAGTTCCAAAATCCACTTTTATCCTTTTTTTGTCTTCTGTCTCTTTGCTGAGATGTCATATATTTCTTTGATTTGCCTCAAGTAATTCCATAGTTTCTTTCTTTCTCTTCTCTTCTCTTCTCTTCTCTTCTCTTCTCTTCTCTTCTTTTCTTTTCTGTCTTTCTTGTGGTACTGGGAATGGAACCCAGGGGCATTCTACCTCTGAGCTACACCCCTAACCCTAGTTTTTATTCTTTATTTTGAAATAGGGTATCACTGAGTTGCAAAGGGCCTCACTAAGTGGCTGAGCCTGTCCATGAACCGTGATCCTCCTGTCTCAGCCTCCCAAATGCTAGGATTACAAGCATGCACCACCATGCCTGGTTCCATAGTTTATTGGTGAAGCATTTTTTTTATGATGGATGATGGTCAATTTAAAATCCTTATCAGGTAGTTCTTAAGCTGTGATATCTCAGCATTGGTGTCTGTGGATGGCCTTTTCTTGTCTAGTTTGAGATATTCCTAGTTCTTGTTATAAATGATTTTTTTAACAATTTTTTATTGAACATAAGTAGTATACATTTATACTATATTTGGTGCCCTCTCCCCCCCGCCCCCTTCCCCCCCCACCAATGGTTGTCCAGGTTAACCATGTCTTATTCATAATTTTACACATGTTCAGGTGTAGACCCTCATTAATCCAGATCGGCCTTTCTCCTCTCCTATCTTTCCATTAAAACTTAGCTAGTATTTCCCCTCTAATATCTGGGGTCCTACTGGTATCCTTTGTGTTTTCTAGTTTGGGCATATTAGAGGAAACATGTGTATCTTCTCCTTCGGTGCTTGGCTGATCTCACTTAACATGATGCTCTCCAGGGATTTCCATCTTCTTGCAAATGATATAATTTTGTTCTTCTTTATGGCTGAATAGAATTCCATTGTGTGTATTTCCCACAGTTTTGCTATCCATTCATCTGTTGATGGTGATCTGGGTTGGTTCCATATTTTGGCTATTACAAATTGTGCTGCTATGAACATAGGTATGCATATGTTGCTGTATTTCTCTGAATTCAACCCCTTTGGAAAGATACCCAGGAGTGGTATAGCTGGATCATATGGTGGATCTATTCCCAACTTTCTTAGGAATCTCCACACAGATCTCCATAGTGGCTGAACTAGTTTGCACTCCCACCAACAGTGTAAAAGAGTTCCTCTTTCCCCACATCCTCACCAGCATTTGTTGTTGTTTGATTTCTTTATGCTTGCTACTCTGACTGGGGTTAGATGGAATCTCAGTGTAGTTTTGATTTGCATCTCCCTGATGGCCAGTGATGAAGAACATCTTTTCATGTATCTATTAGCCCTTTGTATCTCTTCTTTTGTGAAGTGTCTATTTAGTTCATTTGCCCATTTCTTGATTGGGTTGTTTGTTTTGCTAGTGTAGAGCCTTTTGAGCTCTTTGTATACTCTGGATATTAGCCCCCTATCAGAATGGTGGCTGGTAAAGATCCTTTCCCATTCTGTAGGATAAATGATTTTTAATTTAAACCTGAATCTTTAAATATTTGGGTATTATAAGAATCTGAATTTTATTTAAATCTTGAGTTTTATTTGGCTTCTACATATCTGATGGTGGTAGTTTATTACTGTCAGGTATTATCTCTGGACATTTCCAAATGTTCTCTGGGAAAAGTGTTATCCTAAGTTGAGAACCACTAGCTAGCTGATGTCAATCTCCAGAGTTTTCAGTAGAATCAGTGGTTGGTTATGGCTTGTAATCTATTGTTTGGGCATGTTATGTTATACAGCTATAGATAATCAGAAGGGCATAGAGGAGGCTAGTATTCAGAACATCTTCATGTCCTTCACAAATTTCCTTAGTATTAGCCCAAGAGCTGGATTAGCTCAAAAGACTTGGGTTAAAAGTCTGCATCTACTGCCTATGTGGTTATGACAACTAACTATGGTATCTAGTTAGTGTATTTGCTTAGTATTTAGAGAATAATTAATAAGTGATTATAATAAAAATATACACATGCTATAGAAACTCATGCTTGATGTATGAAATACACAAGAGAGTTACATAAAAATAAAAGAAAAATTGAAAATCATTCAGAATGGTCAGGTTATTATTTCAAAAGGAACAAAATGCTTCCTGATCTTATTTGCTTTTCATCTTTCTGAAGCTAAAAGAAACATTCTTGTTTTTATTATGAACTCACTTGTGAGTAAGTAAATGCTTCCTTGTCCCTAAAAGGGATTCATAACATGGATTCTTAAATGAAGGACATTGCAAATGTTGTCAACAACATGTTACTTTTTTTTACAAGTTGTGGGAAAATGTTCCCTGTGGCCAAGGATCTCACATTAAATCATAACTCAAAGGAAGCATTCCTGTCAGAATGAAGCTGATGTCGCCAGGTGTTTTGATGATTGAGCAAGTCACCAGGAGAGCAGTTACATGAGGCACTCAACCAAGGCACGGGACTCAGAGAGTGCCCAGATGATCTGCAGTACTGTATCTGGCAATTGCTACCTCATGAGAGCCTTTGCGATTTAAAATTTTCCCTCTATGAGACTCATAGTTCTTAAGAACCATATCATAGATGTATGCACGAACGCTTGTTTCCATCTTTGTGTTCTTGAATTATAAAAGAATTCTATAAAAGGGATCAAGTTATGAGTCAACAATTTAAAAAGGAAAAAGGGGTGGGTGGCTCAGAGAGGAGACACCTTGGATTTCTACAATAACCTTTTACATGTTTGAGGTTTTATCTAAAGTCATTTAAATCTTGCAATTGGGATTGCAGTGTGAGGCCTTTATTAGCATCCCTAATAGCAAAAGACAGATTTCTAGAGACCCTAAGAATCTAATATTGTTTATGGCTATTTTCCTGAAGGTCAGAGTTATAAATCTAGATAGTAGCCAAAGAGTTTGGGATAAATCTGCTGGCTTTAAAGAAAGGATGAGGTGGTACTTTCATCAGGATTGTGAAATGGATCCATCCTATGTGCTGTTAGAAGATAAATCAGAAATTCATTTACATAAGACTGTGGACTACCAGTCAGCCCCAGGCAAGGGCTACTCACCTCTGCCTAAGAGCCACAAACAATAATCTGTGGGTCCATGTACAATAGCTTTTAGGTCATGCTTGAATAATGAATACTTTGAGGTTTCAGCACTGGATCTGGAGTGAATGAAGTGTATAATGGCTTTGAAGTGAGAAGTCTTTTGCTGAATTCCCACTTCTACCTTGTAGACTGAATTATAATGAGTAATTATGTCCTAGCTTCTCTGCTTGCTCAGCAGGAGACAAATTTGATCACTACCGTAAAATATTATGATAATTGTTGTGGATGAAGAACTTAGCTGTGGGTGACTTCCCACAAGGTTCTGGGTAAATCTAGAATCACCAGTGATTGCGTGCCATAATGTTTAACAGAAATTTTAAAAATTTAGTGAGTTAAAAATTTATTTTGATAATTTTATTGGTACATTATAATTATATATCATAGTGAGATTCAAAGTGAAACATAAATACATGCACACATAGCTTGTACTTTATTCTGTATCCCTCCCTAATATCCCTTCCTCCTTGCCCATACATGTTAGTGAGATGGGTAGTTATACTTTTATGTATGGACATAACCTTATTTGAACTATTTCTTCCTCACACCTTATTTTACCCCTCCATACTTTCATACCCAGATCTCCTTCAACTATTCTACTGGTCTCTCTTCTCATTTGACTCAAATTCCTTTTGTTTTCTACTTTCATTTTATTCTCCATATATGAGAGAAAACATTTGATCCTTGACCTTCTGAGACTGGCTGATCTCACTTAGCATAATATTCTTCAGTTTTTTTCCATTTTCCCAAGTGACATAATTTTGTTCTTCTTTATAGCTGAGTAAAATTCCATTTTATGTATATATTACATTGTCTTTATCCATCCATCTGTTGTTCAGACTTCTAGATTGGCCCCATAATTTGGTTATTGTAAATTGTGTGTTGCTAGAAACATGGATATACCTGTGTCACTATAGTATTCTAACTTTAGTTCTTTTGGAAATATACTAATCTGTGGTATAGCTGGGTCATATTATGATTCCATTCCTAAATCTTTAAATGAACCTCTGTACTGATATCTATAGTGTTTGTACCAATTTATAGTCTCCATGTATTTAACAGAAATTTAAGAGACAAAAAATGTACTTTATTTAAGAGACAAAAACCTTAAGATTCTTCCATTCACTCACTAGCCATGGGTAACAATCTGTTGCCTTCTTACGAATATCCCTCAACACCACAGAACTCTCGAGATAGTGTTTTCCATCATTGTTTTAAAGTAAACGGTCACCTCTGATTTTAATGAACAGTGTTTTATGGGATTTGTCCTCTGTAGGAAGTGGTTGCCATTGGGAGGGTAAGCTTTGCTTGTAGGATATTTATTCATCTGCCTGATAACTCCAAAAAACAGAGGCAGAAGCCCTGTAAGGATCCAGTTCTGAAAGGATCCAGAACTACTTACCCCATGAGTAGTTCTTAATGACTGAGAAGCCGGCCCAGGAAAGGGAAACTTATGAGTATTAAATGAGGTTGCTGTCATAGCATCAGGAGGGATGGAGGATCTTATTGTGACCACATTTCTGCTATATATATTGTGCCTCCAGTTTTTTAGCTTTACATTTTAGTTTTCAACAGTTGACCAGATCAAAGCCATATGTATCTCTACACATCTCAGATGGATCAAGGGTATTATGTGTTTTCTAGTGTCCATTTCTTGATTCCTACCAACCTAGATCTACCTTTGCTCACAAGGATAGTGCAAGGTGGTAGGATATTTGTAACCACACACTGTGGGAGTGAGTCCTGATTCTGTTTCTAGAAAGGTATGTATGTTTAACACTTATTTGTTGACCCTGTGTGATGGCTTCCTCAGGTAGACCAAGAGGCAGAACATCTGTAAATCACAGTGAGGCAAAACGAGCCCTCTAGAGAGGCATAATCTCAGAGCTCTTTATTCAAATGTTACTGGTGGAAAGGCCTTTAATTGTCATGCTCAGACTTGTGTCCACCCCAGTTTCAGCCACATTGGAACTTCAATGTTTGGTCCACATAGAACGAAAGTTACTGGATGAATAATTCTTTTAAGCTATAACACTGATTACTCATAATTTGAGTCTTGATTCTCTAAGTTCTGGTTGAGTGATATTGTGTAACATTTCAGCCTCTTTGATCCATAGTTCCTTTTTGTACAATGAGGATAATAATAGTACTTTCCTCTGTGAGTGGTTACAGGAACTAAATAGTACAAAGTTCTTAGTTCAGTTCCAGGCAAACAACAAGCTCTTGAAAATTATTAGCTACTGTGATGACTAAAAATAATATGAGGAAGATTAGAGTCCATTACATTTAGTTTCCTGTAGCCCAACGAGTTGGTAAAATCACCCCATTTTCCTATTATAATTGTAGACAGTAATCATGTTTTCAGATAGTGTGTAATTTCAACTTGGAACATTTTGAAAGATTGTTTTGTAAGGGCAAATTTTTTAATTTTCTGAGAAGTATTTTCATCAGTATAGCTTATTAAGTATAACGTTTCTAAGGGGAGAATATGATGAGTTTATTATTTATGTGCATCCATTTATATCCTTTAGATGCTTATTAAGCATAATAATTTTGATGTGTCTGGACTGTCCATTTCTCTAGACACCCCACTTCCAATAGAGGTTCTTTCTCCCAGAGCTGTGGAGATTCAAACAAAGTCCTTGCATGTTTAAATCACAGTCACACAAGCAGAATCCTTGGATTTATTCTTCTATTTTACATCATGACTAATTTCTTGTTCCATAGAATTATTGTCTCAGAGTTAGACATTTTGTGAACTTTGTGCGTTTGGTCTTCCTTTCAGCTGTTTGGGACAGATGGTGTTTTATTACCCTAGCAAGTTTAAATCACACAGATGTACTGTCCCATCTAAAGAAATATGAGCAATTATGAGAATACTCATTTGTCTGATGGAAAGAAAAAGCTCTCTGGGGTCAAACAGGTCTGGGTTGTGAACCCTTGTCCAAGCTGGGTGGTCAAGGGCAGGTCGATCCCCTTCTCTGAGCCTATTTTCTCAGTGTAAAATAGAAAGGTACTTTATTGCTCTATACATGTGAAGATGCCCCCAGTTTATGTATGTTGTCTGTTATTATATTGCTTCTAGGTGTGCTTCTAATTATTATTCTGGTAAGATCCTTGAGATAACATGGTGCTACTATAATGGGTACAAAGTAAATAGCACAATAACCCAATCTGTAGTGTTGGCACTTAATAAATAAAATATATTAATATTGCCAATGATTTACTCTTTGGAGGTAAGATGGAGGGAGTAATATAAAAGTGTTAATATTACTTTTATTAGAATTTTGAACAAACCCAGTCTCAGCTCTCTTTGTGAGAATATGTTGATGATGCTGATTGGAGGCTAATGATAATAATCCCTGAAATTTATTGAATACTTACTCTAAACCATATGTGGTCCTTGAAATTTTCTCCTATTTGTCTCCACTAATAGTGAATACTAGAATTACACTTATACTTTAGTTTGGGTTTCCCAAAAACATACTCCGACAAAGGTTCAGATTCCAGGAGTTTATTTGGAATGAATCTCAGGATCAGAGATGTGAGGGATTAGGAAAAGACACAAGAAGGGAGGAAGCCAGAAAGGGTAAAAAAAATTACTAAATACTAGTGTCTTAGACAACTGAGGCTTTCAAGCATAGATTTCCCAGTAGTCACTGGTTGCTACAATACCAGTTTCAGGTAAGCAAGTTCTTCTACTTCTTTTTCTTTTTAGTACACAAACTCATGCAATCTTACTACTGAGGACACGGTGCCATGTAATGGTTATGATTTAGGGAGCATACTACATACTGAAATATGTCCCTCATCTCTGCAGGGCATCATTTCCAATCTGGTGCCTTTACAGTGCCTTCTAAAAATGTCCCATAGCTCTGAATGAGTGATGTGATAAATATCAGGACCAGAGGACCCCAGCTTAAGTGCTCAGTGACAAATATCTTTTTCTGCAAAGTAGATTCCTTGGTCTGAATTGAAAACATTTCTGTATCAAACTCCATCCCAGTTTGAGTCCCATTGAGGAATTCTACTCACACTACAGGCCCTTTACTACCTATTGTTAGACTCTAGAGAACTTGGCTGTGTAAGACTTACTGCAGAAGGCAGGGTTTTGGGAAAGAATTGCACAGGTGCCTCTGGTGAAGACAATATATGAATAGATGCTAACACAGTGCTAATATGGCAACTGGGGTGGCCACTGGAGGCTGGCTACTTGAGGCTGTTGGTAGAGACTCCAAGAATCCAGGGTCCAGATCATGAGCACAAATTATAAAAGAACAAATTTGGAGACACGGGCATCATTAAAATAATCCTTATGCCCAGCACTATTTTCAAGCCAAAAGTTGAAAAATAAAAACTTCAGAACATATACTACAGTTTCATTACACAAAATAATTATCTGGCCCAGCTGTATTATTCTATTTAACACATGAAAAAGTGAGGGCTGGCTTATTTTTGGTGCATGTGAGAAAGTGGGGGTGGGAGGAGTTTGCACAGACAAGGAATTGTCAGCTGAAGGGATTCACTGAGCTGTAGGGTAAGGTGCACAGAACAGAGGACAAGAACTGAGCAAAGCCCAGGACAGAAGGAGTCTAGATGGAGACAGAATGATGAATGCTAGGTCACCGAGAATGACAAGCTGCAGATGGTATTGAAACTGGGTGATGTGCACAGGGGCTCTGCACTCCATTCCCTTTGTTCTGTGCATGTGTGAAACATTCTATAATAAATAAAAAAGCATGTGATGAGATCAAGGTCGGCAATGGATGGTCCACGTGCTGCTGGTGATGCTGAGACTCTTGTGGATGAGGGTCTCCTTAGTGAGCATAACATCTCGGGCTTGTATTTGAAGGCACTGTTTGGGAACTGGCTTCTCTCAAGACTGTACAATTCAGAACTTCACATGGGCCTGGAAACAGAAGGCGCGTCAGGTTTAGATATCTATGCACTGCAGGCTTCAGCCATATGTAATCACTTCCTATTACCAGAGTGTGTGTCCTTCCTTATATCACCATAGCTGTTCATGTGTTTTTCTTTCTACCTGGACCTGCCAGGCTAGTGTCGCTCACCTTTCAAGTTTTATGTTAAGTGCTACTTGTGTTAGGAAACACTTCCTGACTTCTCACATTCAAGTAAGGGACACTTGTGCTTCTAAAGTATCCCAAACATACTGTATTTGCTGTTTATTTATCTGCATTCCCTGCTAGAGGAGAGCTTTATGGGGACCAGAATTATGTTTGGCACAGTCTGAAATATTATGGGCACTCTGTAAGAACTAGTTAGATGAGAAGTGGTGTGCAGTAAGACAGGTCTAAAGTATGAGGCTGACGACCATCCTTGAGTTTGGGCCATCTACAGGTCTCTGATGACATCACAGGGAAGTCTCAACGGAGAAGTGGTAAAGAAGCCAATCCCAAGTGGGTGAAGAAGTACAAACGGGAAGCACACTGGCTTCTCACACCCTCCCTAACTGCTGCTGGCCAAGATTTTCTGCTCAAATCAGTGAGAAGGACAGGCAGGGAAATGGTGGGGTAGTAGATGCCTGATGCACATTGGCGGGGCGGGGGGGGAGAGAGAGAGGAGAGAGAGAGAGAGAGAGAGAGAGAGAGAGAGAGAGAGAGAGAGACAGAGAGACAGAGAGAGACAGAGAGAGACTCAGCCAAACTCTGTCAATGCATCACATTACTAGAAACAAGAGGTGCTGACTTTGCTCTATGAGACAATTAGAAACTACTACAATGACTAGATGGATGAACTAACTTATGGAAAATAAAAGGCATCCTGAGCAATCACCTCTTCCCCTCCAAGGGAACTCAGAAGAGCAAAGAAAGTTTATCAGAAGCATTTTAACTTTTTAACATTTTAACAGGTGGTTTCCCAACAAGGTAGCCTTTGTTCCATGTGGGAGCCTAATTTGCTTTAGGTAGTATAGAGCATCAAACTAGGAAACTTTCTCAATTTTTCAAAGTCCCATTATTTTCAGGAAGTGAAAAAGTTTCTCTGAATACCCTCAGTGTGTGATAAGGGCAAACATCAAAACAAGGTCCTTCTGTTTCAGCCTCCCAAATGCTGGGATTACATGCTTCACGTGAAGCCCTTTGCAATTCAGTGAGACCATGTTTCAAAATAAAGAATAAAAAATGGGCTGGGGGTGTGGCTTGGAGGTAGAATTCACCTGGGTTCCATCCCCAGTACTGAGGAAAAACAAAAACAAAAACAAAAACAAGGTCCTTTGTGTTCCAAAACTTGCTTGCTTATTTATCATCTATCTATCTATCTATCTATCTATCTATCATCTATCTATCTATCATATCTATCATTATCTATATCATCTATCTATCTATTTTTTAAGGTGACAGTTTATGGAAGATGTATCTAAAAGTGTTCAAGTCTCCAACCCATGCTATGGCTTTATACCGATGTTCTGTCTCATCATAGATTCTGCAGATAATCATATTAATTCCTTAACCCATATTTCTTCTTATGCACCAGATGTTAATGCTGTAAATGTGAGTAAAACACATCCATACCTGCTTTGCTAGCACTTTTCTCTGAAGTCTCTATGAATTATGTGCTTATTCACCATCCCTCCCTCTGATTAGACTCTAATCTCCATAAGAGTAGGACTTGGCTCTTTTGTTTATCACTGTGAATTTAGTGCCTAAAACAGTGGCTGACGTTGCTAAGATAAATATGTGTTGCATGGTTTTGCTGAATGGGTAGATGAATAAATAAAATTACTTCATAATAATTTTTAATCCTGGAGAAATTACTAAATGGAAAAGATCATGAGTTCCTGTTAAAGCAGTTGTCCATGGGCACTTTCCAAGAATTTGTTTTTGAAAGCATTTTTAATGACAGGGTAAAGTCAACATGGAAAGACAAACATTTTTCTTCAGTAAATACTCCAGATAAATACGTAAGAGGACACTACTGAGCTCTAGATAAATCTCCTGTGAACTATTCTCTTTGAAGAATTTGAACTTCACTTGAACTGACAATTGTTCAAATGTACGTCTTTAGTAACTTCTAAATAGAGCATGTGCCAGCTAAATAATGCAATTCACCTTTTAGTTGTTTAAAATAGTAGGTCTTTGATCCCTTCCTAGGAAAGATTAATCTGTTTGCAGTAATCTCTGCATATGTTCAAAGCCTGCTTGGCCTATATTGACATTTCAAAAGAAAATAGACTTGGATTTTGAACCAAATCAAACAGCTCTCCAGGAATGAGCCGTATGGCCTTGTAAAATAATCTGGTAGGTGGAGTTCAGCCTGAAGAACAACAGGTACAGAAAGTACCCGTGTGTGAAATGACTGTTTCTGATGCCTGGAAGGCTGTACTGAGAAGGGGCCTCAAAAAGCCTTTTAATCTTTTGAGTTTTTCCTGACAATTTTGAGAAGATTAAAATATGCTAAGTCATTGTTTATTGATAATATGACTCTAAGAACCAGATATTATTTTGAATTGGTAAAATGAGTGAGTATATGATGACAGGGAAGATGGGGGTGGGGTGGCGGGGAGACTACGAACTATGCTATTCAATTTCTAGCCAGTAACAACGTTATACTTTTTTATTTAGAAGAGTACCATTTAGCTGGGGCTGGTGTGAGGGTATACATGGTAAGAGGAATGGGAAGGGTGGAATAGGAGTGAGTGGTGGTGTTTAAAGCTAAGTTGACATAGCAGCTTGTAATAAAGAAACACAACATCCATTGCCCATCTCAAGAAATAAGGGCAGAGTCCTGATGGAAATTATGCAGGAGGAATAACTCAAATTCCTCCAAGTCCTCAGTGTTATTCCTGGATCAGGTCCCTTACTGCTCTGTGAGAATGTGAGCCCAGCATTGTCAGAGCAGTTGCTTTCTCTAAAGAAACGGAGTGTCTCAATTTTTATGGGACATGCTCTGGTGGTGATGTAATGGTATAGACTGAGTGGTCAGAAAAGACCTGATTGGTAAGGTGGCATTTGGGTACTGTTTCTAGGAAAGTAAGGGAGATAATAGCGCTAAGAGTCTTTCAGAAAAAAGGAAAGAAATGAACAGCCCTGCAGCAGGAATGGGCCTGCTAGGCAGAACACGGGCCATGTTGTTGGTGACAGAAGGAATCGAGTGAAGGGTGGAGAGACTCAAGAGTGGAGGAGGAGGAGGGATTGGGTGGGGCACACAGACATGTCTTGGGAGGGCTTTGATGAAAGCACAGTGGAAGTATCAATAGGACCTACCAGAGAGCTTTGAGCTCAAGAGTAGCATGAGCCAACCTGGGCCATTCAGTACTCTTCTGTCTGATGCTGTGGAGAGAATACTTTGTACAGAAGCAGGAGCAGAAGTAAGGAGGCACGTTAGAAGACATTGGTTGGGATGACGTTCAGGGTGATGGTAAAAATCATATGACCACAGCTTTAAGTGGAAGTTGGTTTCTGTCTCACTTGTAACTGGATTCAGAGGTCTGAAACCAGAAGTGGATGGCAGCTGTGTTTTACCAAGTCCTTAAGGATTCAAAAGATCTTTCTATCCATGGCTCTAAGGACTCAAAGGCATGCATGCAGATAAAAGGAGTTAGCCTAAGGATCCATCGCTCTTGTCTAAGGAACCATCTCTATGCCAGAAAACAGGATGGAGGAAAAGTCAAAGAGGACAAGAGTTCAAATAATACTATGTCCATTTGTGAAAGTATCTCTACCAGTCTGATGTGATGGAGGAAAAGTCAAAGAGGACAAGAGTTCAAATAATACTATGTCCATTTGTGAAAGTATCTCTACCAGTCTGATGAACACGTATGAGGATGCATACATATTTATATCACATTGAACCTCACCATGATGCTAATTAAAATGCACCAATAAAAGTATATTTTTATTTATTTATTTATTTATTTTGCAGGTCTGGGGATGGAACCCAGGGCCATTTGACCTCCGAACTATAGCCCCTGCCCTATTTTTTTATTCTTTATTTTGAAACCGGGTCTCACTGAGTTGCAGAGGGCCTCACTAAGTAGCTGAGGCTGTCCGCGAACCGCGATCCTCCAGTCTCAGCCTCCCGAAAGCTGGGATTACAAGCGTGCACCACCACACCTGGCTAAAAGTATATTTTAAAAGAAGGAAGCAACAAAGGTACCTCTTAAGGAAAGTTCTCAGAAGTTCCATAGATATTTCTGCTTATAGATCCTTTCCTACATCAAGCTGCAAGAAGTGTTAAGAAGTATAACCTAAATTCTGGAAGACTGGGTGCCCAGATGGGAATTCTATTTGTCATGAAATGAAGATATAGAGGAGTGAGCCCCTTTGGCCACAGAATACTATCACAGTAATCTAGGCAAAGAGACACAGTAATCTAGGTGATGGAAGTGTTGAGAAGTATTCAGATTCTGTTTATATTTTTAAGTAAGGACAAGAGGATGTGCTGATGCACTGGTTGTAGGATATTTGGGGAGGGGAAGAAAAGAAAATAGAAGAGAATGATTCAGGTTTGAGCTTAGATAAATGGAAAATGGAGCTACTTTTCTTGAAAAGGCTTGAGGATAAAGATAACCAGGAACGTGATTTGGGGAAATGTTAACTTTGAAATACCAATCAGACATCTAAGTAGAGATGTCAAGAAGGCTGTTGGGTTGGCAAGCCTGGAGTTAAACAGAGACAGCTGGTTTAGAAATAGAAATAGGATTTCAAGATTTATCTATATAAGTATTGTATTATTGTATTAAAGCAATGAAATTTGACAGGATTATCAAGACAGTGAGTGCAGGTAGAAAAGAAATCAACATAAAGGACAAAGTCTGGGACACTCCAACATTTTAAAGGTCATCTTAAAGATAAAGGGAAATAAAACTAGTAAAAGAAGAAAAATGGGTCTCCAGAAGCCAAGAGAATACAGTATTAAAAAAAACCCTGAGTGATATATTGTACAAATGCAGTTGACAGGTTGAGTAAGATGAAGATTAATAATTGACCACTGGACTGGGGAACATGAAGATCACTCGATCACTGGTTACCTTGGTACAAACCATTTCAGTGAAACGGTGAGAAGGGCCTGTCCATAGTGGGTTCCAGAAAGAATGAGGGTAGACCCAAGCATGATGGCACACATCTGTAATTCCAGTACTTGAGAGGCTGAGACAAAAGGATCGCAGGTTCAAGGACAGCTTCAGCAGGTAGTGAGACTCATCAACCTAGCGAGATACTGTTTGCAAATAAGAAATAAAACTGGGCTGGAGGTATAGCTCAAAGGAAGAATGCCTCTGGGTTCAATCCCTAGCACCCCCACCACGCTCACAAAAAGAAGGAGGGTAGACAAAAAGAGAGTGAATCTCAACAGTTATTTTCAGGAATATATCTGTAAAACCTTATAAAAGGGAAAGTATTGGAGATAATGGAGAGACAATTTTTCTGTTTTTTTTTTAAGATGGGATTTGTTGCAAAATGTTCTGTACATTGATGGGAAGGAGCCAGCAAAGAGAGAAATTTTGATGAGGCAGGAAAGAGAGAAGAGAGGTGTTAGAGTAAGATTCTTGAGCAGAGGGGAGGAAATGGTGCCCGGCGTGCATATGGAGGTTTTTGGCTTTGGAAGGGAGCGGCACACAGTTCACCCAAGAGGGAAGGCAAATTACTACGACCAGATGCAGGTGAGCAATGGAAAATGTGGTTGAGCTAAGGGAAATTCTCTCCTGATTGTTTCTGTTTTCTTATTGCAGTCAAGTTCAAGCTATCAGCTGAGAATGAGGGGATGCTGGGAGGGACTGGAGATTCATAGAGAGAGAAAAGTGTATGGAATAGCCATGTAAGAGATTAGGTGAGTGAATGAACTGTGGAAATGTGGTGAGATGGCTGGGGCAGTACTATGCATCTATTTTATGTCAACAGTCATGAATTTAAAGTGCAGCTACCCATAGGAAGCCTGTGAGCGTGGGAGTAAGTAGAGTTGGATGAAACCAGAGTTGGGGCTTGGCCAGGCAAATACAACAGATGGAGAGAGAAGACAGGGGAGAAGAAGGGAAACAAGAGAGGAGGAAAAATGATTCAGATTGCATCTCCTCCAGGCAGTTATAAGAAAGGACCATGGCATCTAATCTGACCAGCCAGAATGGTGCTGACGAACAGGAGAGTATGGATTCAGTGTGTCATATGCAGCCTTTCTTGAAAAATCCTGCAAAAATAGATACTGCTGCTTTTCATTGTGATGTATTAGGAAGAGGAGGGTAAGTTTCAGTCGAAATAAAATCCAAATCTCTTGGCTTAAAAAAAAAAAAAACAAGAAGCGATTCTAATAGAATTTAGATTGATGGCAGCTCCTCCACAGTCACTGAAGGACCCAGGTGATGATGATTCTGTCATCTGCAACTTGTGGTTTTACCCAAGGTTTTGCCACTTCCTGTCAGCAAATAGGAAGAAAGGACACACTGGAACAAGTGTGAGGGGCTTTTATGGGCCAAGTGTAGGAGTGTCATTTATCACTGCAATCATGTCCCATTGAAATAAACTTAGTCATGTCCCTCAATGGGAGACTGAGAAATATAGTCTAACTGGATGCCTAGAAAGGAGAAGAGACTATTTTTAGTAGACAGCCAGCATCTCTATCATGGATGGTCTCTTTGGCCACCATCATACCTTACATAAGACATATTCCCATACTTCTCAGAGGAGAAAACCAATTTTTCCCAATTAGTGCTTGTATCTCAACACCTCGGATCTCCAGGTGATATTCATATCTCTTTCTCAAGGTCCAGATATGGTTCCTCAAAATTCAGCATTCTTTAAACTAAAATACAAGTTATCTGGCTCCAACTGTCCACTCAAAATATAAAAGTGGGTAAGATACCCTTCAAACTTCTAAAGTGGTTTCTGATGCAGAGCAGTGATGGAATCCTGTTGGGTAGACATTGCAAAGCCTCCAGTCCCTGGAAGAAAATGTCTTGATATATCCAGGGTCTGTTTTCTGCAAGGAACTTTCTTGCCTATTTTCACTATAGCCCTTGGGTCTCCCATCCTGAAGAATATTCTTGTCTATTATCTTCCATGACCACATATGAGGTGGATATTGGGAGCATGTTATTAGGAGTTGACACCTTTCCTAGTCCACTGTCTGCTGTTGTACAAGGGTGATCTTATAGCTTCCAGTTGTGGTTTCTTGCATATTATAAATTTTTCAAAAACTTGAGGAGGCTTCTGACCTATTTGTTTCCCGGTTCATGTGCTAGTTAATAAACCTAAATTTCCTTTCTAGATCTTTTCTAAGATTTACCTTTCTTGATCAGCCCTTCTGCCTCACCAGCATGGAATCTTCATTGCATCTGAAATAAACTCAGGTTGAAGGCAATAGCCTTAATATTATCTTTGACACTGGGTGGAGTCTCCTTTTTTGACCTACAAATCTTCTCTTCCAGAGTTTGTGGTAATGAAACTATCAGTTTTTCTAGCTCTTAGAAGCCTTTATTTTTTTTTGTTGTTGTTGTGGCTGTTCCACTTTTTCCTGGCAATGTAGCCAATTCTTGACTGAGTTTACCTCTTTCTTGTGATTCTTGGCTAAAAATAACAATTAGCAGCCGATACTCACTAATATTCCTACTTTTTCCCGCTGCTTTCTGTAGAACTACAGCCTCTGTAAGGTCTTGGTCTGCTTCCCATGCTCTCACAGATAATGTTTTCTAAAAGTAATTTTTGCATCAATAACTTGTGGCTTTGTTTTTCTAATCTTTGAAAAGCATCTTCTACTTGCTTCACTTTAAATGACGAACACCGTGTATTTCTGGTGTTTAACATGGCATTCACTTTTAACTGACTATCACCATATTGATTAGGAAAGAGGTTAAAAAAAAAGAGACCCCTAAAATGCAGTGACTTGAACAAAAATGTATTCCCCTCATGAGGAGATGTAGGTCCACAACAGCACGTCCTTTTCAGGGATACAGGTAGAGGTCTGATGGTGAGTTTTCCATTTTCTTTTGTGTACTGGAGATTGAACCAGGAGCATTCAATCTCAGAGCTACACCCTCACCCTATTTTACTTTTTTATTTTATAACAGGGTCTCACTAAGTTGCTGAGAGTCTTGCTAAATTGTTGAAGCTGGCTTTAAACTTCTGACCCTCCTGTCTCAGCCTCCCAAATGCTGAGATTCTAGGCATGTGCTACTATGCTCTGCTGAATTTGCCATTTTCAAACTTGGCTGCCAACGTTTCTTAGGATCACCATCCCAGCCAGACCAGAAGAGAAAGGAGGTGGAGTGACATGAGTAGAAGGCTTTTTGCTTTTTCGTTCTTCTTTTCTGGTACTGGGAATTTAACCCAGGGGAATTCTACCTCCAAGCTACACTTCCAGAATTATTTAATTTTTTTTTATTTTGAAACAGAGTCTCACTAAGTTTCAGAGAGTCAGCCTCAAACCTGCGATCCTCCAGTCTCACCCTCCTAAGTACCAAGATTACCGGCATGCACCAACATGCCCAGCAAGTAGGAGGTTTTCATAGGTAAGGACTGTAAATGGAACATTTTATTTCTGTTCATGTTCTATTGGGTCCAAGAAGGAGGAAAGAGGGGGTCTTGTGGCTATCACTGTCGATCACAGTGATAAAGATGAGAACAAATAAAGGGCACTATTTCTTTCTATAGGATAGACTTTAAAGAGCCATTATTACACTGGAAGAATTAGAGGAGGGATGAGATTTGTAGCCATAGCCCAGGGTTAAGTGAACAGACCTTTTTTCCTTATCAATAACCGGGATAAGTTATAAACATGATAAAGATAAAAATTAGGATGTGATCTGATCTGTCACAATAGAAGTCGATGGGGAGAACTATCTTTTGGGGGTTTTACTGACTGGAGTTTCCCATTTCTAAAATTTGAGATTTCCTTTGTTTTGAGGAAATACTAAGACAGCATCTGAGGGGAGCTGCAAGGGGGAAGCTAGTTTAAAGGGGGAACAATATACTATACATCTCAATTTGCATTTCAAAAAAGATAATGCCTTGCTTATGACATAAAGTCAACTGTAACCTGAACATTCTTTTGACCAGATAAACAAATTATTTTCCCTAAGTATTTAATTGGGCTCAAAGGATGCCACCCCTCACATACTGAATAATCCAGACTTAGGGAAATATATTAACAGCCATAATTTTTTTCCCTTGGGCCTCTCTTGAGGTCATATTACACCTTGCTAATTAAAGTGAGCATTTTCATTAAAAGAAATATAAGTTTCCAGTATCAATCAATCTAGGGCAGGGAGTTTATTCCAGAGAAAGGAGACAGTTTCTTCCTTTTACTGACACAAAAGGATAGGAGGTGGGAGGATAAAGGGGCTCAGGGCTGTGAGGGATTTGAAGTCGTTTTTGTCTATTAATACCCAGTAGGAGCTGGAAAAGAATACTATGGTTAGATTTTGGCTTGTGATCTTTGAAAATAACTAATTTTATTAGTATTTTTGACAAGTTTAAAATGGCTCTACTATTGTCTCCTAAGCACCCAACAATGATTTTCAAAAATAACAAAGACAACTTTGAGGAAGAAAAATTAATGAAGGACAAGGGGACGCCTTATAAGATACAAAGATTTATTATAAAGCTATAGAAATGGTGGTAATCGTGTAAGAATAGATATAAAAAATAAAAGAAGATAGAAAGGACAGATACAGAATTGGGTGTATACCAGAACTGAGAAATACAGGAATAGCACCATTTCTCTGTTAGTGAAAGGTGGCTGTTCATTAGAGGGTGCTTGAAGATTGGCTTCCCATATGAAAAGACATAAAATATAAATTTGATTGTTATCGCACACTACTGGTTAAAGTACATTTCATATGAGACTGTGATCTATCTGAGTGTTTACCCCAAGCTCCCCACCTTTATGAAGTGGCTGGCTCATAATCTACATGATGATTTATAATTGGTGACCAAACTAAATTGGAGAAAGATTGGCCAAGGGCAAAAGACAGGCATGTGTCCTGATGCAGAAAGGAGCCAGCAAGGTGTGTTAGATGAGTACTAGTCACATATGGTTTTTTTTTTTTTTTTTTTTTTTTTTTTGCGGTACTGGGAATAGAACCCAGGGGTATTCTACCTCTGAGCTGCACCCTCAGCCATATTTTTTATTCTTTTTAGGAACAGTTTCTTACTAAGTTGCAGAGGGACTCACTAAGTAGCTGAGGCTGTTTGCAAACTGTGATCCTCCTCTCTCAGACTCCTAAATGCTGGGATTACAAGCGTGCGCCACCACGTCTGGCTTACTAGTCACAATTTTTTTTTCTTTTTTTCTTTTTTTTTTTTGGTGGTACTGGGGTTCCTGGAAGTCCTTCTACACTCCCAGACCTATTTTTACATTTTTATTTGGAAACAGGGTCTCCTAAGCCAGCGCGCGCGGCTGGCTTCGAACCTGCACGATCCTCCTGTCTCTGCCTCCCAAGCGCGGGGATTACAAGCGTGCGCCACCACGCCTGGCGTACTAGTCACATTTTTAAAAGATACTTCTCACTGCTGTGTGGAGAATGGCCAAGAAGGGCAGGAGTGGACAGAGAGAGCCCACTGTCAGTTATCCACGGGTTTGAAGTGTGGAGAAAGATGTGACTTTAGGAGAACATTTGAATATTTTGGAAGAATACACTTAAGATGGGAAAAAGTCACAGGAGTAAATATGTATTTTGTTACAGTTCCTCTCAACTTTAGACAAAGAATTTAAAGACTCAAATGAAAGAAATCCTTAAAAAGTTCTTAAGGCCAAAAATAAAACAAAAGACTTGCTTTTTCATGTTTGAAGCTAAAGAGTCAAGGAAGAGATTGATCTCATGCTTAGCTGAAAAAGAAGAGAAACAAAGAACACCAGAATGAGAAAACGTCATTCAAGTGACAACTTCTGGACATGTCAATTAACCGATTCGGACACCAGAAACTATTAGGAGGACAAAATGAGATGAATTATTGATAATTTAATATATCACCACAGATGAAAACCCAGCCATAGCATTGGCTTACTATTTCTAAGAAAATGTTTGCTGATTGTTCTTAGGGTTAGGAGAAAATTTGTTGCATTTATAAAAATTGAACTCTGTACAGAAAAACGTTTGCCCTATTATGTGATCTCCCATGATCCATGAGAAAGTAAAGCAGAAATAGAGAAAAGGTGATAACACTCCAGTTAGGTACAGCTGCAAAGGTGCTAGAGAGGACTGAGTTGGCATAAAAGACAACACCCTAAGGCCATCATGGCCCAATGAATGGATATCATGGGTGAACACGCAAATCAAGGACCAGAGCTCAACAGCACCATCATGTGGAGACTCAGGGACTAGATAGACCCCAGCTTATCCATCCTTCCAGGAAAATGTAACCCTAGGGGATTTGTGTGAGCCAATGGAGTAGGGAAGGTACCCTACAAGTAACTGATGTATCAATCACTGGCAGGATGGGAAAGCTGTAAAAGATGATTTGCACTATCTCTACCAATAACCCTAGTGAGAATCATGGCTATAAAAATCCTGGGCCCTAGGAAGGGCCCTTTTTTGCAGGTTCTGAGTTCTACAAGCTTTTTTCTAGTAACGTTGGAATAGTTTTACAATGGTTTACAGTTATGGTTGCACAGTTATCCAGATATGAGTGTACACTCAATCTGGACTATCAACCCTCAGGACCATCTGATGTTCATTTTATAGATGAGACAGCTGAGAATTTGGCTAAGGACCTATATAAAAAAAGCATATTATCTCTGAAACTGAAATTTGGGTATTCTGCCTCCTACTACATAGAGATACCCGTCACTCATGTCCATTTTAGTGAGCATATCTAGATGTAATAGTGTATGGTTTCTAACCTTCTGCAATAAAATAACTAGAAAAAAACAACTACTAGAAGTTCAAGCCCTCTCTGTAAATATTATGATTTAGATGGTGGCATTCACACATCAGAGTTGATGTGACTTCAACTCACTGAGTAACTTCATGTATGTAACTTAAGAGAAGTTTATCAAGATAAATCCTTCCCTTTCAGGCTCCCTACCCTCCTCAAATACCTTATTACAGCTCTCCACATGAAATTTAGAGTAAAATAAACCCTGCAGAGACATATATAATGTTAACAGTGATCTGGGGATAAACATCCACAGACCATACAGTGCCACTGGCAGTGGAAACTGCTTGTTTTTTTGTTTTTTTTTTTAATTTAAGTCTTTTTTATTCACAAGAAAAACAACATACTTTTTTTGTGGTACTGGGGATGGGACTCAGGGGCATTCTGTCTCTGAGTTACACCCTCAATCCTGTTTTTTTTATTTTTTTTAAACTTTGAAACAGGGCCTCACTGAGTTGCAAAGGGCCTCACTAAGTAGCTGAGGCTGTCTGGGAACCATGATCCTGCTGTTTCAGCCTCCCAAATGCTGGGATTACAAGCGTGTGCCTCTGTGCCCAGTTTATACTTTGTTTTTTATTTAACAAGTAGGCAAATTTAAAATGTATCAGTGTGCGTCCTTATATATTTGCATCTCCTGACCATTTTTTTGCAAAAAAAAAAAAAATCCATGTGGCAGCAGTTATTCACACATAGTATTGCAGTAGTGTTTCCCAAAGTGACGCCCAGGGAATACTTTCTTTAAGATAGTCCATGAGAATATGAAGAGGAAAGTACAGTCTATACCTCACCTTTACACATGCGTCTAGTGGGTGCTCTGGAAGTTCTTTCAGCTAGCTCGTTTCACAAATTTTTTGGATCATGGGACCCTTGTTAATATATTTTTTCATATGACCTTCTTGGAATTCAAGTTTTTTGTTTTTTGTTTTTTTGGTGGTGGTAATGGGGTTCCTGGAAACCCTTCTACCTCCAGGCTACACTCCCAGACCTATTTAATATTTTATTTGGAAACAGGGTCTCATAAGTCAGTGACGCTGGCTTTGAACCTGAGCGATTCTCCTGTCTCTGCCTCCCAAGTGTGGGGATTACAACTGTGTGCCATGGAATTCAAGTTCTATAGAACACTCTGGGAGTTCTGGCTTATGATTACTCTTCAGAAACTTAATACTTGGGGGGGCATTTTTGGTCACAGTGGTTTTCTTTTTTCTTTTTTTTTTTTTTTTTGCGGGTCGGGGATGGAACCCAGGGGCATTTGACCTCTGAGCTACACCCCCTGCCCTATTTTTTATTCTTTATTTTGAAACCGGGTCTCACTGGGTTGCAGAGGGCCTCACTAAGTAGCTGAGGCTGTCCACAAACCGCGATCCTCCAGGTCTCAGCCTCCTGAATGCTGGGATTACAAGCGTGCGCCACCACGCCCGGCTCACAGTGGCTTTCTGTTTAACATCATAATCATTGCTCTCTCTGTATCTTATCAAGGTGACCTCTTGTTACCAGCAAATTCTCTTTTATTACAATATAAAGGTGTCTTTCACATCTTCCAACTTCTTTTTTTTGTGTGTATGTGGGTCTGGGGATGGAACCCAGGGGCATTTGACTTCTGAGCTATACCTCCTGCCCTATATATTATTTTTATTCTTTATTTTGAAACCGGGTCTCACTGAGTTGCAGAGGGCCTCACTAAGTAGCTGAGGCTGTCCGCGAACCGCGATCCTCCAGTCTCAGCCTCCCAAAGGCTGGTATGACAAGCGTGCGTCACCACGCCCGGCTGTCTTCCAACTTCTGACGGTCTAATGTGCTCTCTGTACACATTAACAGCCACCATGGATGAGACCCAGGGAGAGATGAGACCCAGAGAGACAGATAGAGTTGGCGTTCCAGTTCTTCTTTTTTTTTTTTTCCGCAACGGGAAATGGAACCCAGGGGCATTCGACCTCCGAGCCATACCCTCTGCCCTAATTTATATTCTTTATTTTGAAACAGGGTTTCACTAAGTTGTGGAGGGCCTCACTAAGTAGCTGAGGCTGTCTGCAAACCACGATCCTCCGGTCTCAGCCTCTGGAATGCTGGGATTACAAGTGTGCGCCACCACGCCCGGCCGCTTTCCAGGTCTTGATTCCATAATTTCCCACATCATTCAGGTAGAAACCGTCCACTCACATTCTGTCTCAGCAAGAAATTCTTTTTTTTTTTTTTTATTGAGTGCTGGGGATTGTGCCCTGGGGCATTCTACCTCCGGAGCTACATCTCCAGCCCAATTTTTTTTTTTTTACTTTTTATTTTTATTTATTTATTTATTTATTGGTGGTACTGGGGGTGGAACCCAGAGGCTTTCTACCTCCGGGCTATACTCCCAGACCTTTTTTTTAAAATATTTTATTTGGAAACAGGGTCTCACTAGGTTGCTGAGAGCCTCACTAAGTAGCTGAGGCTGGCTTCGAACCCGTGCGATCCTCCTGGCTCAGCCTCCCAAGCGCAGGGATTACAAGCGTGCGCCACCACGCCCGGCTAGCAAGAAATTCTTATCCAACACTATGAGTTCAATGACATGACACAAATGAAGGCTTATCGCAAGCCACTTACACCTTCTGATTTTCTTTCCTCAAGGGCAGACTGTCACCTCTTTTTGCATCAATCAAGCTCAGTATAGAGTGATCCTCAAATAGTCTTTGGTATCAATTTTCTAATAAAATGTCTATAGGGTCTACTGTCCACCTCCTAATGTGCTTAAGAAATTCAATATCCCTTACAAGTCCTGACAGTTCACTTAACAGAATGGAATTATCTTATTATCAGTATGCACAGACAATAGATTCCAAGCTCTGCTTTGATGATACAGCAAGTATGACTTATTTTGCTTTTGGAATAGAGGAGAAATGATTACTGAATTGAAGGGCACTGCTGAGCAAGAAAAATGATAGGGAATAGAGCCAAGTACAGCATTATTGCGTTTAGTCAGAACACAATATTGAAACCTCTTTACTAAGCAGGTCTGCTTCAAAATACTCTGATGCCTTTTTTCTAATCCCTTGGAACTGTCAAGTATTTTCTTAAAAAGAGATTGCTTTTCCTTCCAACATATCCCAGTGTTCTAGGAATCAAGCAATCCCATTGCTTCCCACTTACCTGTGCTGAAATCTCACAGGAACTCAAGGAACCAGGCCTTTGCGCATGTTTTCCAGGATACATAAATCATCCCCATCCACAGGCTTCTGAGAACAATTCAGCTGGAAAACTTGCAGCTGCTACATCTGTCGTGCTTGTGACCAGGCTCTGGTCCTGATACTCAGGGGTTTTCAGCTCAAATGCCTTTTGGAGGCCGGCCGGGAAGGGGAATGTAAGAAGCATGCTGGACAGAATCCTATGGAAACTGGCAAGTTCTCACCTTGGCAAGTGAGAAAAATACATGTTTTACCTAAAGATATTCAGTTTCAAGATTTTTGAGGAAATCGTGACTGCCTGACAAAATATATTGATAGGCCAATTTATCCTGAAGGTCTAAGTGTGCAATTGACATATAGCCATTTGGCTATCTTCCAACCCCTACCCCACACCTCTCTGTGATTTCTCTCCTTGGGCTAAATTGTCATACATAACTTCGGATCCTCCAAACCTTTCTTGTTCACTGTGTGGCAACAAACACTTGATAGATTCTGACTGATTTCCTGTAGGTCAACCTGAAAGGCTCTCATCTCACTACGCCTGACTTGGGTGTCTCTGTTTGTATTTCTGGATGCCTCTACTCCTCACACAGATAGACAGAATCTGAAAGTGTGAGAGGTTAACATCTGTCCCCAAGGTGAACCTTTGACTAATGAGAGATGGGAGAGAAATGCATAGATAAATTTCTCCTCTTTATCTCTGCCTACCAATGGACAATACTGAGATGCAGTTTTTTGGTTTTTGTCTTTTCAGGGTGGATCCAAATAATTGAGCAATCAGTCATACTTATTGACAGCCTGCTTGCCAGCAAATCTTCAGATTGGCTCTTATCAGGTCCTTTCTTTCTTGTCCTTCACTCCTGATCTCTGGGATTATACTGAAGCTCTTTGCTTTAAGCTTTGTTTTCTTAAGAAGCCCAGGCTAAAATAATTAGGTTCAAGAGTGGTCCTATGAAAAAGCCATCTGGATGAAATTTTCAAGCTAGA
Organism: Muscardinus avellanarius; assembly: GCF_963383645.1. NCBI lineage: Eukaryota > Metazoa > Chordata > Mammalia > Rodentia > Gliridae > Muscardinus > Muscardinus avellanarius. The sequence continues at coordinate 91,841,363 of NC_137798.1, read as the reverse complement.
ATATTCAGTGATATGATGACAATAACTACATACTCTGTTGCTAGTAGTAAATGGAGTGGTGATAATCCTTGGCCTGCAGTGACCTGCAGTGGATACAATTACTAAGGGGTTCACCTGAGGTTAATTGAGTTGAGGTGAGAAGATGAGGTACTGTCATATATTATATTTGAATGTAATAAGGGCAATGACAATGACAAGACTTTTAGGCTGGGACAATTCTGTTAACTGCACCAAAGGACTTGGCACAAGAAAATGAGTAGGTCATGACAGCCAAATGCCAAGTGAAAACACTCCTTAAAAAGCTTGAATGTTCTATAGTAACTTTGAAGGAGATTTTCATTTCCTGAACACTGTTCTGATCATTAAATCCAGATTCTAGTTTTTAAGTGTAGCTGAGCTGCTGAGGTGATTTAATTCATAGGTCCAACAAGTCTCATCTTTCAATGTTAATGCCCTATGGGAAAAGAATGGGATCTCATGATTTGTGTTGGAGACATCTGGGTGGATCATCCTGAGAACTGTGAACTTCAGACTCCCCTGAACTCTTCAGGATGGCTAAAGCAACACTTCTGCCTTGCTAGAAGGGAGCAGCCCCCCCTTCCATAGAGACAATGAAATGACATCATACTAGTTCTCCTCAAGAACTTATCATTACCTCCAGGCCTTCCCCAGAGTCAAACTTCAGCACAGTCTCATCAAGAAGTACAAACTCTATTCCAGGAGTAATAGCTTATACTCTAAAGGATTTTCAGAACCTGAGGACATAGATCTAAACAGTATTATCTTGGAGTATTGAGGGCAGATATACAATTGGGTTGGGAGCATTTACTGGTAGGGGTTTCATGCTGAGAAATATCTCAAGATGATCCCAGAAATCTTGAAATGACTCAGTATTTGGATGGGTTCTTAAAGCTTTTACAGTATGATGGCCTTCATTAAATGAGGTAGAGATGCTATGACTTTCTTGATATAGTACTGAAGAAAGAATCAGAATAATTATGGAGACAAAACTGTTAAAATTAGTTTATGATGTAAGATCAAGAAACTAATCACCTGAACATGTTCATTGAGGAAACACAGAAAACAAAATCAATAAAAAATACAAGGTTACAGGGGTGCTGACAGTTGTTTAGAAGTCTGATGGAAGCTATTTTTGTAAAAAGGACCAATGGTTGGAGATGCTGCCATAAAACAGAGTTTCATATTATCATTGAGGATGACAGGATTTTATAATAATAGGGCCTGGGACTCTGATCATCTAACTATCAGAGGCATTGTGGACACAATGTCTATAATGGGCAATAAGATCAGACTGTCAATCAAAATGCCTTAACTTTGGTGTTAACTAACAGACCATGGTGTTCCTAGACATGAGTCAGTTAGACTGTTGACTAGGTTGCTGATTTGAATTATTGTATTTCTAAATACTGAGAACTATTGAGCAGAAGTGTGACATCAGCTACCAAAATGAAAATTTGTGAACTTTCTTTCAGTTTCAAGATTTAAGACTCAGAATTGGTAGCCACCACAAATATATAATATATGAAGTTGTGTGTGTATGTATATATACATGTAAATATATATATATAATATATATACATATGGGAATATAGTATTTATGATATATGCACAATAGAAATTTGTGGTTACTCTTCTAGTTTGAAGTGTATTGTATATATATACAGATATATATGCTAAATATACATATACATATATAACATGTATATATAAACTAAATGTATATGCTATATATATATGCAAATTAAATATGTTTTACACACACACGCACACACACACACACACATACGGTAGTCTCCCAATCCTTATGCAGAGGGACATGTGCCATTTGATAGAGTATCATACACTGGGGAAGAAGAAATACACAGATTTTTTTTGAACACTGGATTATAATTAGTATAATAGTTTATGGACCTAGGTGATAAATTAAACTTTATCTCACTTATTTTCTTAGTTCCAAGGATTCAGTTGTCTTCAGCACTTGGCAGGACTCTCACATTGTTTTACTGAGGAAGTGTCATTATCTTAGTGTTTCAGGCAACATTCTAATTGCTATAACCCAAAGCAACTGACAACAAAACTTAAGGAAGAAAGATATATGTGTTCAGGTTTTAGATTCTGGGTTTAGTATATGTGCAGCTATGTGAGGTCTATGGTTCTTCAGTTCATGTGAGATTGTGGGTTCATTCCATATGGGATCTATGGTTCTCACAACATGGCGGTAGGAAGGAGAGAGAGGGAGAGAGCATGGCTGTGCTCTCACATCATGGAGGTCAGAAGCAAGAGAGAGCAAGCAAGGAAAGGGATTTAAAGACATAAGCACAATCCCCCTAGGACTCATCTTCTCAGTCCACACCCCACTGGCCTAGGTCATCACCCAAATAAATCTATTGTAATGGATTTATCTACTGATGAGATAATAACCCTTGTGACTTGACTATACCAACTCCAAACAACCCTGAATAAGCTCTTCAGGGGACATTCTATATCTAACTATAACATCTGCCTCTGGTCACTAAAGAGTTCATGCTCAGTTCAGAATACAAAAAGTAGTTAGTTCATCTTCAAGAGTTCCTAAAGTTTTAACAATTCCAGCATAGTGTAAAAGTCCCAAAGGCCAAAGTCTCTTCTAAGATTCAAGCTGAACCCTTACTCTAAGGCCCTGTAAAAAAAAAAATCAAAAATCAAAAGCAAGTTACACGCATCCAATGTAAAATGGCACAGAGTAAATATCTGCATTACAAAATGGAGAAATAGGACCACAGAAAGAAGGAATAAGATCAAAATAGCATTGAAATTCAGCAGGGCAAGAATTTGATGCTGCAGCTCCACTTCTGGCATCTGGAGCACATGGTGGTGAGATGGGATCTCCAAGGGGCCTAAGCAGCCCCTCCCCTTGGCCTGGTTGATTGCAATGTGTTCCATACTTGCTCTTCTAGCCTGACCCCATGGCTCAAATGCAGCTTGTAGTCTTTTCTTACAGTCGTTCCATGCTTCTGGCATTGCTAAATCTTGGGGTGGTTTCTTACAACCTCGGCTTTACCCTGACAACCTCACAAATTGCTCCATTTGGGCCTGATTGCAGGGATTTCACCCTGCCACATGTTGCCTGGCTTCCCAGATCTTGCTTTAAAATCTGAAGAGAAACCTCCATGACCTTTTGTTTCTAGCAAAGTTAGCATTATGTGGCTGCCCAAATCAACCACCAGTAGGAAAGGTATCCATACCATTTCAATCACAGTGCCTTTGGGCCCATTCCAATCCTGGTTCCTGGGCCTTTTTCAATCAAAGCCACCATCCCTGGGCCCTTGCTTCCCCGATTCAGCACTTGAGCCTGAACTGTCTAGGCCATATTTCTTTAATCTTAATCAAGGCACTGGATCTCCCTCCACCACCTCAATTTCTGTCACAGCATCATCTCTCTGGGTCCCAGTTTTACACATGTTTGTTTGGCCAAACTGCAAATCTATAAGTTTTCTCTGCTTTGCTTTCTGTTACTGAAATTGGGTGTGCAATTTCCTAAATGGAGACATCAATTGATCTCAGCTAAGAGACAAAGATTTGACTTCTGTTTCCTTTCAGCCTTTATTTTTTTTGCTACTTTCTCTCTCATGGTTGGGTCAATAACACTGAACTACTTTTATTTCCTTAAAATGGGGCCATGTTTTTGCATGTGGTGGCTCTTTGCCAGAAGCACCAATTTGATTGCTGCCTACTGAGCCTTTTGGGCCTTTGAGGTAACAGCAATTTTCTTGGAACTTCTGCAACTGAGTTAATATTGGTCATCCCCATCCTCCCTTCTTACTTAATTCTTACAACAGATTGTGTGTGTGTGTGTGTGTGTGTGTGTGTGTGTGTGTGTTGCTTGGGATTGAACTCAGGACTTTGTACATACTAGGCAAACAATCTATTACTAAGCTACATCCCCAGCCCTATTTAATTCTTACTGAAACATTCACCTATTGTATTATTTGTCTTTAGAACCTTTATTGGACTGTAAGATTCCCAATACTCCTAGTATCTAGTAAAAACTAATGACTTAATAAAATTTTTTTAGAAGTTAATAAAAATATGTATTTTTTCTTTCTCTTCTAATAAATTGTTCATCATCTTTTATAGTATCATTAAAACAGATGAGTATACATTTTTCTCATCTACTTCTCCAATGTACTTAAGAATCATTGGTTCATTTGGCTTGTGGTTCTAATGTCTGGAGGGCTGGCATGTTGGCAAGCGTTCCCTGGCTCTGTCACTATATGACAGAGAGGTGGGAAGAAAAGAAGCCAGCTGTGGGCAGAAGGAAGAGACGTGAGCAAAAACGAAAAGAACAGGGCAACATCAGGCTCTTTTTAAAAAGTAAAAACCCACTGGGTGTGGTCACACATGCATGTAATCTCAGTATTTGGGAGTCTGAGACAGGAGGATCGCAGCTTTGTGGACAATCTCAGGTACTCTGTGAGGCCCTCCACAACTTGATGAGACCCTGTTCCAAATAAAGAATAAAAAATAGGCTGGGGGTATAGCTCAGAGGTAGAATGCTCCTGGGTTCAACCCCTAGTGCCACAAAATTAATAATAATAATAATAATAATAATAATAATAATAACAACAATAACAACAACAACAACAACCCACTGTCATTGAAACTAATCCATTTTTATGAGAGCGGATCCACTCTCAAAGTATTAGCCCATGAAACATGGTGGAGTTCCCATTGCCTAGTTCCTTTCCTCATGGCCCCACCACTTAAAAATTCCAGTACTCCAACATTGTTTCACTAAGACTAAACTTCTAGAACATAAACTACTGGGTGAACAAATCATTTCCAATGATAACAGTCAGCAATTTAGGAAAAATAGGTTACATTCCAAACAAATTCACAATCACTTATTATCCTCCTTCTATATTTTTAGTTTTTAGTTTTTTTGCTTTTTTTGGTGGTACTGGGGTTCCTGGAAGGCCTTTTACCTTTGGGCTACACTCCCAGACCTATTTTATTTTTGGAAGCAGGGTCTCTTAAGCCAGTGCGGCTGGCTTCGAACCTGCACGATCCTCCTGTCTCCGCCTCCCAAGCGGGGATTACAAGCGTGCGCCACCATGCCTGGCTATTTTTAGGTTTTAAAACCCGTGTTAGACAGGTGTAGTAACGTGCTTGTAATTCCAGTAATTGGGAGGTTGAGACATGAGGATTTCAGGTTCCAGATGAGCCTCAGCAACTTAGAGAGACATTTCAAACTAATATAAAAAAAGTTGGAAGCCAGGCTTGGTGGCTCACGCTTGTAATCCCTGCGCTTGGGAGGGGGAGATAGGAGGATCGCGCAGGTTTGAAGCCAGTCACACTGGCTTAAAGAGACCTGGTTTCCAAATTTTTTAAAAAAGTATAAAAATAGGTCTGGGAGTGTAGCCCGGGGGTAGAAGGGCTTTCAGGAACCCCAGTACCACCACCACCCAAAAAAAAGTTGGGGGTATAACTCAGAGGTATAATGTTTCTAGGTTCAATCACCAGTATAAAAAAAATTCTGTGTTAATTTTGCATCACAATAGTGCATCCTAGAGCTGGACATACCTTCTCTTGAACATTTATCTCACTGGTGGCCTTAAGCTGTGTCATATCATAATAATTAGATATTATGGTTGTTATTATTTCTATCATAGTGCCTGATATAAAGTACCAATCAAAAAAGGCTATCCCTCTTCTTGGCTATTAAAATGGGGTCTCCAGATGATACTGAAAGCCCCTTTCCCAAAAGAGTACAATCTCTTTGCAATGGTATGTGTACTCAAGGATTTCATGAAATTACTGGAACAAAACTCCCCCTACACCTCAACCCAATTAAGGTCATTCCTCAAAAGTGATCAATCATATTGTACTATAAGAAAGAAGGAAGGAAAAATCAGATGAAACTTCACAGATTTTGTATAGTCTCAATATAGATATCAGCCAGGTGCAGTGGTACACACTTGTACTCTCAGTACTTGGGATGCTGAGACAGAAGGATCACATGTTTGAAGACAGCATCAGAAAGATAGCAAGATCCTGTTTCAAAATAAAAAAGGTCTATGGTATAGCTCAAAGGTAGACTGCAGAGAGAGAGACAGACAGACAGACAGACAGACAGACAGACAGACAGACAAGCTATTACTGATGAATTCCTAGACACCCAGCACTAGGATGACCTCTGCTTAAAAGATACTTAGGAACTAAAATTCTTAGGGAGGGGTGGTAAGGAAACAGAAAAAGGTGAGACAGGAAGAGGGGTGTGGGGTCATTTTTCCAGTATACTTTTTTTTTTTGGCAGGTCTGGGGATGGATCCCAGGGGCATTTGACCTCTGAGCTACACCCCCCTGCCCTATTTTTTATTTCTTCTTATTTTGAAACAGGGTCTCACTAAGTTGCGGAAGGCCTCGCTAAGTAGCTGAGGCTGTCTGTGAACTGCTATCCTCCTGTCTCAGTCTCCTGAATGCTGGATTACAAGCGTGTGCCACCACGCCTGGCTTCCAGTATACTTTTTGTTAAACTATACCTTCAGTCCAGGGCTCAGAACTCTAGGTGATCATCCTAGGAGCCAGCAAGGCAGAAATAAACTGAGTTTACTCTGGTTCTGTTATAAAAAACATTCTCAGTGAACTGCAGGGGAAAGATAGCAGGAAGATCCATGGCCAATGCACTGCTTTTAGAGGACTTTCATAACTCACTGGGACACATGGGGCTTTTTGCACTTTCGCCTAGTCATGAACAGATAATGAGCACAGTGACTCACTTGTCAGGCAGAAAACTTGATTAATTTTTCTACCATAAGCAGAATCATAGTAAATCATTTCCATAATGCAAGCCTGGAGTAAACTGGAGGTTAATTTGTCATTAATTCATTTTGGCTTTCACATGGTGAAAAATCTTGCTATGTGAAGGATGAGGCAAGTGGTTTCTAGAACTTTTCCTGAACTAATAATCACAAAATAAATCATACTCACAAAAATTTACTGTGTGTTTATGCTTATATATTGAAATTAAAGTGTTCAATATAAAATTAGTATTTCATCACTCCTGAAACCTTTTTATATTCAGTATATAATTTGCACTGAATAACAGATATCATTGCGTAGACAGGGGGGTTATTATTATTAAAGATGAGGAATTATCTCTGAGGTATTATTTATTCAAGATCTCATAGCCTCTAAGTGGAAGAACAGTTCAAATAGGCTTCATGACTCCAAATCAAAAGAAGCCCCCAGACCACCCCAATGCAGTGGTCAGGTGAATTAGCTTTTTATTTCTGGGCCAAATACCTGAGAAAAATCAATGTTTAGAGGAGGAAGAATTGATGGGGCTCATGGCCTCAGCAGTTTCCATCCCTGGTCAAGCCAGCTCTATTGATTTGGGCCTGAGGTGAAGCAGAGCATCATGGCAGAAGAGTTTGGTAGAGGAAAGTTGCACAGGTCATGGGAGTGGGAAGAAGGAGGAGTGGCCGGGGACAGAACATATTTCTCCAGGGCCCACCTGCAGTCACTAACTTCCTCCAACTGGGTCTAATCTCCTGTATCCTCTACCACCTCTCAGTACTCCATACAACTATTCATGAATTAATTCATTGAAATCTGAGCCCTCAGAATTCAATTTGATTCCCCAAAGCTCTACCTTTGAACACCGCTGCCCTGGAGACCATGTCTTCAACACAGGAGTCTTTGGTGACATTTCAGACATAAACCATGATATCAGGTATGTTTATAATCCTGGGTATTCCATGTTTGAACAGAGTGTTTGGGGTTAGGGTTGGGAGTATTGGAAATTGAATCCAGGACTTTGCACATGCTAGGCAAGCACTTTACCACTGAGCTACATCTCCAGGCCAATACAGGCCTTTTTTCACATAGGTGCTTGGCAGTGAATGCCACAGTGTATGAATTCAGACAAAAGCACACGTTCATGCATCACAAGGATATACCTCTATTTTGCCCCATGAGTCCTATGTGAATATAACTGAGAAATATATATCTGTTTGTTCCTTTGGCCTCACTTTTGATCCTTTACTGGAAATCTATGCGCCCTGAAAGGCTGACAACAGTAGAATTCCTCAACTCTAACTTTCTTATGATTCATCCAATAGGGAATTCCTTGAGAAAATTGGGGGGAGAGAGACCAGGGAAGTTTGAATATCTGTTCTTTTGTTCAGCTCTTACTTTTATGCGTGGTCTCGAGTTGGCTGTGACCATAGCTTCTGTCCAGCAACCCTTTGCCAAAACAGCCTTCTATACTTTCAGGTTTGGTGACCACTTTCTCTTCCTGTTCCTTTAGGATTGAGGGTGTCGAGGTGTTCAGATAGCAGTATGGTAGTTACTACATCATCCTCTGGCTTTCATATACCTTTGTAAATATCTGTTAAACTCTTCTGGGATTGTCTGAATTTAAAGATCTGTTTTCTGCTAGGTTCTTTTCTGAAATTACTTTCCAGGATTAATATTGTTGAAAGTGTCTATTTTTTGTGCAACAAACTTTAATTTCTACTTTCTTGGAAAATAAACCATCTTTTTCAGATAACAATAATACAGGGGATAGGTCTGGTGACATAGTTTGTCTGGATCACACAGCCCACAAAGACATAGTCATAGAAACATCTCCTTTTCCTTCTTTTTTTTTGGTAATAACATTCTGATTTTTCTTTGAGAAACCATTCTCTATTTTATATCCAGTCTCTGCATTTAGGAGTAGGTGTGATTTAAAAGATAGGAACAGGATAAGGAAGCCAGAATATTTTTGTCAGATACTTTTGTCAGAAGTATCAGGAAAGAGACTCTCTCTTCCCCTTGTGGTTTTTAAGCTGTAGAAACTAAGGTGGGATATGGTGGTAACCATCTTTGGCATCATATAAAAGAAAAAAAAAAGCAAAAGGTAGAACTTAAAGATGGCAAAAATATCTTTCTGGCATAAAGGTTGATCATTTGAATTCACCCATACCTAGAATTTTCTTTCCTGCCCTCCCCCACCCATAGACAATATGGCCTGTCATGTTCATTCAGAAGAATCTACAGTGAAGGAAAAACTCCTGACTGAGGAGGCTTAGAACTTATTCCAGCCTCTGTCATGATGTGTGGCCTTTGGCAAATTATTTTGCCTACCTGGGCACAGATTCTTCATGTATAATATAATGAGGATTTGGTACTGAATGTTCTTCAAATGTCTTTCTAGAGCTGAATATGGAGCAGGATTAACAGTGGCCAATCTTCCAGCTCAGCTGAAACTAAGGGGGAAGTTATGTTTCAAAGGGAGCTTGTCTCTATTCCCTGCACGTTCTCCGTAAAGGCTATTATGAGTAATGACCAAGCCCAGTTCATGTTAGTTCCATTGATATTCTTAGGAGATCTCATCTTGTCGTCCCCACTTCAATTCAATCAACCAAGTACACTATGTAATTTTCATGATATTTCTCTTCAAATCTAATCAGCACGTGAAATGACCAAATAAATATTCAATGTCTATCAGAAGTAAAATGTGGAACTAGGTATTATGATTAGCATTCTAGCTTTATGTGTGTCCTCCTTTGAAGAGACTGAATTCATTTTCATCAGATGAATGTTGGTAAAACAAATGAGCTTTGAAGTAAACATGGAGGGAAAATATGAAGGGCCCTTAATCCTCCTCCTCTTTTATCCATTCAGTCTTCTATCTGCCTAATGACCAGAGCTTTGTTTCTGGACATTTTACTTTATTTTCTGCTATTATTTGTTCAGTGGGTGAAAATCTAGTTTACATAAAGTAAGTTTATGTAAAATAAACATAGCAGCATAATGTTGCCAATTTGCCTAACATGTGTTGAATTGAAAGGTCACATATTTACATAGCATTTTTAGATGTGGTACAGAATTGTCATCCTGCCCTGAAAACCCCAGTCCCACTGATGGCGGGAAAAAGAATCTAAACTAGTTCATTGAAGAAATGTTATTCTCTGCTGACTAAAAGCAGTCGTTTAAAGATTTGTTTATGTCTCCTGGATAAACAATCAGTCAAATTTAAAGTTCATATACCTCTTAGTACTTTCTCATTTTAGATATCAACAAGATGGCAGCTTCCACAAGAGATACCTACCCTAAGATGGAGTCTTTCATTGAGATGGCACCCAACATAGAAAGCTTATCTTCCTTATTGTGGTGAGTAAGAAGTGATATCTACCTGACGATCCTGGCCTTTGAGAAGATACCCTGCCTGTGCACGGGGCATCCTATGCACAGAAGCTACTGATGGCCACAGCCAGCATAACCTGTGATCTGGTGGCTTGGTGGGGTCTAGCGTGCTTCCCTCTTGTCACACCCCCTTACCTTGATCTTCGTTGGAGCTGCAGGTCCCCTCTGTCTCAACTGCCTTCTCCACCATGCTCTTCGACTAGATTGTCCACCCTGTAGCCTCTGCCACAGGATCAAGTTTCCCTCCCACATTGAACCATGGTAGCTCACTGGCCCTCATCTTTCTTTCTTACCTTTCCACTTCTGGGAGCATGTCAGAATGCTCCACAGGAGCTGACCCATTACCAGTTATTTTCTTTTGCTTATAGTCAATGAAAGGTTAGGGGAGAAAGGGAGATGGCTCAACAGTAGTACAGTATGGGCTGTATCGGAGTAAAAGCTGAAGAGGGGCTTCTCCAGGAAAGGATAAAGCCCATGCCTGCTTACAGACTAGGAGTTTATATAGGTTGTTTAAGGAGATATTATACAGGAACAAGGAGTGGTAGTTAGCTATTGCCAAGGAGGGTTGTTACAGCAGGATAATGGGGCTTTCTGGTAAGCAGAGGGGCATTATAAGGGGCTTTTCACGAACATTTTGGTAAGCAGCGGGGAAGGTGTTTTTAAGTAAGACTTGGTAATTTTCTGGTCTGCAAAATCACACATTTTTACAAAATGGAATCACTTTTGTTTGAGACTCTAAGAGACAATAGACCACCATGCCTATTTTTAAACTCTGGCACAGAGGTTACCTGAAAGGCGATTTTCTTCCTGAGCTCCGAACAGGAAATACATTGTGAGCCCTGTCCACTTCTGCATTTCTTTGTTGCCCTCTCTTGACTTGACCCTGGGAACATGTCTTCTCTCTTGCACTAGCTTTCTCTACTTCACAGTTCCCTCCTAGAATCAGAAGGCACATATACTTCATCTTTCTGCTGGTTTGCCATTGCCAAGCAATATCTTCTTTCCTCCCCCCCCTTTTTTTATACAGGATATTGAACCCAGAGACACTCTACTTCTGAGTTACATCCCTAGTCCTATTTCACTTTCTATTTTGAAATAGGGTCTCACTAAGTTTCTGAGGGCCTTGCTAAGTTGCTGAGGCTGACCTTGAACCTGTGATTCTCTTGTCTTGGCCTGCAAAGTACTAGGTTTACAGGTGTGTGTCACCACGCCCATACAATATCTTCTTTCTTTCATACAGGATCACTTTTTGATACTTCCTTTCTTTATCCTGGGTAATAAACTGGGCTTTTAACTGCCTCTGGAAGAACATCAGTTATATGTAAGAGGAAAGTGTTATAATTAAATACCTTCTAAGTCTAATTTCTATTACATCTGGAATATGCAACTCTATCCTAGCTTCCAGGAAGAGAGCTGAGGATGGGCTCAGAGGAAATACAGAGATGAATAAAACATGGTTTCTGCTCTTAGATAGCTCAGCCTGGTAGAAGAGATGAATGTGAGCACCACTGGTTAATGCATGGCCTAGGAACCAAATGTGGCTTGCACGCCTGGGCTGTGAGATCAGAAAGGGACAAAAGTACATACATCTCCCTTAAAAACCTAACAGCTTTCAGGCTTACCGCTTTTTTTCTTTTCAATTCTGAGGTTAAAAAATCACAGCCTCAAAACTTTTCAATTGCAGTTTTAAGCCTCGACTTTCATTAGAGAATTTGTCTTTTTGAAATAGCAGGGACCGAACTGGGGGAACAAGAAGTGTGTTTTGTCTGGAGGCTGCAGGCTGCGTGTTCCTTTACCGGGTGGGACTGGCCCTTTTCTCTAGTGGGGGGTAATTAATTAATAGGAGGTGTTTAAGGATGCATTATATTGGAGCAGTGAGTGGTCCTCAAAGTGTGGCCCACTCACATCAGGGTCATCAGGACACCTGGCAAAAATGCAAATTCTCAAGCCCACACTCCAGGTCTACCGAATTAGTGTATCTAGGGATGACACCAGCACTCTGTTTTAACAATCCCTTTGGGGAAACCTGATCTCTACAGGATTCTAAGAACCACCCTTTACATTCTAAACAATGCAGCTCAATGTTTGGATCTTGAGCCCCCCGGCATTTCCCAGGAATTTGTTAGATACGCAGAATGTCAGGTTCCACTTTAGGTTATTGGCTGATAACTTTGATATTAAGATGCACAGGTGACTATTTTTGTGGCACTAGGAATGGAACCCAGCTGTGTTCTACCTCTGAGCTATAATCCAGGCCTTTTTCTATTTTTTTTTTTTTTTTGAGTCAGGGTCTCACTAAGTTCTTGAGGCTGGCCGCAGACCAGTGATTCTCACTTCTTAGCCTCTCAAGTACTAGGATTACAGGAATGTGCTGCCATTCCAGGCTCTCAAGTGATTCTTATATGCACATAATTTGAGAGCCATTGCGCTTGGTGATTGTATTTGGACTCAGTCTGGGTTGTAGAACAAAGATGAACAGGATTTTTAAAAAGGTATATTTCTGCTCTCTCTCTATTCCAGGAAGGCCACCTCCAGTCAGAGCTTGAACATGTGGAAGATGATGATTATATTACACCTCACCTGTGCATGCTTTGAACATAGTTTATTTTCTATTATTGGTCTTTTCTTCCTCCTGACTTACCAACCTGCTGGGTAGCAGGGTGCAAAACTTATTTTACTTTTAAATCACCAGCTGTTCTTTTCAGACTTCTGTAGGTTAACGCAGCTACTTTGGGGTAGATGTTGAGTATTTTAGATATCCTCCACCCAACTTGCTCCTCCCATGATGGCTGTGGGGTGGGAGAGGTTTACATGATATTGGGGTACCAGGGGAAAGGCAGAGTTATGCTGCTCACATAGCATCCTGTGAAAATTAGAAAAAGACATATATTCCTTAAAACCCTTTCCATTCAGTTGTTGGAATGTTCTTTGAACAGATGCTCTTCTGCCATCTACCTTAAAACTGCCGCAATAAATGTGCAAATCTATGGTGCCCAAAATGAATTGTGTCTTCTTAGACATGGATTCGCTATGTAGTGCTCTGTCTGCACAACTGCACATCAGTCTCCACTTCTGTACCACAACGATGTGCAGCAGACTAAATATGAGGTTTCTCCCAGAGGCGTCCAGCTACCTACAGGGAAAGCAGACTACTGGCATTGACTGTCACCCACTCTGGGCGTTTCCACTGATCTCAGGCCATGATGTTCAACACTGGTCTTTGAGCTCTTCATTTTGACTTTTCCTTATGTCTTTGCCACAGTCCTCTAGGTCAGGAGGTCAGGCAGGTTTTTGCATAACAGGAGCCTGGTCATGTTACAATTGGTCCTCATTTTTCCATTGGCATAGAGATAACTCCAAGGTTAAGTCATCTAGGGTTTAAGGTCTGCTTTTTGACATGAAATGAGCACCAGAGGGATATAAAACATTATTTTCTTTCTCCACAATGTCTGGTTCACCAGTGATTCACAAACAAAATTGAATTCCTTTTTTCTATCTAAAATTCACCCTTTTCGGCCGGGCGTGGTGGCGCATGCTTGTAATCCCCGCGCTTGGGAGGCAGAAACAGGAGGATCGCGCAGGTTCGAAGCCAGCCGCGCGCGCTGGCTTAGGAGACCCTGTTTCCAAATAAAAATGTAAAAATAGGTCTGGGAGTGTAGCCCGGAGGTAGAAGGGCTTCCAGGAACCCCAGTACCACACACACACACAAATAAATAAATAAATAAATAAATAAATAAATAAAAAATAAAAAATAAATTAATTAATTAAATAAAATAAAATTCACCCTTTTCTATCTAAAATTCTTTCTTTCTTCTTCTTTCTTTCTTTCTTTCTTTCTTTCTTTCTTTCTTTCTTTCTTTCTTTCTTTCTTTCTCTTTCTTTCTGTGGGCCTGGAGATGGAACTCAGGGGCATTTGACCGCTGAGCTACACCCCTTGTCCTAATTTTTTATTCTTTATTTTAAAAGAGGGTCTCGCTAAATTGTGGAGGGCCTCACAAAGTAGTTGAGGCTGTCCATGAACCATAATCCTTCTTTCTCAGCCTCTTAAATGCTGGGATTACAAGCGTGCGCCACCATGCCCAGCTAAAAATTCACCCTTTTCTTGAAGCATGAAAAAATACTTGATTTACTGGGCAGACTCCTCAGGGTGCAGTACCAAATAGGAAAACTTTCACAAAAAGTGTATTATTTTAATTTAAAGTTGTGAGACTTTGTTGAAAACTGAAATAAGAAACCAAAAGACTCTAACATCTGGAGTCTTTGAGTCCCAAGATATAGTGATTTTGCTACTCTGTGTGTGTGTGTGTGTGTGTATGTGTGTGTGTGTGTGTGTGTGTGTGTGTGTGTGTGTGTATGTTACCTGGAATTGAACTCAGGGGCATTCTACCTCTGAGCTATATCCCTAACTTTCTTTTCTTTTTAATTTTGAAACAGGCTTTCACTAAATTGAGAAGGGGCTTCACTAAGTTGTGGAGTCTGGCCGTGAACCTGCAATCCTCCTGTCTCAGCCTCCCAAGTGCTGAGATTACAAGCATGTGCCACCATACATGGCTGATTCTGATACTTCTTTTTTTTTAAGATTTAAAGGAGTTTATTAAAAAGATAGAAATACAGAAGATAGTTACAGCCTCATGTCACATGAGGGGGTGCTTTGAACAAAATCACCTCTGCTACTTCTTAATGAGGGCTGCTAGTTGTATACACTAGAGATGTCTTGCTTGACCTCTCCATTCCCATCTACTCATCAACATAGCTTGCAACATCATCCCCATTTCCATGTTCACATTTCATTAGGACCCTTTAGGGTTCATGGAACAAAATAGTCTGGCTCAGGCTGGATTAAACAATAAGAGATTCATCTGGTTCATGTAACTATGATGTGCAGACTGCCCATATCATTAGGATCCAGTTCCAGTTCCAGGCTCCCTTAAGCTCTCCTTTCTTCCACATGTTGGCTATTTCACCATAATTAAATGGCCTCAAAGATGGCAGGCATTTCATCTGCATATCATATCATAGGTGCCAAAGAGAGAGCCTTTTTTCTAGCATTTAAGTAGGTTAGGCCACAGGCCCACCACTGGACCATTGTTGTGGTCAGGAGAGTAGGCTGCTTTGATTGGTTAATTTATCTATTTATGTATAGGTTCCATTCCTGAAGCCACCAACCTCATTAATGTAGAAGTTAGGCATCCCCCCAAATAACAGGCATCTGTGGAGGACATGATATTTTGAAAGAATGTCTGACGCTCAGGAATCTGTGTCATTAGCCGGGATCCTCCCAGCATTGCTAATGAATCTTATGCCTTATGATATTCAGGGACACAAGAACCAAAGACTCCTGAAACCTCAGGTGATACCCATGTCATTGTTGACTGTTAGAGTCTGTAAGTCAAAGGCCCTGCCTCCATTTTCTTAGCATAATGTAAATGTCCCTGATTCTCCTGTGCTCCCCAAAGAGGAAGACAATGCAATAAAGACAGAGATGGACCTCATGTTGCTTGCTGGTGTGGGCTGGAAGTTGACCAAAAAAAAAAAAAAAGGAAGCAGTATTTATTGTAGTACTGACTCTATCAACAGGAATTGATGCTGATGTATAGCCTGAATCAAAATTAAGCCCATTTATGAACATCTTATTAGAAATTTGGGGTGAAATATCCTAAAAAAATTTTCATGAATAAGGAGTGATACCCAAGAATTAACCTGACAATTCCTATTACTACCAACTTAAGATGAATACAACGCCACTGATAATGTCTGTTTGTATTGTTTTACTTTAGAAAATGTAAGAAGAGCTGGGCGTGGTGGCGCATGCCTGTAACCCTCGCCCTTGGGAGGCAGAGACTGGAGGGTTGCGCTGGCTTAAGAGACACTGTTTCCAAATAAAAAAGTATAAAAATAGGTCTGGGAGAGTAGCCTGGAGGTAGAAGGGTTTCCAGGAACCCCAGTACTACCAGGGGAAAAGAAAGAAAGAAAGAAAGAAAGAAAGAAAAAGAAAGAAAGAAAGAAAGAAAGAAAGAAAGAAAGAAAGAAAGAAAGAAAGAAAGAAAGAAAGAAAATATACAAAAAAACCCTAAGACTTTCCTAAAGGGAAACTCTTTGTCTTTAATCTTACTTTCTCATATAGTCTTAAATTTTTTCAACCCGAAATACAATTAGCTACAACTTTTTTAGTAATCAAATCCTGAGGTTCTTGAAATTGCACTGTTCTTTGTTCATTCTATTAATCAGCATGTTATTTATTTATTCAACAAACAATTATGATTTTTATTGAGAATACTGTAAGAATACCCTTTGGGGATCAGAACAAGATTTTTCCCCCCAAATTAAGGTTTCCAGGATGAATCATTTGTCAGTGTCAACAGTCTTGGAGGAAGTACCAGAAATTTTAGGATAATTCTGAAAATAATTGTCTTAGAGGAATGTTTACAAGTTCAATAAAATATACAAGAACTTCCAATGAAATGGGAAGAACTTAATATTAAGAAGTTAATATTTTCATATCATAGCATATAAGGTTCTTGCATTCTACCTCTAAGCTATACCTCCAACCCTATTTTTTCTTATTTATTTTGAAACAGGATTTCATCAAGTTGCGGAGGGCCTCACAAAGTAACTGAGGCTGACCATGAACCTTTTGATCCTCCTGTCTCAGCCTCCGAAATGCTAGGATTATAAGTGTGCGCCACTATGCCCAGCTTAGATTAAGGTTTTTGATGGCACTGGATTTGAAGCTAATTCTACATTTCCTAGATAATGGAACTTACATTTGTATTTAGAACAGTGCTAAACAATATAGAAACTCCCCTAGTTCACTCCTTTATTGACTGCGTGCATAAATTTCCTTTTGATCACTTAATAATAACATAATTTGAGGAACTGTAATCTATTTTAATGTGTAAAAATCCACTGATAGTTCATAAAGAGCTTCAGGAAATTATAAGAAGAAAAATAGATTACAAAACATTATATTCTTAATGATATGCAAATGCTATTAAATTAGAACATGATTACATTACTGTTCTTTGGGAGAAATGGATTTAAATAATTCAAAATACAAAGGTAATTTATTTGTGTGTGCTGAGATCTAACAATAACAAATCACAAATTAAAAACCATACATTAATTGAATTACATCTTGAATTTTATGGATATTAATTGCATAATAGTAGATTAAAAGAACAACTGATTATGGCTTAATTACTTTTAAGTTTTTATTTACATAAAAGGTGGCTAGTGTCTTTCTATATGGATAATATATAAATAAAGCCAAATCCTCAAGACTGTAGCCACCATCTTTCAGAAATCACACAATATAGACTATATTCTCCTACATGTGGACTGACCAATTTTAACTAGGTTGAAGGGAAAATTACTGTTACAACATTGAGAGTTTAAACCAATTGAAAGTGTCTGATGATTGTTGAACTTTCCAAAGAACAGAATAATAAAGGACATGGAGAATTTCCACATTTCCCCTTTTATTCCCAGTTAATGGGGGTCTTGTTTCTTAGATAAGGAAATGTCACCCACAGCTCTCAGTAGTGAGCACAGAACTCCAGGTTCCATGATAGAACATGATCGGCACCTAGTGGCCACAAGTGGGATCTCTGCGTATTTTTCTCTGCCAGGAACAAGTGATGGGATCTTCGGAGGAGGAGAAACGAGGAATCTTAGCCCCCACCTCACTTCCGTTTCACTCCAAATTTGACCCCCTTTTTTTCACTATCAATTTATTTCTCCAAACCAGGTGCATTCATCTAAGGCAACTAATAACACAGAACCAGCACAGTGTGTGCCATCCTTTGCTTGTCGCAAATGCTGGAGGATATGAGGTAAGAGTGCTCAAGTATTTTTTCTCCTTGAATGAAATCGAGTGTTTATACTGCAAATAAAAAATGTTTTGGAAACATATTCTGCTTTATTTTAAATCAAATTTTTATCATCCCCTCTCCCTCAAGTGTCTACCTAGTAGATGTAACTAAACATTTGTCAGAACTAGGTTTGGCCAGAATAGCACAGCAATGGGAAAGTAAAGACAGAAGTTTTCTTACTATACTTTCCTTGGCAGCCACTTCTGGGGAGAAGGAAGGAGAAACTTAAATATGACTCCCTGGCTGATTTGGTAAGCTTTTACAAAAATGAAAGGAGGAAAAAATAATCCAGATGGTACATTATTTGAGAAGTTAAAGAGTTAATAGGTGTTTTACTAGTTGGTCTTAGACACTTACAAAACAGTACAAACACTTGCTAAAAGGATCTAGAGATTTAGGTTTCTTTTTTTTTTTTGTACTTATGAGAGGGGGGCAAGTTGTTGGTGTGTGTCTCAGAATGTATGTTTTTGTGTCTGTTGGAGGAAATTGTCTAGTTCCTTGGCCGGGTCACCCAAAGGACTTAAGACAAAGAAGTCGGTTATCATGAAAACTGTGTTGGGTCAGGGTGTTTCCATGGTGACTTGTGGATTGGGTTAGCCAGAAAAGTACAGGGCCCCATGCATAGATAACAGAATGACTAGACAACAGAATGATGATTGGGGAAAAAAAATAACCGCATCCAACAAGAGAAGAGAGCTGTGAAAACAAATGCCTATGGGCTCTGTATCACACATTCTACTTCAAAATCAACACCATCTAGAGTGTCTTGTTTCAAGCCACTCCACTATGTCACACTGATGTATTGCTTTTCTGTCCCTTTTTTCTTCTGCCTTTGTAATAATAAAAATTGCTTAAGCTTACAGCAAAAAAATAAAATAAAATAAAATCAATACCATCTAACTAAAAATATCAACAAAGACAATAAACAATGATTTATTTCATCATTACTTTACCATTTGTTTTTTATTTTGGTTGTTTGTTGTTTTTTGATGCCAAGGATCCAACCCGGAACTTGCTCATGTTAGGGAAGCCCTCTACCACTAAGTTACATCCCCAGCCCTAGATCATTGTTTACTTAATTCCTTTTGTGGTACTGGGGATTGAACCCAGAGGCATTCTACCGATGAGCTATACTCTCAGCCTATTTTTTGTTTTGTTTTTATTTTGAATCGGGCTGTAATTTGTAGATGACATCATGAAGTTGCTGAGGCTGGCAACAAACCTGCAATCTTTCTGTCTCAGCATCCCAGGTACAGAAATTACAGCCATGCACCACTGCACTTGACTTTCATACACACACACACACACACACACACACACACACACACTGACACCTAAGTCAGACAAAGTGGTGCATACCTGTAATTTCAGTACTTGGGAGGCTGAAACAGCAGGATTGTAGGTTCAAGGTCAGCCTGAGCAATTTAGTGAGACCCTATTTCCTATTTCAAAATAAAAAGTAAAATGGGCTGGGGATATAGCTCAGAGATAGAATGACTCTGGTACCAAAACCCCCAGTATCCCTGCCCTCCAAAAAACATAGATACCTAGTGTCCTGGAGAGACCCATTGGCTTAGCTAAAAGAGAAAAAAAAATCAGTTTGGGTAAGCAGATTTGCTTCAGATGTTTCTTGAGCAAATAATATTGTATTGTGTTATACAATTTCAATAAAATGAGATGCCTATTTATTTTTCAATGTCTTTTAAGCTCACTTTCACCATACAGATTCCTCAGAATAGGTAGGGAAAATAGAAATTTTAAAAACCTGTAATTTGTCTTTTTTTTTTTTTGCCCATCCAAGATATCAATTTTGAGTTCATTAAGTTAAAAAAATTCCTGATATGAAAATTAAAGTAAAAATATAAATAAATTAAAAACAAATCTCTACCTGTAGGCTGATGTCCACACTGTAAGTACCCTCAGAATGGTGAATGCCCTGGATCAGGCACTGCTGAGAATATCCTATTATCCTATAGTACCAGAGACCACGAAGTTCCTTGAATTGCTTTAAGTATCTTAATGGGTGTATTTAGTCATTAGACGGAAGTATCAATAACAACGGTGTCCTCCAACAAGCTCCTCCAAGTTCACACTGATGTATTTCTATCCTCGGGGCCTTCTAGGGACTTTTCTATTTCTTGGGTGGCTGTCCACAGTACTGAAGAAATGGGAATAACTAAAAACAATGAATTTTAGACAACTTACCACAGTGTTCAAAGTGTTTTCACATCTACTTGTTAGATGCAGGTGTTACTATTGTCCCTGCTATCTGGGAAAATCATAAAAAATTTTCAAATAGCTAGTAAGTGGATGCTCTGGGGTTCCAGTATGGTTCTTCTGACTAGAGTCCCAGGGAATAACAGCTAGGTCTTACTTCATCTGGAAGTACTTTCAGCTTGATGGGTTTACTTCAGTAAGAAATCTAAAAAGCCTTTAAAAAATAACAAGTTAGGTGTCCAATGCTGATGATTTCAGATCATGCCTAGAGAGCTCTGTCCCCATTCATATTAGTAACCACTCCACTTGGCTTGTCCATGGTTAGCCTTTCTTTGAGAGAAAAATAGAGACAGCTAGAAGGAAGGCTCTGGCAATTTGGCTCATGTGGAAACTAGTCCCACAACATCCACAATTAATATTTTATTGTCGATCATTAAGTAGAATGTCCTTATTAAAAGTGACACAAATTTATATCTGCCAGTGTTTTCATATAACCGACTGAAGAAAAGTCCCAGTCAAGTCTCTGTTACAAACCAACTTGTTATGTAATTTATTTATGATATAAAATATTTACTTTATTTATATTTAATGTATAATAAAATTTTGTTTGTTGTATTTATAATATAAAATATTTATTTACAAATAATTTGTATGATTTATTATATTTCCAGAAATATTACTGAAATAATTCTTTTCTCCTATCATGACCTAAACCTAACAACTACACTGATCAGCTTTTCATGCATATATATATATATATATATATATATATATATATATATATATGTCTTTATCATGTCTAAAGAAAGAAATGGTAAAACTACTTGTGCAGTTTGTGTTCAGCTTACAGGTTGCCAATTACCTATATATCTATATCTATCTATCTATCTATCTATCTATCTATTTATCATTGGTGGTACTGGGGTTCCTGGAAGCCCTTCTACCTCTGGGCTACAGTCCCAGACCTATTTTATACTTTTTTATATTTGGAAACAGCGTCTCTTAAGCCAGCGCGGCTGGCTTCGAACCTGCGCGATCCTCCTGTCTCCGCCTCCCAAGCGTGGGGATTACAAGCGTGCGCCACCACGCCCAGCTGCCTATCAATAATTAATCCAACAGTCCAACTCTTTCTATTCCTCATTGTAGTGTTGTGTCTTTAGCCTCTAAGCATGTGAAAGTGTGTCTCAGAGCGGCTGGACAGAATTTAGTAATCTTCTAAAATCCCTATATGCAGAAAGATGCAAAGATTTGTACATGTGGTCTCAAAGCCCAGAGGTTTTCTACTGTGTACAAAAATCATTATGGAAGACTTCAATGGAAAATTACCATTATTTAGACACTCACTGTTCAGTGTGTGTAAAAAATTCATTCTTGAAAGGACACTGGTCTTATTATTAGGCTTTTGTTTTCTAGTGTGAGGTGGCCACATGGAGTCAAGCCATTTGCCTCTGGTCATTCTTGGAGGAGCAGAAAAAAAAAACAGGAAAGAGAGGGCAGAGAGTGAGAAAAGGAAAGAGTAGGATAAAAAAAATTTAAAACACAGTGGTTAAAATAAATGTTTACCTTGTGCCTACTTAAAACTAGGCTGAGTAATTTCCATGATTCAAAATCATACAGTAACACTCTGAGTCTAAGACTTAAATAAACTCTGGCAATTTTAATTACCATAAACTCAGTTATAAATTAAAAAGGAACCAAAAGGACACTCAGAGACTATTCATTTTTACTTCATGTAGAAATCTTATAAGCGTAGTGACTAGGTTTTCACATGGATATAAACTTCATGAGACCATTTCTTTTGTAATTCCAGCACTTAATGCAAAACCTAGCATGTGGTGTGGGTTTGATAAAACTTTTGTTGACAAATGAGAAGATTAGAAGCAGTATTTGGGAGCAGGGGTTGCCAGAGGGAAGCACACAGAATTGAGAGAACTGACAGCTGACAGCCTGAAATCAATAAAGGTAAAAATAAAAACAAGAAAATCTCACAACACCACATACGAAGGCCATGAATTTAAAGGCTAACAGTCCCACATACCTTATTAGACGCTCAAGGATTATAGCACAGATGCAAAAACAGTTGCCATTAGTAATAATGATTTCAAGTCATTAGGAAAATAGAAAAAATTTGTTTAATTGCATCATTTAACAAAAGGTAAGGAGGGAGTTGTATGATATCCTTTTAAAATATTCCTTCTGGACAGGATTAAAATATTCACTTAGAACACTTGGTCCCCTCCTATGCTAGATTTCCTTTGGAAACTGTAATCTTGATGATAAAACATCATGTGCTTTACCATCCCTCCCCCACTTCCTTTAGTCTATTCCAGGACCTCTAATTCCATAGTATCTTTTGTGGACATAGAAAATATGCTTTTTCTTTGTCTTTGTGATTTATTGCATTTCCCAGTACAGAATTTCAATATGCTCCACATATCAGATCTTCCAGTTTCAGTTACAAAACAGTACAGAACTGGATCAGCAACACAATTTAAACTTGTTAATGCCACAGTGATTCTATACATAGTATACATCTGCTTTCCAGACTCATTGTGGCTACTAAAGTTCACGTCACCCTCTAAGACACAGCGAATCAGCAACACCACATGAAAGGGCGTGAAGCACAGGATGAAGGTCAGCGTGATGCTCACCAGCAGTTTTATGATTCTTATCTTCTCGATATTTTCCGTGGCTTGATTAAGACGCACAGCGTGGTAGACTTTTCGGTTGCAAATCATGATGATGACCAAAGGAACTGCGTAGCCTGTACACGTCCTAAACAGGTTGAGGTTGACTTGCCATTTCTCCAAAGGGTATTTGTCATAACACAATGTAAATGTAGACTTTTGGGCATCACAGTATTCGATAGCTGTTTCATCTTCCCACAGAATGACAGAATTGAAGACAAATTCCAATACCCAGATAGATAGGCTGACAATGAACGCAAATTTTCTTGTTCTGAGGAAAGAAAACTTGAAAGGGTAGACTACTGCCAAGTAGCGGTCAACTGCGATGCAGGTGAGGAAGCCTGTGCTGCTGTAATAGTTCATGTACATGCAGAAAGCACTCCCTTTGCACAAGGAAGGTGAAAAAGTCCAGTTGTCATTATTCCAAGTATAATCAATCCATAGAGGGAGCGTTAATGCATATAGCAAGTCTGAGAGTGACAAACTGAAGAGGTAAATTCCGAGTTCATTTCCCTTCTTTGCTTGCAGAAAGGACACACACAGGGATCCAATATTAGCTGGGACACTGACTATGAACACAAAGATGTAAACAACTGGAAATAAATAGTGATCAAGGTCATGCTGTTTCGCAATACACGTGCTGTTCATTGTTTCTTTTGAAAGTGGCAATGATGACGTTCTTACAAGGTGCACAGGAAAATAAGTCTCTTGTGGTTTGTTTTCAACATCGAATTCTCTTTTATTGAGATCTTTTTCTTTAATTTCCCTTGGTTTCTAAGGTGCTAATCAACTCATCAATGCTTTTAAAGGATGGGTGTAGATCAATATTCATGCAGATTGCTAGAAGTCAGTATCCAGACTGCCAGTGGGTAGCTAACGCGGCCAACTAAATTTAATGTGTTCATCACCACAAAACACAGACCAATTGGGGTATCCCTTAGCTTCCACAAAAGGTTGTCCCAATTTAATTTCTTCATGAATTTCACAGAAGATTGGTGCAAACATGAATTCATAAGGCTCTATTTTCAGAGATTTCAGAGATCTCGTTGTAAACTGCTTTTGTTTCTGTAATGAAAGATGAACTAAAACAGATTAGATGTTTGCATAATATATTACCTCATCACAATATTAATTTTGGAGACATTTTTAATTTCTCTTTTTATGGTACTAGGGGCACTGAACCCAGGGATGTTCTACTTCTCGTTTTTTGTGTGGTACTGGGGATGGCTGAGTTGTTGTGTCTTAATATTTTGCTGAAGGTGCCCTTGAACCTGTGATCCTCTTGTCTCAACTTTCCAAGTACTAGTATTATAGGCCTGTGCCACCATGCCTGGCTTTCTTTTGTTTCATTTATTGGAGATACTGAAATGCTTTAAATTATAATGAAGATGCTTAAAATGGAAAAATTACTTAATAGACTTTAGTGAATAAACTCAAGCTGATATGACTTACCCAATTCAAATAAAAATTACCCACCCGATGCTAGATTAGAGGGAATTGTATTTCTCACTGGAAATGCCCTAACAACCCAAACTAAAGTTTAAAAAACAATTTTAAGTCGATAAAAAGAGAAAATTCAGTTATTTGGTTGTGATCAGTAAACACATCTGAGCGTGTGATAAACTATATGGTTATGCAATTTCAAATTTTTAACTTCACATAAAATCTAGGAATTAGCACTTTCAAAGTCACCTTTTTGTCTAAAATCATTTTCATGAAAAACATAATACAGCTGACTTTTAAAGTATACCAGTTTGTTTGTTAAAATATAGCAGTATATACGTAACTAGATAACTATATTTCTTCTGTTAACTCACTTTGTTTATAGTATTCTTATAAATGAGAGCACTGAATGTTCTCAATTCTAGGTAAAATCCTGTGATCACAATTTTTGATATTATACCTGGCTATGTTTCAGGTAGGTTTCTTTTTAAAGCTATGATGCCATAGATTCTTACAGGAGTGGAGGATCCATTCTTCTCCAGGAGTGGAGGATTCTGGAGTGGCAAAATACTGGTATATTCCTTTGTTAGTGGGGCCCCTTGGTGGTTTAGATTTATAGGATGGAGACCTTCACAGAAAGCATTGCAGGGACACCATAAAGGTATCAGAACCACTCCCTCCCAAGTGTTGATGAATGCTAACCACACAAGGGACCTGCCATCGCTATTGCAAGATGCAAGGATTCTGCTGGTAGAGTAGGCTGTCCACTGAGAATACACTATATCTCAGGCCAAAAAGAAAAGGGTGGGGGTGAGGGAGTGGGAGATGGCGAGAAAGGAGAGAGAAGAGCTTAAAATTGTGAGATCTTCTGATTTAAATCATACTTAAAATATAAATAAAATGTGAAAAAGTCTTTTTGATCAATAGGAAAATTTCCAGAGATGAAAAAAACGTGTTGAAATAAAGGGAGAGGGAGCTGATGAGGAGGTTAATTAGGAGGAAAGCTCTGGGTATTCTGCAGGCATGTGTAGCTTTGGAGGAAATCAGAGGAACCAGACAAAAAGCTTGGACCAGCAAGTAGGAAGAGGTCCTGGACCATCCTACATACATTGCGTCTCAGGACTCTCTGCCTACAGAGAAAAGGTAAACTAGAAAATAAAATAAAATTGCAAACTCCATGGGCAGTTGCAGACAGCTAAGAAAAAGTTGGTAGATGCCCTACCTCAGTTTGGTTTCTGTGAGGAGATACTATATTTTTATGTCTTTTTCATTTGTTAATTGATGTCTACAAGTTTCTTCTAAGAAAATAATTGATGAGTATGCAAAGACATGAGCAAAGATATTAATATCATTGTCATTTTTATAATAGTATAAATTATATATAACCTAAATTGAGGAGCTACTTAAAAAAAATAAACTCTTCCTTGAATATTCATGGCAGGACTTCTGGCAGGTCCTTGATTGCAAAGAGAATCTGAGTCTACATTATTAGTTTTATCCCGAAAACTTCAGGGCAATCTATGTGCTCATAAGGAGACACAGAGAGAAGATAACAAACTAACACCACAATATGATACTACTACACACTCCCCAGAACAAATAACATGGAAGTAAGACAGAAAATATTAAGTGTTGGTGAGGATGTAGAATATCTGGACTCTTAAATACCGTTGGTTGGAAAATTAGCACTTACGTGTACTGTATAATTTAGCAATTCCACTTCCAGGTATATTCTCAACTTAAATACATACATACGTCTAATAAACAGCATTCATTAAAAGTAGAATGTGGCGACTTCCGGGAAGATGGTGACCGAGAAAAGCGGGGCTTAAGAGCCCCGCTAACAACAAATATCCATTACCACAAAATCAGCGCCTTTCAAAGCCAGAAAACAACATCACCAGAGAAACAAAAAAAAAATCACCAGGCTCCAGAGAGAAAGCGGACTGAGAACAGAGCCACAGAGGAGATCCTCACGCCCGAGGACGCGGCAGACGCGGCAGCAGCGCCATACTGCCGGAGGCACCGGAGAATTCACGGGACGGCCACAGCAAGCCGAGGGGAGCCGCTGCGGAACAGCCAGGCGGGATTTCTCGGCGCAGAGGACATCTAAAGCTCCCAGTGTCTGAGCTCAGCACACGCTGCAGGGATTCAGAGTGGAAATCAAAACCAAGAAAAAAAAAACGCCAGCCCAACAGCCGAGGGCGTAGCAGCGGCGCCATATTGCCACCGGCAGCAGCAGCAGTGAATTCACTAGAGCTACATCTGTGTACTCAAGAACAGTGAGTCAAATTGCGGGCCACAGCGGAGAAATCCCAGTACTGTACTCACTGGGACTTGACCCAGTGGGAGAGGGGCGGTGGCAGTGATATCACACCATAGGAGAACGTGCAACCTGGCACCCCCCACAGTCTAAAGCAGCCTCTATCGACTCTCTGGGTCGGAGACTCTGTGATACAACCCAGTAAAGGAGTAGTGGGGTCTGAGATACTACTGACTCGAGATCCAGAGCACCTTAAGTGAAGTCATAGTGACCCAAGGGAAGAACCCAGAGAAGGCACAAACTTCCGAAATCATGGGAAAGAGGAATAATACTGGAGCAATGAATGCTCACAACCCCACAACATCAGAACCCGATAAAACAGAAAATCAGAGATTTCTAGAAGATCAAATCAGGAAAATAACTGTAGAAATAATAGAGGTGCTTCGAAAAGAACTCAGAGAGAGCCAAAAAGAGATAAAGGATGCAATTAATGAAGTAAAGTCCTCAATTCAAAGCACAAACAACCGATTAGAACACATGGAGAACAGAATCTCGCTCTTAGAAGATGATCATTCCAAAAATGAACGCATAGTTTCTAATCTAGGAAAAAATATCCGACAGCAGGAATCTGACATTGAAGAAATATGGGCCCATTTTAAGAGAGCTAACCTAAGAATAATTGGAATAGAGGAGGGAAAAGAAAATGAAACCAAAGGGATCAACAATCTCTTCAAGGAAGTAATAGCAGAAAATTTTCCAGACATAGAGCAAGAGGTCGATACGCAGGTCCAGGAAACTTATAGATCTCCCTTTAGACAGGATTGGAGAAGAGGATCCCCACGCCACATAATTGTCAAAATGACCAATGTGGAAGCCAAGCAGAGAATCTGAAAGGCAACAAAAGCAAAGGGCCAAGTGACATTCAGAGGCAAACCAATTAGAATCACTCCAGACTTCCCAAACCAAGTTATGAGAGCCAGAAGGGCTTGGAGTAACATATTCCCAATTTTGAAAGAAAACAACTTCCAGCCAAAAATTTCCTACCCAGAAAAACTTTCTATCAAATTAGATGGAGAAATAAGAAGCTTCCATGACAAACAGAAACTGAAGGAATTTATGTCTTCAAAACCAGCACTAGAGAAAATACTCAAAGAGATTAACTACAAAGAAGAAATAGGTAACACACATCAGAACTAGAGAAACAAGATTTTCCATCCAACAGACAACTAAGATTGGTTATCTGTGGAGATTCATTATTTATGTTAGTCTGTTACCTATCTCTAAAGGGTATTGTTTGCCTTTATTGTTGTTAATTTTTAGGATTTCTAGTTGGAATATTAATATACCTTCAGATATAGCATTTGGAAATATTTTATCCCATTCTATTAGTAACTGTTAACTCTGTTTACATTGTCTTTGGATATACAATATGTTTTTTATTTTTTAGGGAGTTTGTATACTCTTCTGTTGCCTGTGCCATTGAAATCATAACCAAGAAATCACTGCCAATTTCAATGTTTTGAGGTTTTATGACCCAGATTTTCTCCTAAAAGTTTATAGTCTTAAGATTTATATTTAGGTCTTTTATCTATTTTGAGTTAATATTTGTATATGGGATTAGGTAAGGGTCCAATTTTATTCTTTTCCATGTAATTATTATTTTTCGACAATATTTAGTTAAAAGATTATTATTTCTACCACCAAATGTTCGTGGAAACCTTGTCAAAAATAACTTGACAATATAGGGAAGAATTTAGGTCTAGGCTTTTATTTAACTCCAATGGTTTATATATCTGCCTTTAGAATAGTACTACACTGTTTCAATTATTGTAGCTTTATATGGTTTGAAATCAGAAAATATATATCTTCTAGCTTTGTTCTTTTTCAAAAAAAAAAAAAAGTAGAATGTTCACAGTAGCACTATTTGTACTGTCCCCCAACTTAAACGCCCATTAGTAGTAGAATTGAGA
Source organism: Muscardinus avellanarius (assembly GCF_963383645.1). Lineage (NCBI taxonomy): Eukaryota > Metazoa > Chordata > Mammalia > Rodentia > Gliridae > Muscardinus > Muscardinus avellanarius. The sequence continues at coordinate 91,812,718 of NC_137798.1, read as the reverse complement.
CATACTGTGATATAGTAGCATAATTGCAATCTATACATCAATAGGAATGAATGAATTATTGCTACATATTTCATGGTTGAAGCTCACAAATTTAAAGCAGATTAATAGTAAAGACAAACACAAAAGAATATGTACTAGCCAACAAAAGTCAGGCAAACTTAATCCATGCTGTTAGAAGTCAGAACAGTATTTACCTTTGGAAAGGGCCAGGTGAAGTTGAAAGTGGGTATGAGGGAGACTTTGGGGCTTTGGGCAATGTTCTGTTTCTTGATATAGGTGCTGGTTCCACGACTGTCCCAGTTTGTAAAAATGTATCAAGCTATAAGTGACATAAACATGCTCAGTTTGTAAAAATTTATAAAACTACATACTTAAGATATATGCATCTTTCTTTATGAGTACTGTTCTACAATTAAAAAAGTTAAAACATAAAATCAAAGGGTTGTGTGAGATGTGATCCTGACAAACATCTGCTTGACATGTAGTTGGAGCATATATACCTTCTTAAGAAATAGAATTTTACTTCTTAGCTGGGCGTGGTGGCACATGCTTGCAATCCCCGCGCTTGGAAGGCAGAGACAGGAGGATCACGCAGGTTCGAAGCCAGCTTCCCTGGCTTAAGAGACCCTGTTTCCAAATAAAAATATAAAAATGGGTCTGGGAGTGTAGCTCGGAGGTATAAGGGTTTCCAGGAACCCAGTACCACCAAAAAATAAAAATAAAGAATTTTACTTCTTACATAAAAAGCAACTCAGAAAAACAAAATGACCTGTCAATCAATACATAACAAATATTTTTGTAAATAAATTCACCCCAAATAAAGGCTTATTAAGTGAAAAATAAATATATTCTAGGCACTCAAAAGAAGTAAACACAAATCCTCCCTTGAGAAAAGCTTTCTTGACCTTGACTTCAAAGAATCCCAGAAAGCCAGGCATGATGGTACACACCTGCAAGCCCAGTCCTCGGGAGACTGAGAAGGCGGCATCATAGGTACAAGGCCAGTCTCAGAAACCCAGTGAAACTCTCAGCAACATAATGAGACCTTGTTTCAGAATAAAAAGTAAAATGGGCTGAGGGTGTAGCTCATAGGTAGAATTCCTCTGGTTTCAATCTCAGTACCAAAAGAGAAAGAAAAGAAGGAAGGAAGGAAGGATGAAGAAAGGGATGAAGAAAGGGAGAAAGAAAATCCCGCACAGATAAAATTCTAACAAATATGACCTCAGTAGAACACATACATACTGAGAGACAGACAGACAGACAAAGATACACACACAGAGGTCACTATGTGTGAGAATTAGCATAAACAAGAAAGAAGATAACTAGATACACAAAAGTTTAGAGATAAGAGATAATTTAAAAGATAAGTAACGCAAAACAAATGTGTAGAATATCTTTAAGGAAGCAGAAGAAGGAATACATGAGTAATACACAAAGATCAAAGTAGAGTTTTCTATGTATACAAAGCATAGTAATTGAAGTTTAAAGATGAATCAACTTTTTAGATACAGAAAAAAACTAGTTTATTATAAGATAGAACTGAAGAAATAAAACAAAATCACCTGTGTTAAAGAAATAGACAAATACTAAAGAGACATGGAGAATAAAGTAAAAAGGCCAGCATATGTGTAACTGGAGTTCCAGAAAGGTAGAAAAAAGATAACAAGGATGGTAATATTTGCAAAATATGACAGGTGAGTGCCTTTTAGAACTAAGAAAGGACATGAAATTCTCAGATTGATGAAGCCTAGTGAAGACTAAATAGAATTAGAAATCAAACAAAAACAGAAATCTGTATTTAGACACACTGCAATAAAAATGCAGATTGGCATAGACGAAGGAGAAAATAGCCAAAGAGAAAAGATGGATTAACTACAAAGGATAAATCTTAGGCTGACAAATGGCTTATCAGCAGCCATAAGAGAAACCAGAAGACAGAGAATTAACATTTTCAAATGAAAATATACATAATCTTATAATTGTGTACCCAAAACAATTAAACTACAATAACTAGAACAAAAATTAAAACATTTTAAGATAAACCACCACGGAGAAAATTTACTGCCGAACTTTTCACTCAATAAACTTCTAATCTAAAGGAAATAAAAATAATAAGCAGAGAGGAAAATAATATCAGACATAAATCCGAGGGGCATGATGGGTTGAGTATGCTGCTAAGGACAGGATTTATGAATGTACAACACCTTATATATATATTTTTTTTTTGCAGGTCTGGGGATGGAACCCAGGGGCATTCGACCTCCGAGCTACACCCCCTGCCCAATTTTTTATTCTTTATTTTGAAACCAGGTCTCACTGAGTTGCAGAGGGCCTCACTAAGTAGCTGAGGCTGTCCGCGAACCGTGATCCTCTGGTCTCAGCCTCCCGAATGCTGGGATTACGAGTGTGCGCCACCACGCCCGGCTCACCTTATACATTTTAACCATGGAAACATCTTACACACTTTAACCTAAGGACAGGACCGAGACAATGGGAGGACAGGCAGTGTGTACTGCCTTCCTCTTTGTCTACGTTTCTTTATAAGTATGCCTTTTTTCTCTAAAAATTAGAGATAAAAATGAACAAAAGATTTTAAGAAGGTTTATAAAGTTCTCAACGAAGTGATTTTTTCTAGCTGCAAAAACATTTCCTGCCTTGCCCCGAACAATCACAAAACAGAATGGTTTGGTTTGATGAAGCAGATAGTGAGTCTCTTTTCTGTTGGGCAACAGAAGCAACATGAGCTCGTGGTTATGAGCGTGGGCGCTGGAGATTCTGAAAGTGTCTCTGTGGCCTTTGGGGGATTTGTGACCTTATGAGTTTCTTCCCCTAAGTTCCAGCTCCCACAGGTGTAAGTTAGTACATATGTCATAGGGTGGCTGTGGAGGTCAAATGAGATGATACACAGAGCAAAGAACACATGGTAAGCTTTTCCTAGCACATGCTAAGCCTTCACTATATATATATTAGCTGATTCTCTTGTTTCAGTGATGACATTGGTCATCTGCTATCTTGTGTGCTGTCTCCTACGTTTCCTACAAGGATATCATCTTTGACCATCTGGCCTTAGCATAGCAGAGGAGCTGGAGGAACCATGACTTGCACATATGATACTGAGGCGTGCAGATACTAGTTGATAATTGGATGGGTGTGGCTATAAAACTTTAGTGGAAGACAGAGTTCCTATTTTTCATCTATCTTCTCAAATACTATTTTGCTTACTTTAATCAGATTTTGAGGAAATCATTTTTAGAAACCAGCACCTGGAAACTTGAATGAGATTTTTATTTTTTTAATACTTACCAAATGCCGAAAAAAAAAATCTATGTCTGTATTTGCAGAAAATTTTTTTTTTTTACAATTTGGTTATTGACAATAACCAAATGAAATTTGTTTTCCTACAATGTTATAAGAAAGCTTGCTTTCATTTTTGTTTAATGGCTATTTATTAAGACTCTACTATGTATCAGGCACTGTGATAGTCACTCATTAGCAAACAGTTGTTAACTGATATTTATTAATGCTAGAAACATTTTTTCCTAACTTCACATAATTTTTACCAGTATAAAAAGTATTACTAGACTATTGCACTGCTAAGGAAAGATGTCAGGTAGCTCTACAGCCAAGAATGGGTGGATTTCTTCCTAAACAGTGCAGTTTGCCAATATACTGCTTCCTAAAAAGCAAATCAAAGACAACATTCTCCTCTTGTAGACTCACAGTTTTACCTAACTAGTTCTAAATTTAAATTTTGACATCCCTTCCCCACTGCCCAAAGTAGAAGACACAATGTGTCTTCCTCATTTCTTTTTCCCTCTCATAATACTGTCTTACTACATTTATACAGCCTAAACCAGATAAAACATCGAGACCCTGGCTGACAACCACACTGAAGTAGGTTACCTACTTAAAAAATCTTTTTTTAAAAAAATCTTCTACTTACCCACTTTCTTGGAGTGACACTGTTGCCAACCGAGGAGCCTGATAAATCTGCTTACATCAAGAAGAGAAACCAGCACTGTTGAGGGGACAGGAAATTACACTCACATTTCATCATAAACCAATGAGGAAGTAGCTTCGTAATGGGAGGGCTCACAGGTTTGAACCAAAAAAATCTTTTAAGTACATCAAAGGATTTTTTTTTTATCATTTTCTAAAACATAATTTCTACAACTCTTTTTTTCTTTGCACTTTAATTATAAAATACCGATCTACTGATACAATGTCTGCTTGATTCTAAAGAAAATGGACTGGATATTTCATTCATTCATTCATTCATTCCTAGGAAACTGTGACGGTAAACGTATGAGACCTGCCTCTTACGCAAATAGGAGTTTAGCACCTTGTAAAGGAGAAAAGCATGCTCAGTAATTACTATAATGCAATGGCAGTGTGACTACTCCATTAAATGTGTATAGGTAAAATGAGCCATGCTGATGAGTGAGATAAAAGAGGATGTTGTAGATCAAATTAGGGGGATCACATTTCTGGGAACAAGATAGAAGAGGGAGAATGGGGGTTGGGTAGTTAATGGTGGGTATTGTGTGGTTTAATGGCAATAGGAGAATAAGGTATCCAACTTTGTGAAGTGCTCTCTCCCCTCCCCCTCTCTCTGTCTCTCAGGCTAATGGGATTAGATACATAATATTTGATTGCAGAACCGGTTCCTTTTAAACTCTCCTCTGAGAACAGAAAACAGATATTGCTAAAAACATTGAAATAGCTGGTTTCGACACATTAAATAATGCTAGGAAACTTGAAAATTCATTTGGGAATTATATAAATTGTTATCATAATAACTCATGTAATATATTAGTAAGTTAAAAGTTACTACCAAATTTATAAATAGCTTAAAATGAGTAAAATGAGCTCCTAAAACTTCCTACTTTTGAGAAATAAAAAAGTTAGACATCATTTTGGAACGTTGTCCCACAAACTTATATTAGAAATGAAAAGGAAAATATTATTTCATGAGGATGGAATTAATTTAGGGTAGAAAATTTCAATTTAGCTTTCAAGACTGTAATCAGCACACACTGAGTCTGACAAGTTGGTGTAAAAGGATACCAAAGGTTGTTGGTGGTGGTGGGGATTTTTTTCTACCCAGCAATGGAGAAGGTGATCTTGTGATAAGACCAAAACTTTTCATCTTGGAGTAATCAGGGTATATAAGGAATATAAAGACTTTTATACTTTTTGTCTGTCTTTCATTGAGAATGACAAAAACAGTACATTTATGAAGCATACAAAAGCTTGCAAAGTAAGTTAGCACACTCTAACTTAAAAATTCAGAATGAACTGTTACTGAACTGATAAAAATTAAAGTACAACATGGGAAATTAATCAAAGCCTCAATCCATTACAAAAGCAAAAGTAATGATTTCAGTTTGCTGGTGACTACAATCCAAGATTTTTGTTTTTGCTTGGTTTTGAACATCTGCTTATCTGTGGTTTCTATATATGGGTATTTTAAGATTCACACAATCTCTTATTTTAGCCAAAAAGGCTATACTTCTGCTTTCCAGAGAAAGAGTGTTTCATATCCATATCAAATATCTATGTAGTTTTCTGTCTAAAAATCAGCAAAAAAAATGGTGTACTTAAAGAACATCAGAAATAAAATCAAACTTTCACTTCTCCTTATTAAACAGGAGAAAAATTGTGGCTGATCTATGCTAAAACATTGTCAAGGGGGGTGGTGAGTTGGCCTGGACCACCCTTCCCCCATGCCATTTTGGCATGGGGCTGTAACTATTTTCTGTATTTCTATCTTTTTGTGTGTGTGTGTGGTACTGGAGTTTCTGGAAGCCCTTCTACCTCAAGGCTACAGTCCCAGACCTATTTTTACATTTTTATTTTGGAAACAGGGTCTCCTAAGCCAGCGCGCATGGCTGGCTTCAAACCTGCGTGATCCTCCTGTCTCTGCCTCCCAAGCGCGGGGATTACAAGCGTGCACCACCACGCCCAGCTATTTCTATCTTTTTAATAATCTTCTTTAAATCTTAAAAAAAAAACACTGTCAACTTTCCAAAATAAGAAATTTGTCAACATTTGTGAAATTTCCTTCTTATTTAGCCTTAAAGAAAAGCAGTATCATATTTTCAACCACAGGGCTATCTAATAAATAGTTGAAAATGAGAGTATTGAGCCACCGCACATTTTAGTATCATAAAGGTGAGACTAGGCCAAACACACTAGCTCTAGGGACTTGGCCTTCCTGGCCAGCCAGTTATCTTGTTTTCTGAGCTCACAAACTGGGCCCCCAACACTGGCCAGAGATAGGGACACCCACAAGAAAAAAGAGAAAACAAGTTAGCGTGGTGCTGACTTCTCCAAGTGGCAGACAGTGCAGTAGTGAATTCTGCTGATGAAGGTTCTTTGGAAGGCTACATAATTGTCCTGGTGAAATTTCACAGTAAAGATAGTGAATAAATATAGGAATTAATACTGCTATATTTTCCCATCCTCATTTATTTTTACCCTAGATTTGCCTTTACATGTTCTATTGGCCATTTTGTGTTTGATGTCCCAAGAGAAGGGATTCTTGGCAAAAAGTAGAAAAAAGAGGGAGAAAGAGATAGAGAGACAGAGACAGAGACAGAGAGAGAGAGAGAGAGAGAGAGGCAAAGAAGAAGAAGAAGGAGGAGGAGGAGGAGAAGGAGGAGGAGGAGGAGGAGGAGGAAGGAGGAGGAGGAGGAAGAGAGGAAGAAAATGAATATCGTGAGTACAGAGTTTCAAAGGATGAAGGACACTTTGTGGAGAGGGCTGAAGCACAGACAATATGCTTGGGAGAATTCCTGTTGAGATAAAGCAAACCTTCCAGGTCCCAGGAGCACCAAGAGATGTTCCTGTTTGTTGTGGATGATGTTCAGGGTTATAAGAGAGAAAGTAATCACAAAATAGTCGTAGTGAGTACCTGAGAAAGAGGCCCTGCATCCTCACCACTCTGTTGTCCCCACGTCCAGCAAGCCCCTGGGGTTGGGGTGGATAAGAAGCAGTGTGTGATCTGTGGGGGGGAGATGCACCTGTGCCTCATTTCTAGGGTGAAATCCCATTAGGTGGTGAGACTCGGAGTATGTATGTGAGGGGCCAGAGACAGCCTTACTCAAGTCCCCCTGTGCCCACGTCGCACAGGTGAAGTAGAAGGATTTCTGGACCGCCGTGAGTGACACACAAAAGTAGCAGTAGGCCTCAGCTACCTTGTTGCACGTCCAGAGGCTTAGTGAGCACTGAACAGCTTTGCAGTCATTAGCGAGGGACAACCTGGGTGAGTTCTACATGAGATAGCTTCAGAAGACCAGCAGGAAATGAGGGTGCCTCAGGAGATGGCAGCAGTCATCAAAGGCAGTTCTGAGAGACCAGGGGTGAGCTGCTCTCCAGCCTTGGCATCATGCAAACTCCCCAAGCCCTATATGACATTATGGGCTGAATTATTTTGCTCTTAAAATTCATATGCTGGGGCCCTAAACCCCAGGACTTCAGAATGTGACTGTATTTGGATACAGGGTCTTTAAAGAGGTAAAGAAGCTAAATTAATGCCTTAAAGATGGGCCCTAATCCAATTGGACTGGTGTTTTTTTTTTTTAATAAGAAGAGGAAATTCAATAACCCAGAAGAGATAAACTACCAAGACTGAATCATGAATAAAAGGAAATCTGAACAGACCAATAATGAGTAAGTGAAATTGGCTAAGGCTTGGGCACATGCAGATATAAATTCTATAAATTATCTACCAGGAAAAATCTCTAGTCATTGTGTGTGTGTGTGTGTGTGTGTGTGTGTGTGTGTGTGTACGCATGCATGCGTTGCTGGGGATTGAACCCAGGGGCATTATAGCTCCAAGCTATACCCCCAGTTCTATTTTATTTTTTATTTTGAAACAGTCTCACTAAGTTGTAGAAGGCCTCAATAAATTGGCAAGGCTGACCTTAAATTTGTGATCCTCCTATCGCAGCCTCCCAAGTACAGATGTGTGACAAGACTCTTCCATAATGACTTCATAGTTTGGAACCAACTTTTCCAGGATGAACATGAACAAAAGCAAAGTCCTCTGATCAATGATATTAGAAGATCAAACTTCCCCCATGCAGAAAATAACACTCTCCCAACAGAAACATGCACCCTTCCTTGTCATCCAGCCAACAAGTGGCTTTCCACCTCTCCTTCCCTGTATTCCCTACTACTAACCATTTAGGAAGGCAGGGTTGAGCTTTTAACTTCTTACTTTCTGGCTGGTCAGCCACTTAAAAAGCCTTTTCTTTTTGCAAAAATCTGGTGCCATAGTACTGGCTTCTATGTGCCTTGGGCAGCAAGCCCTTCCATGATAACATAAGGAGATTTAATAAAAACAAAAAGTCTTGCATCTAATAAGCTCAGGACCCAATGGCTCACCTGTTGGGATTCTACCAAGCATTTAAAGAAGATATATTACTAATCCTTTTTAAACTCTTCCAAAAAATTACAGAATAGAAAATGCTTTCAAATTCATTCTATTACATGATATCAAAGTCAGACAAGGACACTAGGAAAGAAAAATAAAGGCCAATATCCATGATGAATATAGATGTAAAAGTCCCCAGTAAAATACTAGCAGGTCCAATTCAACAAAACATTAAAGAAGCATTCACTTCGATAAGAGGGATTTAGTCCAGCTATGGTTCAACAGCCACAATCTGCACGATATGCCAAATTAATAGGATGAAGGACAAAACCGTATGATAACCTAATAGATGCAGAAAAATATTGGGCAAAATTTAACACGCTTTCATGACAATTTTTTTTATCAAATTAAGTGAAGAAATGTAACTCAACACAATAAAGATCATATATGACAAATCCACAGCTGGCATCAAACCATATGGTAGAAATCTGTAAGCATTTCCTTTAAATCAGTAACAGGACAAAGCTGTCCCTCTTGCCACTTCTACTAAACACATACTGAAGTGTTAAGCGAGCAGTTGGTAATAAAAAGAAATAAAAACCATGAAAATTGATAAGAAAAAAGTTAAATTATCCCTATTCCTAGATAATATGGTCTTATACATGGGAAACTTTAGAGATTCCACCAAAAAAACAAGCAAAGAAAGAAAGAAAAGAAAGAAACAAACAAAAAACAGATATGATGAGAGTGACTTCGGCATCCACGATATGACAGAGGCTTCTGGCCACAATCATGTGAGTGAATTCTAGCAACTGTAATGTGAAAGCAGCTTCCAGCCACCATGATGTACAGTGATTTCCTGCTTTCATGATGTGAGCGCGACTTTCCGTCTCCGTGATAGGAGAGCAGCTTCAGGACTCCCTGATATCAGAGCGGCTTCTGGCCTCCATGATGTGGGAAAAGCTTCTGAACTCCTTCTGTAGGAACAGCTTCCAGACTCTGTGCCATTGGAGCAGTTTCCCTCCATGCTCCCTGCCGCTGCAGCCACTGACATTTATGCCCTGGAGCTGGCCCCATGGACTGAGGGAAACTGAGGCAGAGTCGCAGCGATGGTGTAACTGCCTGAAGATGACACATCTGTAAGTAATGGAATCAGAGTGGGAGCCCGGGGTATGGCGTTCGTAACTACTGCTGCACCATGTCCTCCAGAAACATAGCTAGAGGAATGCAGCAGAATTCAGTAGGTGAAGGCCGGAACATCCTTTAAACTGTGACACAGCACACTGGGCTAACCCATTCTAACACACACAAACACTCATGCATTCCACAATTATTAAATCTGGAAAGCAAAATTTTATAAGAAAATTTAAGTGAATGTCTTCATAGACTAGGGAGGTCTTTCTTAAAACAGTTCCAAAAGCACTCACATTTTAGAAAAAAAGACGGATAAATTTAGCTATGTTAAAATTTCAAATTTTTATTGCTGCTTCTCATACTTGAGCAAGATTTAGGCACATAGATATTTAGTGCCATAATGGTTCATTAAGAAAATTTTGCTATTAGATGCTTTACATAGAAAAATTATTAACTATGTCATGCTGTGTTCTATCAAGATATACCTATGCAGTTATTAAAATGAATAAACCATATTTGTGCACTAAAAAACCCCAGACCTAATAAGTAAACTTAATTAAGTTGCAGTATATAAAGTCCATATACAAAAAAAAATAGTATTTCTATACACTAAAGGAAAGTGGCTGAGAAAAGAAAGTAAGAGACCAATCCCATTTATAATAACAATAAATAAATAAATAAATATAGGAATGAATCTAATCAAAGAGCTAAAAGACATATACTGGAAACTAAAATACTGATGAAAGAGATTGAAGACACAAAGTGGGAAATATTCTATATTCATAGATTGAAAGAATTATGTCAAAATGTCCATATTATCCAAAGCAATCTATAGATGTAGTGAAATCCCAATACAAATTCCAATAACATTTTGACAGATGCAAAAAAATCCAAAAATTTAGCCAGGCATGGTAGTCCAAACTTGTAATACTAGTACTTGGGAATTTCATACAGTAGAGTCACAGGTTTGAGGACAACCTTAGCAACCTAGCAAGACCCTATTTCAAAACAAAAAAATAAAAAAGGGCTAGGGTGTAGATCAGAAGTTGAATGCCCCTCTTCAACCTCCAGTAACACACAAGGGTGCACACCCACACACATATACATAAACAAAATTTAAAAATTTGTATAAAATCTCTGAAAAGTCCAGACTACCAAAAGCAAACCTTGAGCAAAAATAACAAAGCTGGAGGTATCACCCTATCTGACTTCAAAATTATTATAAACTATAGTAATCAAAACAGCACAGAAGCTGGGTGTGGTGGCGCACGCTTGTAATCCCAGCATTTGGGAGGCTGGGACCGGAGGATCATAGTTCACGGACAGCCTCAGCTACGTGGTGAGGCCCTCCACAACTTAGTGAGACCCTGTTTCAAAACAAAGAATTAAAAAAAACAGGACAGGGGTGTAGCTTGGAGGTTGAATGCTCTTGGGTTCCATCCGCAGACCCCACCCCCAAAAAATTTAGCATGGAACTGGTATAAAAACAGAGATATAGAGAGTGGAGCAGATTCGAGAGCCCAGAAATAATATGTATTTATAGTCAAATGATTTTTGACAAAGGCACAGAGGATATATAATAAGGAAAGGCAATTTCTTTAATAATTATTATTGGGACCACTAGATATTTATATGCTGGAGTATAAAATTAGGCCATTTTCTCATACCCATTTAAAAATAAACTCAAGTAGAATTACTTAGGTGGAAGACCTAAAACTATAAAACAACTATAAGAAAATGTAGAGAAAAATCTCCCATGACATTAGGATGAGCAGTGATTTTTTTGGTATTAACCCTAAAGCAGAGCCAACAAAAGCTAAATAGGCAATCAGGATTACTTAAATAAAAAACGCTCTTATACATCCAAGGAAACAACAGAGGAAAGAGACAATCGATAGAACAGGAGAAAATGTTTGTAAAGTATAAATATAAGGTATATTTAAGTATAATATCTAAAATATATAGAAACTCAACCTAATAGCAAAAAAATAACACTGTTATAAAATGATCACAGACCTGAATGGACATTTCTTAAATGACATACAACTAGCCAACAAATATATGAAAAAAAATGCTCACCAACACTAATCACCAGAGAAATGCAAGGATGTGGAGAAAAAAAATCTATGCACATGATCGCTGGAGATATAAATTAATAGAGCCATTATGGAAAGCTATGTGGAGATTTCCCCCAAAATTGAAAATAGAACTACCATATGATTCAATAATCCCACTACCGGGAATATATCTAAAGGAAATGGAATCAATATGTCAAAGAGATATCTGCCCTACCAAAGTCATTGTTGGAATATTCATAATAGCCAAGATATGAAATCAATCTAAGTGTCCCTCAGTGGATGAATGGGCAAAGAAAGTGTGGTATAAAAACATCCCTTGAACTGTAATTTTCTTCATGCTTAGAATATGGGGTTAGATAGATGCTAATATTCTTCCCCTGGCAGAAGTGCAAAAATTAAATGAGCAGGGATAATCCAAAGGATAACTAAATATATCACAAGTTTAGCATGAGATGACAGCAAAACTTCCTGGAGTTCCATTATTAGAGCAAGTCTACACAGTAGCAATCAATCACAAACAAAAGAACTAGAGGTGGTTGGTGAAGAGAGATTTTAAACTGTGATTTTTCAACTGCATCTTCAGAACCACAGCCCCACTTTGGTAGGGCATTGGAAAAGGTTGCTGAGAGATCAAATAAAACAGGCTTACTGAAAAATGCTTATGGGTAAGTTATGGTGGCACCTCTGTCTTTCACAGCAGTCTGTCCTGTGTTGGCTAGCTGGACAAGTGGCACTTATTCTCTCCACAGTGTCCTCAGTTCTACACCAGTTCCTGCAGGCAGAGGGGCTACACATTGGGCTATAGAAGAAGTTGTACTAGTATTGGGAAGAGGTTTTAACATTTATTAATGTATCAGTATTGGGAAAGATTTCCAATTTTAAAAATATATCTTCTTTACTAAGAAAGCCAGGGCTAGCTAACAGAAATAAGGGGACTTGTAATTTACATTTTAAAGGAAAGAAGGCTGGAGCCAGGAAAGAAGGTTTCTTTACAAGTTCACACATCTTGGGGTATGAAACAAAAGGTAGAGGCCTGTGTTTGGAGACAGGATGGCTCTCCCTCCCACCCCAAATCTGGCTGGAGACAGCAGAACCAGGGTTGGAGATAAGGGGTAGCATATCTCCAGATCAAAGGACCTGCCTAGGACTTGGGTGGGATTAAAAACACTCAGTAAACTGGAGTTCTTGGGCATTTTCATTCGAATTGCCCCCCTTTGCCCTGCTCCAGCACAGGACTGTAACTATCTCTATATTTCTATCTTTTTAATAAACTTCTTTAAATCTTCAGCAACTGTCCAAGCCATGAATATTTATTCTTAGCTTAGGACAAGAATCCACGGTTTTTCTGTTTGTGTGGTGGTAGTGGGGGAATTACTTCTCCCCACACACACACCAGGCACATTTCACCCGCAACAGAAGTGACGTCGTTCATTTGCTCAGGTCTTTAATAATCAGCATAAACAAGGACAGCTGTCCTGGTGTGCGTGCAAAAAAGCAGTTCTGAAAGGCAGCACTAGTCTGCCCTATTTGCAATTTATTTGAGAAAGAGAGACTCAGTGTCCTTCAACATAGTATTTCTCTGGACATTCTGATCCAGGTACCCTTATTGTTTCCTTAACTTGGATCTGTTTTTGGAAACAGAAAAGGGGTATTTCAGGGACACTGTATTTTACGGTCCTCTTTTTCTGTAAGGATGACACATGTGTATACATCTGGTCACTCTTCGAAGATCAAAGTCGCAGGTTGGAGGAAATAACCGAGCAAGCTTGGTCATTGTCAGAGACTGCCCTGCCTCTCAGCAAGATGCTTGCCATGGGGAATCAGCCACATTGAACATGGATTTGGATTATTACAGATCAACGAAACCCAAAAAGAAGAAAACAAAAACAAATGCATCACAGCTCCCTCCATAAATAAAAAATCCAGACTAACACGAAAACAATAATAATCAATTTTTAGGATTGTCAGACATGGGAGAGAATTAAACTCAAAAGTTATGCTATTGTTAAATTTGTATGACATTATATAGGATGTAGTAACTGTTGCTCACTCTTTTACGTGCTACATGAATATCAACTCAACTGATTTCCATTATCAGTGCGTGGCCATCACCATGATCTATTTTATAGATGTAAACTGAAACCTAAGATGATAAGTAACTTAGCCATACTAACTAGGTGGTAGGAAAGAGATTTGACGTCAGGCAGTCTAGAGAGCCAACTGTTTTTATTTGCATGTACTCTTATGAAAAATCTTCACTGAGCAACATTTAATTTATTCCACAAGGTGGATTCTATTCCTAAACCATTGTCATTGTCATTTTGTAAAGTCAGAGTTAACAGAATCCCTTCATATTTTTCAGAAAGAAGTCACTGAACAGGGTGATATTATTAGCAATCGCAATTGAGCAACTTAGGTCACATTGTTTTTGTTATTATTATTATTTTTATTATTATTAATATAGGTATTGTTATTATTACTATTATTTTGGTGTTACTCAGGGCTTTTCTACCTTTGGGATACACTTCCTAGTTTCCCCCCACTATTTTTTTTTAAAGTATTTTGGGGCTGGCCGTGGTGGCGCACGCTTGTAATCCCTGCTCTTGGGAGGCAGAGACAGGAGGATCACGCAGGTTCGAAGCCAGCCGCGCGCGCTGGCTTAGGAGACCCTGCTTCCAAGTAAAAATGTAAAAATAGGTCTGGGAGTGTAGCCCGGAGGTAGAAGGGCTTCCAGGAACCCCAGTACCACCAAAAAAAAAAAAAAAAAGAAAGTATTTTTGTTTTGAAACAGGGTCTCACTAGGTCCCTGAGAATCTCCCTAGTGATTTTTAAAGTCAATTAAAAGTGAGTGAAGCTAGAGGATTGATTTGTTTTCCTTCAGAAATAACATTACTTTTTAAACTCATCTGAAATGAAAGAACTGGAACCTTTCTTTCATAATGCTTTGTTTGCCTCATTGATCCTGAAACCAACCAACGTCATCATTTTTGATAACTGCTGTAACTGCTATTTCCATTTATCTTAGATCTTTTTAGATCTTTTTTTTTTTTTTTTGGTGGTGGTGGTGGTACTGGGGTTCCTGGAAGCCCTTCTACCTCCAGGCTACACTCCCAGACCTATTTTTTATATTTTTTATTTAGAAACAGGGTCTCTTAAGCCAGCGCGGCTGGCTTTGAACCTGCGCGATCCTCCTGTCTTCGCCTCCCAAGTGCGGGAATTACAAGCGTGTGCCACCACGCCCGGCCTTTTATCTTAGATCTTGAGCAAATTTTCTATTCCAGCTTGTGCTTATTGCATTTTAATGGCAGGTTGGAAGATAGTCCTTAGAAATTTTCTTGCGTAATGGTGTCGTAAACAAGGAAAGGTCTTATTTTGCTGCTTGATAAGGCCAGTGACGCAAGAGATTGAGTGGCAGCAGAATAAAGAGCTTCATCCACTGGGCAAAGAATAGGCACATATGCACGCTTTGCTGGCAAAATGACTTCTCATTTCCAAGGAGTTGGGGAGTTACAGATACAGGATAGGAATAATGAGTGAGGGGAGAGAGGCTACTAAAAGGGGAAAACAGTCCTGTCTTTTGGGAATAGGAGATCTTCCAGGCATTCAGGCACCACCAGTTCATTTCTTACATGGTCTGGCGTTTCTGATGTTGGTGGTTGGTAAATGTCTTTAACACAAAGGTTAAAGCCAAGAAAGAAAGAGATACGTTAAGAAGGTGGAGATGTCAAGCCTTTTCATCTTGTTCCAGCCACTCTTCCATATATTTTCAGCCCCACGTGAAGAATCAATGTTTTTAGTAAGAGGACACGGGCAACTGCTATCATCATAACCTACACCACAGAGATGTTATCGATAGCAGTGCTAGTGGGAGACTAATAATATTTAGCCAAAATATGTGATCTTCAAAATTAGCATTTTTATGTCAACTAAGAGCAAGTGAAGCTAGAGGGTTTATTTAGTTTTTACCTTCATAATAGTCTCCATGGTATAGATTAGATAGAAATCTGAAACAACGAATGTTCTTTCTGGTAAGCAGTTGTCTCAATGTATGAGCTAAGAACCAGTGGCACTTCCTGAGGGTGAGGGTACATTTCTGTTAAGGATTCTGCTTCCTCTTTTAAAAAGTTCACACATTGCACACATGTTTGTGGCCTGTCTCCCAACTACAAGGGGACAGTGATGTGCTACAGCATGAAATATGCTGGCTACTGGTTTCAACTTCCTAATTTCGTGTGCGTGGTATTTTCCACTATTATCACATCACCTTGGGACTTCCCATCTGTTCACATTATCATGTGCTCCTTTTGGGCTAAATGCATATCACAGACATAAAATTTAGGAGTTAGTGGGAGGGGTAACATTCACTTCATTCTATACCCATAGCTTCCCACCATGATTGCTCCATCTCACGCTTTAAATTTTATTAGAACAAATGGATCAGGCTGAGTTCTGTCAAGTGAAAGCTACAGAAATGGAAAGCTACTAACTTTACTATAGAATATTATTGTTAGTGAGGGAAGGCGGGGTTGTCAGATATGTGCTCTATTTGGAAGAGAAGAAACTCAAGAAAATAAGTGGCTCAGACATAGGGGGACTATAGACCTTATCCAAACCAGAATACTTTTGGAGGTAAAGGGGGCATTGTTAATAATTACATTGGGACTATAGACAAAAGTTGAGACAGTAAAGAGAAAGACTGAACATAGTTATTGTCCGGTAGGAATCTAGGAATATCAGAAGGCCAGGTGTGGTTTATGGATTGCCCAGACAAGGATTTGACCTCCTCATATAATTGTCCGGAAACTTGTGGCCCACAGTCAAACCAATCAAATTTCAAACAGGTCTGTGCAAAGTTTCAGGTGTCTTAAAGCCTAAAAGTCTTTTCCTTGTCATGTTGGTGTCTCTGGGGCTTATGTGGGCACTAATAACAAATCTCATGGCTCTGCCCAGGCAGATTTTTGGAATGAGGAAAAACCTCTTTTGAATCCTTTTAAAGGATTTTTTTTTTTTTTGTGGTGGTACTGGGGTGCCTGGAAGCCCTTCTACCTTCGGGCTACACTCCCAGACTGCTTTTATATATTTTTTAAAATTTGGAAACAGGGTCTCTTAAGCCAGACAGCTGGCTTCGAACCTGTGCGATTCTCCTGTCTCTGCCTCCCAAACGCGGGGATTACAAGCCTGCGCCACCACTTAAAGCATCTTTAATTTGATCCAGTTACAAGGAATCAAAAATCCCAGGGCAATTTATAACTTTCTTAACAAGTGAGGGTTATCCATCTAGTGTCATTTCAACTAACAGGTCATTTCCCATAGAGTAAGTAAGGACATAATTCTACCTCCTTCCTCTTAGGGTCCTGGCTGCCCTCAAAGAATTAAACGGACATAAGATATACTAATAAGTAAGAAACATACTAGTGTACTTAAGTTTACGTGGCACAGAAGTTCTCATAGGGAAATGAAGGCCCAACGAAGGAGGTTAGGGCAATCACTTTTATATTTCCGAAATGTGATGGGACTGAGGGGGTAGAATATTTAATTGGCTAGAGAAGTGATTGGGAAGACAGGGGTCAGTTTGACCAGAATTGTTTGCAAAGAGTTCCTTGACTTCATCTTTCTTCCATATGGGAATTTCACCTTCTGCTTTTAAAACACTGCGTGAAGGTCAGAGCCTGCACCTGGCTTTTCTTTTTTTTAGGCGCTTTAAATTCAAAACAGTCAACAGTCCAGAGAAGCAAATGTTGAGGTGACATACTCTTATCACCTTCAAGGCTAAAAGCCCTGGACACAGCAGAGCAGTTAGAGTCAGCTCGCCCTGCCTTTCCTCGACCTCACTGCGGCTGCGCACACTGCCCGCCGCCCACACTCAAGATGGCGGGCCCAGAGTCAGCAGCCTGCCGCCCTTCTCCAACATGGCGGCGAGCGGACCCGCCTCCGCACTCGCCGGAGTCATGTGACCCACACAATGGCTGAGAAGCCGCGGGAGGCTTCCCGGCAACGCGCGGTGGAAGTGATGACGGCCGCCGCGGGTTCGGCGGGCCGCGCCGCGCTTGCCCTGCTGCTGTGCGCGCTGTCGGCGCCCGGCGTCGCGTACGTGCTCGACGACTCCGGCGGGCTGGGCCGGGAGTTCGACGGCATCGGCGCGGTCAGCGGCGGCGGGGTGAGCGAGGGGCGGCGGGAGCGCGGGCGCCGCCCCACCCTCGGACGCGCGCACGCGCGGCCCCGCGCCCGCCGTCCTCCCTCGGGGGCGCGCGCGCGGACGGCCGGGGGGCGCGGAGGACGAGCCCGGGAGCCCTGGGCGCGCTCGCGAGGGCCTCGGCGCGCCCCCGGCAGGTGGCCGGTGGCGGGAGAGGCGCGGCGGCCCGCGACGCCCTTGGGATGCTCAGCCTCGTCGCCCCCAGAGGCCCGAGCGCTCTGGGCGCCCGTGTAGGGAGTGGGTGGCCTAGGGTCAGACGCCCCAAGGCACTAGAGCGGCCCGGAGACCCCGCCTGAGGCTTGATTTGGAGGAACGACTGCTAAGCTCAAGTCCTTAGGACGATGTGAGGGCTGAAATACCTGGGACCTTCTCTGCTTTCGCGGGAGGCTGCTCCAGTGGTCTGGGGTTGCCGCCCCGGGTCCAGTACCCCGGGCAGGCCCGTGCCGCGCCGCTGCTGGCCCCTTCCCCACCGGGGCGATGGGCAGCGTTGGCGCCTAGAGGGTCCTAAGAGTCACCAGGTGTGCTTGTTAAAACGTAGAATCTGTCTGTCTTTCCCCATTCTGACTTTGTTCTTCTGAGCAGGTTGAGGGTCTGCATTTTAACAGATTCACTAGTTGTTTTGTTGTTGTTGTTGTTGTTGTTGTTGTTGTTGTTGTTGTTGTTGTTATTGTTTGAGGTACTGGGGATGGAAACCAGGGGCATTCTGCACCCACGCCATAACGCCAGCCCAATTTTTTATTCTTTATTTGAAACAGGTTCTCACTAAGTTGCAGAGGGCCTCGCCCCGAGGTTCTCTGCGAACAGCGAACTCCTGTCTCAGCCTCCTAAGTACTGGGATTACAAGTGTGTGTCACCACGCCCAGCTTCACTAGTTAATTTTTATACAAGGTATTGGGAGGTATTTTTTATTTCTCATTCAAGGATCTCAAGAGCAAGAGATTAAAACAAATTTAAACTTACATGTTGTTGAGGATGTAGGGAAAAAGGAACCCTTATGTACTTAACCGTTGGCGGGAATGTAAGTCAGTAAAGCCGCAATGAAAATAAGTGTGATCAGTGTGGATGTACCTAAAAAAAAAAAAAAAAAAAAAAAAAAAACCCTAAAAACGACCGTATGATACAACCATACAATTCTTCTGCATATAACCTGAGGAATTAAGGTCACTATGCTATGGGGGTTTCTGTATATAAAAATATACATTTTTAACGAGGCACAATTCACAATAGCCAAGTTTATGGAATTAGCCTATGGTTTCCGTCAACAGATGAAGGGAGAAATAAAAGGACCCCCTTCCCCCCCAACACAGTGGAGTACTACTCAGCCAAAAAGAATGAATCATGTCGTTTGTAGGGAAATGGATGGAACCGGAGAGCATAATGTTAGGTGAAAAAGTCAGACACAAGTATCACGTTTCCTCTTGTGGAATCTATGGGGGGAAAAGGGCTACATTAAAGGAGCAGGAAGACAGAGAAGAGGAAGGGGTTGAGGAAGGTAAGGGTGGAATAGATGTGATCAAAGTGTATTATTTGTATCAACGTGTATGCTACAACGAAACGCATTTTATAAAATTATAATGCACTAATAAAAATTTAAGCCTGGCGTGGTGGCACAACAGGCTTGTAATCCTAGTACTTGGGAGGCTGAGACAGGAGGATTGCAGCCTCAGCTACTTAGTGAGGCCTTTTGCAACTTAATGAGACTCTGTTTCAAAATAAAGAATATAAAATAGGGCTCGGGGTGTAGCTTGCAGGTAGAATGCCCCTGGGTTCAATCCTTAGTACCGCAAAAAAATAAAATAATAAATAAAATAAAAAATTTAGAGTAGTTTTAGATTTACTAAAAAGTTATGAAGGCAATAGAGTATTTTATACACCCCTTAGCCACTTCTCCATTACTAGCACCCAATATTAAAATGGTTCTGTTTGTCATAACTAATATTGGTAAAATTTTTACCAAAGTCCATATTTCTTAAGCTTTCCTTAGTTTTGACTTCTTACACTTTTCTTTTCTTTTCTTTCTTTTTTTTTTTTGGGTGGTACTGGGGTTCCTGGAAGCCCTTCTACATCCGGGCTATGCTCCCAGACCTATTTTTACATTTTTATTTGGAAACAGGGTCTCCTAAGCCAGTGCGAGAGGCTGACTTCGAACCTGCCCGATCCTCCTGTCTCTGCCTCCCAAGCGCGGGGATTACAAGCGTGCGCCACCATGCCCGGCCGACCTCTTACACTTTTCGAGTTTCAGCTAGGATACCACAGTACCTGATTGGTACCTCATCTTTTTTCTGAGCGATGACATCTGGAGTGAGTGAGTGAGTTCTGTGGACATTCCAGAGGATTTATTTGCAAAGACACAGGAAGGCCATTTTAGCTTTATGCATAATTGCGAATGGGCACAGCTGGTCCTTCCCTTGGTTCTTCGGACATGCCAGCAGGTGCCTCCAAGCCTGGAAGCTTTCCTCACTGGCATGATTGTTCTTGGCACCTGACAGTATTTACTTGTTCCAGCCCAAGTTCTTTGTCATTTCTGCCTTTGTTTTACCTCTTTCTGTTTATAACTTTTGGGCCCATGAGGCTGAGCGCTGAGGGCTTTTGAATGCTGCCAAAACTTTGAATGAGGCAGGTTTTTTGTTTTGTTTTTGACCAGGCAGCCCAGATTACATTGAGGACTAATTTTGTTGAACTCCTAAACTTCTGATCTCATTGGGTTGAGTCAGATAGTAATTGCATCTCAGAACAAGCTTGAATGCTACTTGCTTGTATGTGATGGGTCAGCCTGGAGCCTGATGGCAGAGATGGCATGTTGGGGGAACCACGCCTTTTGATATTTATTTATTTACACTTTTATTCCTAATTTTCATCCCTGTTAACAGGGCCTGCTGCATATTTCAGGGGAACCTGTGGGCTAATGAAGTAATGCATTTGCTTTTCACTGCTCTCATTCTCTTTTTATATATTTGGTCTAAATCTGAAATACCCAGTATTTGATAAAATGAGGCTCTAATATCTCTTTTTATATCTTTACCTGTGATTTTAAATCTAGTGTATAAGCTTACTAAAAGGTGGAAATCTGTAGTTCTTTTATGTTTATTTAGCTCAATTTAAAATGATTAAAATAAGAATCATTTTATAACCCAGGATAAGAAATATCTGTCTAATTTGATGAAATATCTAATAATTATCAGTGTGCTTAATAATATTGTGTTACTTATTTTAGAAGCTTAATAAATACTGAATGAAACTGGTTGAACCACTATATTTGCATACCAGTTTAAATGTGTGTGTGTGTGTGTGTGTGTGTGTGTGTGTGTGTGTGTGTAAGTAACTCGGGGTACCTAGTACAGCTTGTGGTAGGACATGTTTAGAATGCTCTTATTTAATCTTCATTTCATAGAGAAGGCCTTGGGTTCATTGGTTAAGAATGCGGGCCCTGGAAGGTTGTCTGGCATATGCTGGGCACGCTTTTCACTGGATAGCCTTGGAAAATTATTTAACTGCTCTTTCTTTTCTTTTCTTTTCTTGGGATGCAATGGTCCCTGGCATTGTGAGGATATATGTAAAGTCCTTAGGACAATATCAGGTTTTAGGGATTAGGGAAGAGGAAGTTATTTCAAGGCCTTTTTTTTTTGGTATATATATATATATATATATATATATATATATATATATACACACACATATATATATACACACATATATATATCATAAATATATGTATATATACAAATATATGTATATATACTATATATATATAAATATATATATAAAAAATATATATATAAATTTTTTTTTTGGGTGGTACTGGGGTTCCTGGAAGCCCTTCTACCTCCAGGCTACACTTCCTATTTTATATTTTTTTAATTTGGAAACAGGGTCTCTTAAGCCAGCGAGGCTGACACTTTGAACCTGCATCTCCTGTTTCCGCCTCCCAAGCGTGGGGATTACAAGTGTGTGCCACCACGCCCGGCGCTGAATGAAGAAATAATTTTACCAAGGGTTCTTCCTGGTCTTACAAATAGCTTCAGGCCTTATTCAGGCAGTGCGAGTAACACTTTGTTATTGCTTGATGGTACATTTGACATTGGTTATGTTGCCCTTGACTAATGCTTTTGCATTCAGTGTGGCTATGGGTTTGCAATAGCATAGTAACATGATGTGTTTGTCTAAGGTGGGCACTTTCCGTGTTAAAGGGAGAAGTGTACAGAGAGCAAAATAACCCCAAACAGTAGAATACACAGTTCTGATGGCATAATACAAGGCATGAGGAATTGCTGAGTAGGGTCAGAGATTTGTTAGCGTGCATAATACAGCATTCATTTTAAAGTGGGCCAACTTTGACATTTGAGCCTCTGCTAGGCTGTAAGCTCTTTGAGAACAATATATTTAAAAAGAGATGTACAATGCCTGGCATTCATCAAGAGCTTGTTATGTGCTGGAAACTGCTAATTTTTATGGATATCTTATATTTTAGTCTGCATGAATATGATAACTCACTTTACAATAATTTGCTCATAGTCACTTCGCTTGTAAATGAGAGAATCAGGGTGTCAGCTCCATTTGCCTCAGAGCTTCCTATGTTGCCAAGGTCAGAGCAAAAAAAAAAAAAAAATACAAGATATTTAATGCTATTGAATAACAAAGAATGAGGAAATGAACTTGAGTAAGACACAGTTTGTGTCCTTGAGGAACTTAGAAGTGAGTTAGAAAAGAGAAATAGTGATTAGGGTACAGAGTTAAAAATTGAAGGTTGATCCCCAGAGAAGTCAAGTATTTTCCCCTGTCATATACCTGACTTTCTGGCTTCCAAGCCTAGGGACGTAGTATTGTGTCATGCTAAAAACTGCCTCTTTTATTTCCCTTGCTTGTATTTCCTCCCAAAGGATAGATTTTCAGATACTGGTTTGGTGATTTCTTTCAAGCAGTTTTCTGTAGGGTGCCTGTACTTTCTGCATGTCTTCCTATTGTTTCTGAGGTCAGTCTTGTGTGAGGTTTCCTTAGTAAGGTCTGGCCTGGAGAGTCATTGTATAGTTGTGTGTAATAGTTACAAAGGTTGAAGAAAGTAGTGCTTCCATTTAGCAATGCTGCTTAGATTATTTTCTGTAAGATGTTGAGGGGTAAAAATATCTGAGATTCGTTCCATTCATCTTAGCCCTGAGATATTGTTGACAAATGGTCATAAGATAGGAAATCCAAATTTCAAGATAATTTTGAGCCAACAACAGCCTTAGCAAGCTTACCTCCCAGCCAGTCCACATCCCAGCCGAGGGCAACCTTTTCATACTTGGATAAACAATAGCCCAGTGACTGGCAAAGCAAGTTTAGGCAAAACTACCCGGGAAAGGACTTTCCACGGCTACATTTTGCCAAAGGACTGGCTGAGTTGGAACACGCCCAGTCGTGTGCATGGACACTAGACAATTGTTTGCAGATATATTGTTTATTCATGCTTTTGGGAACTTTTATTTTTTTCAGGCAACCTCCCGACTTCTAGTAAATTATCCAGAGCCCTATCGTTCTGAAATACTGGATTATCTCTTTAAGGTAATGGAGAAAACTAATTATTTAATGGTTCCTGTGGTATTTTAAAATTCACCATAGCCACATTATAGAAAAACCCGCAACAGACGAATGGGTATAGAAAATGTGGTATTGTTGGGCCAGGATTATGTGGGGATGAGGAGAGCCACATACCAACAGATTATTAAAAATTTATTAAAATAATTGAGAAGAATTTAGCATAAAAAGCAAAATTACCAGCTAGCTATGCTACAGCTCTTGTGCCAATTATTAGAGCTGCGTGCCCCTCCAGTCAGCCAGGCCCCTTTTTATAGAGGAAAACCCATAAAAATCCTTAACTATATTTGACCTTTTCCTTATTGGCTGAGCCCCCTTAACTGAGACAGGTATCAGTTTTTGGTTGGCTAGCCCCCTCTTAGGTCCATATCTAGAAACCAGTTTGTCTTCTTAGTTTTTCCCAGGGGAGGGGTGGAACTTTGTACTGTGCAGTTTACCTGAGTTTTATCCACGAGGAGGAACAGTGGTGATTACATTCAAAGGGCAGTTACAATTTCAGGAAGGCATAGATTAAAAGGTTACAATTTCAGGAAGATGGTGCAAAGGTTGAACAGGGTCCTGCAGGTACCTACAGCACTGAGTTTTATACAAGATAGAGTCACAGGTTGGGCCTTCAGTATATATACACAATGGAATTCTACTCAGCCAAAAAGAAGAAAAAAAATGATGTCGTTTTCAGGAAATGAATAGAACCATACAATATTATGCCAGGTGAGATTAGTTATTCTCAAAGTCAGTGTTTTCTCACATCTGTGGAAGCTAGAGAGAAAATAAGAAACGACAAGGGACTTTAAATAATGTAGAGCTGGTGTGGTGGCGCACGCTTGTAGTCCCTGCATTCAGAAGGTGAAGACCTGAGGATTGCTGTTTGCAGCCTCAGCTACTTAGTGAGGCCCTTCACAACTCAGTGAGACCCTGTTTCAAAAATAAGAAGTCTAGGCCGGGCATGGTGGCGCACGCTTGTCATCCCCGCGCTTGGGAGGCAGAGACAGGAGGATCGCGCAGGTTTGAAGCCAGCCGCGCGCGCTGGCTTAGGAGACCCTGTTTCCAAGTAAAAATGTAAAAATAGGTATGGGAGTGTAGCCCGGAGGTAGAAGGGCTTCCAGGAACCCCAGTACCACCAAAATTAAAATTAAAAATAAAAATAAAAAGACTAAAATAATAGGGCTGGGGTGTAGCTCGTAGGTACAATGCTCCTGGGTTTCCATCCCCACCATCACACACACACACACACACACACACACACACACACACACACACACACACACACAAATGCATAAAGAGTCTTGTAGAACAGTTGGAGTTGGAGGAGAGATAGAGAGGGGGTATGGGGAAGGATTGAAGAAAGATCAGCTCAAATAATAGTGTGGCAATATGTGAAGGTATTACTAGCGATCTCACTAACTCCTGTGGGGAGGCAGGAGGGGCCCGGGCTGGGATGTGGAGGGGAA
Organism: Muscardinus avellanarius; assembly: GCF_963383645.1. Classification (NCBI taxonomy): domain Eukaryota; kingdom Metazoa; phylum Chordata; class Mammalia; order Rodentia; family Gliridae; genus Muscardinus; species Muscardinus avellanarius. Next base: position 91,787,911 of record NC_137798.1, on the reverse strand, counting down.
TACACAGAGACCTATGTGCATGTAGTTGTTATCACATTGAACCTCGCTATGATGTATCATTGCAATGCACTAATAAAACCATTAAAAAAATATTTGCTATATGTAGCAGTGAAAAAGCATATGGTGAATTTCAGCCATAGAATTTATCGGCTTCATAATTCTAATTTTTTAAAATATGGCAAATTAATTTTGGAATAAGCTGCAATTTAAAGTTTTGCTTTTGTTTTCTCATCTGTAAAACACCAAAGACAATTATTAGTAGTTGTTTTGAGGTTTTTATACAATAAAATGCAGTGTTAATACTGTTCTTTATTTCCACAGCCAAACTTTGGTGCCTCTTTGCATATTTTAAAAGTCGAAATAGGTGGTGATGGGCAAACAACAGGTAGGAATATTTGAGAAATAGAACTCCTTCAACATTTTAGTCTACACTTAATGTTATGGAATATGATTTCAAAATATAAGTGACACCAACTCTTTTGAGGTTGATTGTTGCTTAGTAGATTGTTTCTTAGTTTTTAAATTTTTTTTACCTGCCATTATTTAAAAAAAAAATATACAGAGGCCAGGCATGGTGGTCCGCTCTTGTAATCCCATTACTTGGAAAAAGAATCATTGTAATTTTGTAGAGAACATGCAAGGTGCTAAATCTTCAGCCTTTTTGGCCACCATTTTGATTGGCTTTGTGTTATATATGTTATCAATCAGTAGTTTATAGGCCTTTGGTTTCAAAGAAGAAGAAAAATATAATTAATTCTCTCTACTAGTAGATATAGCTTATTTTTTATAGGCCAAATTCTATAATAATTAACTCTAGAGTGTTTCTTTATATATTTGTCTTCCTGATAGTGATTTAGAAGTAATTTTTTTTTTTTTTTGGTGGTACTGGGGTTCCTGGAAACCCTTCTACCTCCAGGTTACACTCCCAGACCTATTTTTATATTTTTAAAATTTGGAAACAGGGTCTCTTAAGCCAGCGAGGCTGGCGTCAAATCAGTGTGATCCTTCTCTCTCCACCTTCCAAGTGCCGGGATTATAAGCGTGTGCCACCACGCCCGGCTGGAAGTCATTTTTTAACAGATGTATCTGTGAGGTGGTATTAGTGTTTATTTTGAAAAAAAGTGGAAATCAAAACCTCTGAACGTTGCTGCCTCAGGGGTCAAATTATAGGACATGAATCTTTGGGGACCATTCTAGATTCAAACCATAACATTTTACCATCTTCAAGTTATGTAAGATTATTCTTGCTGGGCATGGTGGCACCCACTTGTAATCCCAGCACTTGGGAAGCTGAGATAGGAGGATCTCAGGTTTGTGGCCAGCCTTAGCTACTTAGTGAGGTCCCCTGCAACTTAGATTTTGTTTCAAAAAAAATAAAGAAATAAAAGTAGGGCTGGGGGTGTAGCTTGGAGGTAGAATGTCCCGCCTAGGTTCCCTCAGTACCACAAAAGAAGAAAAAGAGATTATTCTTATTTGCCCAACTTAAGGATTGGTAATGAAGTACTACTTTTGTGAAGTGTGTGTGTACGTGTGTCCCTAGGAAGCACTATTCTCGGATCATTTCCTTCCTCTTTTCAGATGGCACTGAGCCCTCCCACATGCATTATACACTAGATGAGAATTACTTCCGAGGATACGAGTGGTGGTTAATGAAGGAAGCTAAGAAGAGAAACCCCAATATAATACTTATGGGTAAGAAGTGAAGTTTGCAATGCTTCTGTAGACTCTGACTTTCAAATTTTGAATCATGATGGTAGAATCTCTACTAATACTGAAATACTAATAATATTGTTAATACTACCAGTATTCTACTAGCAGCGAATGTGCCAAGAATGAGCTTTCTCTGCTTTTGAATATTATGTCAATTTTTTTTTTTTTTTTTTTGTGGTACCGGGGATTGAACCCAAGGACATTTTATCTTTGAACTATATCCCCAGCCCTACTTTTTTTAATTTTTTATTTTGAAACAGGGTTTCACTAAGTTATGGAGGGCCTCATGAAATAGCTGAGCCTGACAGCTATGATCCTCCCTCCTCTCTCAGGCTCCCAAGTACTGAGATTACAAGAGTGTGCCACCATGCCCAACAGTTTATGGTCAAGGTTTTACTCCTTCTGGAATCAGGTATTATTCTTCTTGTTTTATCGAAGAAGCAGTGGATGTTTAGAGAGGTTATGCCAGTGACCTAAGGTCACAGTCAGTAAGTGGCAAAATCAGGTTGAGAGTCCAATTCTATTCTGTTTTTTTCCTGATAAACTACTAACCTCGACAAAATCTCTCATCAAAACTTGTGAAAGGGCAATGCTATTTATAAAATTGTATATTAAATGTGGACGACTCCATTTTTAGAAGAGGTGCATACAGAGGCATTCTTACTTGTGATACGTAGGTCCCTGCTCCAGGGTCCAGGGATACTGAGCAGTGCAGTCCCCGGTTCTTGCCTTTACTGCCCTTAGGTTCTACTGCCAAGGTCACTGGATGGTTAGTCAGGTGAGACTACATTCATTTCACAGTTGTGTTGGCAATGCATACAGTCTCTAAAGCCTTTCAAACATCCAAAGTGGTGAGACACTTTCACTTGAATTTGGCATTTTGAAACAAGATTTATATTTAGACTAAATTAAGTAAAATTACTGATCCATTTTAAAGACTGGCTTTCAAGTTATTTAAAAAATAATTTTCTCAATAAGAGTAATATTTTTCACATAAAAACAAAACAAAATTTGAAGAGTGAGTATGTTCTTTCAAACAGACTTCAGTGAGATTCCAGAAGTGTTTTGAACAATGAAAGCATCATTGAATTGAGAACATACTTGCCCACTGGGCTGTTTCCAAGGTCAGATCTCATTTAAATGTAGAAAATCTGTGTTCCAACAAAAACTTACACGAGGCCAGGCACACTCTTGTAATATAAACATTTGGGAGGCTGAGACTGGAGGATCATGGTTCGTGCACAGCCTCAGCTACCACTTAATGAGGCCCTTTATAATTCAGTAAGACCCTGCTTCAAAATAAAGAATAAAAAATAGGGCTGGGGGTAGAGCTCAGAGGTAAAATGCCCCTGGGTTCCATTTCCAGTACTGCAAAAACAACAACAACAACAACAACAACAACAACAACAAAACTTACACATAGAAGTCCTTCAGATTGTATTTAGGCTTTCATTGTTTTCAAATGTTCCAATGTTATAATGTCATACTTTTGATGTAATGTATTTAATTTAGAAGAATAATATTTGACCTTCTTTTTATATATTTTTTGTGGTATTGGGGATTGAACCCACAGGTATTCTACCTCTGAGCTACACCTCAGCTCTATTTTATTTTTATTTTGAAACAGGGTATTGCTAAGTTTCTGAGGCTGGCCTAGATTTTTTTCAGTGGTGAACTAGATTAGTAATGTACATAGCAGTTAACTGTTTACCTTACTTTAATATGTTACTAACTGAGGATTCAAAATTATAATTAGTACTTTTCTTTTATTCTCATTCTTTTTTAGTTAATAATCAGGGTTATTGGAAGAATATAGACTTGTTTGGTGTATATCTTTCTTTTCTTTTAGGTACTGAGGATGAAATCCAGGGGCATTCTACTTCCGAATGACACCCTCCAGCCCTATTTATTTTTATTTATTTATTTTTACTTTGAAACAGGGTCTCACTGAGTTGCAAAGGGGCTCACTAAGTAGCTGAAATTGTCATCAAACTGTCATCCTCCTGTCTCTGCCTCCCAAATGCTGGGATTACAATCAGGCCCACCACGCCGGGCTTTGTTGTATATCTTTTAACAGAAGTATATTTCCCTGTTTACTCACTGACATTTATATTGATTTAAGTTAAAAAAAACTAATTTTGCTCAATTCGATTGCCTGACTTATTAATATTTCAAATATCTCTATATTGTAAGAAGATATATTTATGAGTGAAAAATTTGTAAGAAGATATATTTATGAGTGAGAAATCTGTGTTATACTTACCTTCTGGGGTAGTTTAGCATGATCTTTCAGAACTCTTAATTTGGCCTGAAAAAACAGAAATTCAATATTGAACATTTGAAATTATGGGATCTGACTCTAGGTGTCAATAAGAAATTATTACAGATTTGAAGGGATTTTAAGAGTTTGTGTTATATACTCTTTCCTTTTGGTAAGATTTGTAATGGTTTTTTGCTTACTGATGTGTGTGTGTGTGTGTGTGTGTGTGTGTGTGTGTGTGTGTGTGTGTGTATTGTTTTCAATAGTGCTGTTACCAGAGTTAGGGAAAAAGCCCCAGCTCCATCCCAGTGGTCCAGGTTTGGCCACTTGTCCCAAAAGTCAGCTGAAGAGTAGAACAGCAGAGAAGGCAAGAAAGGAGCTTTATTCATTGTGGCCACGTAGGGAGAATGGAGAGACCAGCTGACCTAGTATCTGTTTCTAGGACCTGAGAAGAGCTTTGAGGTTTTAGTAAAAAGGGACAAAGACAAGCACTGGGAGTTCTCATAGCTGGCAGCTAAGGCAGTATTGTTGAGCCTGTGGTTTGATGGGCACCCCGCCATTTCCTGACTGGTTTTGCAAGGTCCTGCTGACTCTGGGCCTGAGGAGTCAGTTTGCTTCCCATCATGAGGTGATTGCTCTGGCTCTAGGGGGGCAGCCCCAGTTCCCCTCATTATCATCCTCATGAGATCTGCCTACAAGGCATGCCGGAGAGAAGGACTCAGGATGAGAGGAAAAGTCAGAAAGGCAAGATGGAGTTAATTCCTTCAGGTTTAAGGCAATGACTAGAGACTTGTAGGTGCCATTTAGGAGGAGGTCTGGGTCAGGAAGAGTGATAATCTATTGATTATAATGACCTGCTAATATATATATATATATATATATATATATATATATATATATATATATATATATTTTTTTTGTGGTACTGGGGTTCCTGGAAACCCTTCTACCTCTGGGTTACATGCCCAGACCTATTTTATATTTTTATTTGGAAACAGGGTCTCTTAAGCCAGCCTCTCTGGCTTTCAACCAGCGCGATCCTCCTGCTTGCGCCATCATGCCCAGCATGATCTGCTAAACTAGAAAATAAATACCTTACTCTTATCTTGGTGCCTTTAGAGAACACTCCCTAAATGATTAACATGTCTCTGAGAGTTGCTGCTCTGCCCTGTCCCAGAGTCAGGTCAGTACTGCTTCACCTGCCCATTTGCTTTTTTCCTTCTCTCTCCAGGGTTGCCCTGGTCATTCCCTGGATGGCTGGGAAAAGGTTTCAACTGGCCTTATGTAAATCCTCAGCTGACTGCATACTATGTCGTGAGTTGGATTCTGGGCGCCAAGAAGCATCATGATCTGGACATTGATTATATTGGAGTTAGTAATGTATTTAAAATATAATTTGTAATTTTCAAAAGTCATCGTATTCTGTGGCCTTTGTCAACTAACCATTTTGTGTCATGAGACTAATCTGTTCTATTGGTATCTGGTAATAACACAGATTAATTACATGAAACCTTTTATTACTCTTCTTTGTCCATCAAATTCTTTCCACTTTTAAAAGCTGTACCGAGTGTATACCCTCTCTGAACTGTTTAAAATTGTTTTATACCAAATAACTTAAATCTTCCTTTTTCAGTGCTTTTCCTAATTTCTCTAGTTCTCATATAATACTGTTTCATATGTAACTTAATGATTATTCTTATTTTATTCTGAGTCTTCTATTTTCTAAACAAGGGATTGAAAAACTTTTACCTAAAGGTCCAGAACACATATATTTTAAGCTTTTTAACCATAAGGCATATTAAGGATATTTTAAGGTAATTATACATATCCATGTAAAATGTAGCCATTGGGAGCCGGGCGTGGTGGCGCACGCTTGTAATCCCCGCGCTTGGGAGGCAGAGACAGGAGGATCGCGCAGGTTTGAAGCCAGCTGCGCGCGCTGGCTTAGGAGACCCTGTTTCCAAATATAAAATGTAAAAAGAGGTCTGGGAGTGTAGCCTGGAGGTAGAAGGGCTTCCAGGAACCCCAGTACCACCAAAAAAAAAAAAAAAAAAAAAAAAATGTAGCCATTGGGAGGCTGAGATAGGAGGATTGCAGGTCCTCAGCTACTTAGTGAGGCCCTCTGCAACTTAGTGAGACCCTGTTTCAAAATAAAGAATAAAAAATAGGGCTGCTGGGGATATAGCATGGGGATAGAATGTCCCTGAGTTTCATCCCCAGTAGTGAAAAAAAAAAAAAAGTAACCATTTAAAACTAAAAACAATTTTTAGCTCTCTGGCTATGAAAATACAGGTGGGGGGCTAGGTTTGGCTGGTTGGCTAAAATTCTAACTTCTTTTAGTGATTTAAAAAACAAAACAACAATATTATGTTTCTAAAGTTGATTGTTGTCAGACTGGAGGTCTGCATCAGACATTTGCTTATTAATATGCTGCCTGCCAAAGCTGATAATTAAATTTTCATGCAACTCACTCATCACTTTGATGGTCAGCAAGTATTTACTAAGCACCTACAGTGTTGCAGAATTTACTAGTTCAGTGGTACCAGGATTAGTAAGCTCTTGAGTTCAGTGAGAATGGTAGACACTAGAGCAGATACACTGCATGAGAATGGACCAAGGGCTGTAGGAAACCAGAAACACAAACATACTTGTTTTTGCTATTCTTTAGCAAATAATAACAGAAAATTAGTTTATATTTGATAACTTAAATGTCAGGGCATTTTTAACTCATAGGGAGACTGAAGGTAGGTTTGGAATTAACAGGCTTTTATTATGTTATAGTCATAAAATGTTTTTGTTAAATAATGGGTAATTATAGCCAGGCACAGTGATTTAAGCCTATAATTTTAGTACTTGGGAAGGTGAGACAAGAAGATTGCAGGTTTGCAACCAGCACGTGCTAATTTGGTAAGACCCCAATTTACTTTATGTTTGTGGTACTGTGGATTAAACCCAGGAGTGTTCTACCTCTGAGCTACACCTCCAGTCCTATTTCATTTTGAAATTTTGAAATAGTGTGCTAATTTACCTCACACTGGCCTTGGACAGAATGAGAAGTGGCATCTTAATGATAATGTTGACTTTTTGACATTTGAAAATTTCCAATTCAAACTCTTTGGCCTTTTGTTTTGCAGATTTGGAATGAAAGAACATTTGATATCAATTATATCAAGGTCTGTATAACTTTAATATATAATAATCTTTAGGATATTCTTGCATATTTCCTTATGGCTCTCACTCTGAAATTAGTAGGAAATTATACTTGAAAAAACATTTTTTTAATAGCACAGATATTTATTTTGCTAATTTTGACAAAATTAAAATCTTAATAATGTTTTTATTCAAGATATTAAGACAAATGTATTCTCTGTAAACTTTGAATTGTCTTTATCTGAAGAGTTAGGTTGAATTTTCCCATTTTAAAATTTATTAGTTTTTTTTAGCTGTTGTAGCATAGACTAGACTGCTACACATATATAAGACACTGATTCAATCTCCACCATTATAGTCTCACATCATAATTCCGTACTATTTTTATATTTTTGTTCAGTCATTCAATTTTTATTTCAGTGTATTCAGTTAAATTTAAATAAATGAAATATACTGTTTTAATTGTTTACAGTAAATTTCTGAACAAAGTTATTTTTCTGTGCTTTAAAAAATGTCTACTAGATAGCCAGGTTACTCTTGTTATCAGGAAAATAACATTTATTTATTTATTTTATTTTTATGTGGATCATTGAAAATGGCATACATTCAGACTATGCTTGGTGCCCTCTCCCTCCCACTATCCCTTCCCCCATTGCAACATTGAGTGTCCAGGTTGACCATGCTACATTCATACTTTTATACATATTCGGACGTAGCTCCTCCATTAATCAACCTCAGCCTTCTTTGTCTCCTACCTTTTCATTTCAGCTTTGCTGAGTTTTCCTCTCCATTATCTGGAGTCCCTCTGGTATTCCTAAAAGTCTCTAATTTGGGCATCTTTAGAGAAAACATATGTCCCTTCTCTTTCTGTGCTTGGCTGACCTCACTTAGCATAATGTTCTTTAGGTCTTTCCATCTTCTTGCGAATGACATGATTTTGTTCTTCTTTATTGCTGAGTAGAGTTCCATTGTGTGTATTTTCATAATTTTGCAATCCATTCATCTGTTGATGGAGACCTAGGTTGGTTCCATATATTTTGGCTATATAACGAATTGTGCTATGAACATGGATATCATATATTACTGTAGTTCTCTTATTTCAACCCCTTTGGAGAGATACCCAGGAGTGGCATAGCCGGATCCTATGGTGGAAATTTGTATTTGAAAAATGGGATGTATTTATGTGTGGAATTGGTTCTTTATCGATTGTGAGGATGCTGAGTTGTCTTATAAGGTTTCTCACTGTATAGCTTTTACTAATTTGATTTAATTTGTAATTTAATATGCTCAACTATCCTGTTTCCTATTGGAAATTGGTACAGATTAGATTAGATTTAGGTTTATTTAATTATTTATTTTGGCAAGAGAAGAACTTTATTATTAGCCTTTACTCTTAAATCTGTTGAGGACTTAGTGTATGCTAAATCCACACTGCTCCAAGACTCATGATCGATGTTTTAAGTAGTTTAGACTTCATTTCCTTTTCTTTTAACCTTTAGATTTCCTATAGGAAAATGTCTCAGGATATGGAAACTTTTAGCTTGTGTTTGCCCTTTTTTCAGCAGGATTTTTTGTGGGGGGATCTGTAGTCTATTGAAATATCTTTTGTAAAGAGTTCAATAAAGATGAATGTAGGTATTCATATTGAGTAACCTTAATGAATTTATATTAAATATTGTATATTAAGATGATTGCTAGAGTACAAAAGGGTATTGTTTCTTATATATTATTTTTATTTTTTACTATATAGTTAAATTTATCACTTAGTCTGGTTTTCATGGTATTTAAATATATTTTATGGTTTTTCATGAAATATATTTTATAAAATGTATTTCATGATTTTCTGGTTTTTAAAATTGTGCCTAGAAAAATCCCACCTAGAATCTGAGGTTAGTAGATAGAAATGGATTTGCAACTCTCTGGATCCTCTAGAATGTCATCTTGGTCATGTGTCTTATAAACAATGCTTTCATCTAAGAGGTTTTGTTTTTTGTTTTTGGTGGGTTTTTTTTTTTTTTGAGGGGAAGGGAAATTTCCACAGGTAAAATACCATTTCAATATATGTTAGATAAAACTGCATACAAAGAATGCTGATTTGGGAGTGGAAATTTGTTTATAATTCACAGCTTATAGACTTGTCCATTTTGCTATTCAAATATACTATATAGAAAAGGAAGCAATCTTACTGTTGATTGTCTAGGATAAGACTAAACAAATATATCCAAGATAAGTGATAAACGCAAATTTGATTAAGTTGTTTTCCCTCCTCTATAAGAGAGAACTTCAGAGGGATGAAACTCAAAATTGATGCCTCTAAAGGGGCAGGGTATCTCAGTGCTACTGAATCTTGAGAGTTGGTCTCTGTCTACTATTAAGGATCTGTTTTTTCTTGAACCAGGGTGCCCTCAGACTCAACTGACCTTGTTGGAAAGGTGAATTTTGATTGCTATTATAATTCTCACCAGATTTTCTAAAATACCTCTAACACATCAGGTTTAAGAAACTATCCGTTGTCAACTACACCCTGGACTTAATTAGAACTTTTATTATTATTTGCTTCCTAAAAGAGCACATTAGCTAGAAATTTCAGAACTCCAGAAAAGTTAGAATTTAGAAAGAAAGCTTGTAAAGTTGTTAATTTTTGCTTATCTGAATCTCTTGATGTTGTTGAGCACCTGCTACTGTTTGCTAGGCAGTTATAAGAGCTTGCTGTATATATGGTGGGGGCGCTTGTGTAGAGCTACTTTTCTGAGAAACCTGACTCTTCTCACCCTGGGTGAAATGATGTCCTTTCTGCTTTTGTTTTACATACAGATGATCCATACATTTTTATATGTCCCTGATCTCTGGCTTTTCTGTTCACTTTTCTAGTACTCTATTAGTTTTAGTGTCCTGGCAGGTGTGTTTGCCACCACAGGGATGAGGGCTCCATCTTGTGATTCTTCTAGAGTATTCATGAGGCTGGTGTAGTAGTATGTACTGGTGAAGGCATTACTCTGTATTTACCAGTTTATTTTTTTTTGGTTAAGATTTAGTTTATTTTAATTTGTATAGGTAAATAAACCAATGGGTAGATTTTTAAATTTCCTGTCCTGTTTATAAGTATGAAAGACTTTATAGTAAGAAAGGAATATTTCTTAGTTCTTCAGGTATGGTACAAAACATTGGAACTGTAATATTTCTAATAACAGAGGCTATTTAAAGACATTGGGAAATAATTAAAATAAAGTGAAAGGTTAAAGCATTCAACCAAATGGTATATATGTCTGCATAAGAAAATCCCTGTAAGAAAGCATACCAAAAGGATAGTGGTTATTTCTGGATAATACTATTTGATATTTTGTACTTATTTGGTCACCATTAGCACTTCATTTTTAACCTTTTCTATGTTCTGCTTATCTCTCCAAAGGTGTTAAGAAAGATGCTGGACCATCAAGGTCTCCAGAGTGTGAAAATCATAGCGAGTGATAATCTTTGGGAGCCTATTTCTTCTTCTGTGCTGCTTGACTCTGAGCTCTCTGGGGTGATTGACGTTATAGGGTAAGACATACTTCCCTGGAAAACTAGCACTTTCTGGTTGCTTGCTCAGGGTGGTTGCTGCCTTTGCTTTTGTCTTCTCTTTCCCATTTTATTACATTCTTAGAAGGTAGGTCAACTAAAGCAAGTATAGCTGATAGCTTTATACCTTTCTCTTCAAAGTGTGTGTATCTGAGGATCTTTCTATGACAGTGAAACATTTAGTAACTTAAAAAAATGCATCAATATTTAAGTAAGTAAAACAAGGCTTTTTTTAAGATCAATGACAGAGTAGTATTTAATTTCAGAAATTATAAAGGTAATGTTGCTACATTAGCTCTGAAGTCAGGTTTTCTGGGCCAGGAGCTCTTGCATGGACTCTAGTAAATGTGTTAGTATGTCCACTGTATCCAACTTTTGTCACACGTCATTGATAGCATAGATTTGACCCTATTCTTTATTACACTTCTGTTTTTTGATCTTCTAAACCCTGACCTCTTTGGGTTCAGTGGTACTTTGTGTGTGTGTGTGTGTGTGTGTGTGTGTGTGTGTGTGTGTTACTGTGGATGGAACCCAGGGGCCTTCTGCTGCGGGATTCTCCTGTCTCAGCCTCCCAAGTAATGGAATTATAAGCGTGCGCCACCACACCCGGCTTCAGTGGTACTTTTAAAAGTGAATTTTATTCTCTAATGCACATGATGTACATTAACAAACATATGAATGTCAATCACAAGCCAAACATGAGAAGGAAGGATGGGGAGGGAATGGGGCAGGAATTGGGTAAGGGCTAATTGGTTATGTGTGCATGTATGTTTCCACCATCTTGTACTCCATTAAGATGTATGACTAAAATACACCAATAAAAAATAAAAAATAAAATAAAACTTAAAAAAATGGGATGTGTGTATGTGTAGAATTAGTTCTCTATTCATTGTGAGAATGCTAGGTTGTCTTATAAAGTTTCTCACTGTATAGATTTTACTAATTTCATTTAACTTGTAATTTAATATGCTCAGCTATCCTGTTTCCTATTTGGAAATTGGTATAGATATACTTATATTAGATTTAGGCTTATTTATTTATTTTGGCAAGAGAAATACTGTATTCGAACATTTATATTTAAACATTTCATGTATTGAAATTTCAGTTTTCTCAGCATTTGCTAGAGTCCCATCTCTTCTTTCTTTCTTTTGCTTCTTTCTTTCTTTCTTTCTTTCTTTCTTTCTTTCTTTCTTTCTTTTTTTTTTTTTTTTTTTGCAGGTTGAGGGATGGAACCCAGGGGCATTCGACCTCCGAGCTACACCCCCTGCCCTATTTTTTATTCTTTAATTTTGAAACCGGGTCTCACTGAGTTGCAGAGGGCCTCACTAAGTAGCAGAGGCTGTCTGCGAACCGCAATCCTCTGGTCTCAGCCTCTTGAATGCTGGGATTACAAGCCTGCGCCACCACTCCTGGCTCTATCTTTGTTTCAGTGTATGTTTTTTTTGGCACCTTTATCAAGAATCATATGGCTGTAGCTTTGTGGGCTTATTTCTATGCCCTTTATTCTATTCCACCGGTCTACTTGTCATTGTCATGCTGTTTTTGTTACTGTGCCTCTGAAGTGCATTCTGAGATCCTTAAAGTCTCATATATCAGCATACAATAAAGCTTATTATCTCTACAAGCTGGCATGGTGGCGCACACTTGAAATCCCAGCATTCGGGAGGCTGAGACTGGAGGATTGTGGTTCGAGGACAGCTTCAGCTACTTAGTGAGGCTCATCACAACTTAGTGAGACCCTGTTTAAAAATAAAGAATAAAAAATAAGGCAGGGGTGTCGTTCGGAGATCGAATGCCCCTGGGTTTCATCTCTAGACCCACTTAAAAAAAAAAAAAAAAAGAAGCCTACAACTTTACTGACCAAAGAAAAGAAAGGAAAGAGAGTAATAGTAAAGAATAGGCTGAAAAATAAAGCATTAATAGTAGTAAAATTAATACTAAAATATATAGAAAAAAAGAAAAAACAAGAGGGAGTTAGGAAAGAATAGAAGAAGAAACTAGGAGAGGAAGAAAGTAAAAGGAGAAGAGAAAGCAATAAAAATAAGAAAAATAAAAATAAAAAAGAGGAAAATACAAGTGAATAAGTTTTTAAAATACACAAAATTAGATAAAAGTATGAAAAACAAATAAGGGAAAACAAAACAACTTACCAAAAGTCCCAACAAAGGCAGACACAAACAAAAAAATAGATTTCTTCTTGTCAAGGCCATTAAAATACAGACAGTTCTTTGTATGGCTTCTAATTTTAAAACCTTCCAGTTTTTTGGTGTGTGTGAATGTTGGGGATGCGTGAGTGGGCTACCACTTTGGTTTAGTGTGCTCCTTTTCAACGCCAACCCAAACCTGTCAGGGGAGTTTGCAGGCTGAGCGCTGAGCCTCCTTGCCTGCTAGGGAGTGCCGAGGGAGAGTTATCCGCTGCAGAACTCAGTTCACCCACATTACTTCTTTTGTGCCTGGGGATGGGGTCATGGCAACAGCAGGAGCTGCCTGCCCACCCCCTCGCCTCTGCAGCCTGTGAACCCATCTCTGCGGCCCTGGTCAGCGTGTTTGGGGATATTTTACTCTAATAACAATAAGAGTACACTTACACTTCACCTGATTCACGTCTTTCAAATGCTACAATGAGGATGGGATTTGTTTTCTGGGTCAGTGTTTCAGCCCCTGAACTATTAATATTTCTATTGGATATTTCTCTGTTGTGGAGGACTTCTGGCATTGTAAATGTCCAGTCTCAATTCACTAGTTGCTGATATCCAGTTTCCCAGGTGGGGCTGTTAAAAAATGCTCTGAGATAGCACCTTTTAGTTTTCCTAGTGTCGTTTATTTTAGAAAGAAACATCTTTTTGTTGTTGTTGTTTTGTTTTTGTATATTATCTGAAAATAAATGCCACACTCTCTTTTTGTCTCTTAGGTCAGGAGTGAGAGAGAGTGTATTCCTTTATATAATAGACAAATCAGGCTACTCTCCCAAGCTCTCCAGCTGCCCTTGGAAAGTCTGATCCAGCCTCCTCCTTTCTCAGCGTGGTCTGGGCTGTATTCTCTCCTCTCCATCCATCACATACGTGCATCTATTTTATGATTTCCAGTCTTTCCTCATCCATCAGTGGTCTTCCTGTTCTATGCATGATTGTAGGTTTATTCCTTTTAGTGTCCTTGGTCTATCTCAAGACAGAATTGTGGAGAGCAGCTGCTTACATTCAGTGTGTCATCTATTGGGAAGCTGCCCAGTTATTTTAAAATAGGAAACCTTGGAGAAGACTTGTATTTTAATCCACTCCACAAATATATATATGTAGCACCTCTGACCTTTCTCACTTGATCATATTCTTTCTTTTCTAGGGCTCATTATCCTGGGACCCATACAGTACAGACTGCGAAGTTGACTAAGAAGAAGCTTTGGGCTTCTGAAGATTTTAGCACTTTAAATAGTGATGTGGGCGCAGGCTGTTGGGGCCGCATATTAAATCAAAATTATATCAATGGCTACATGACTTCGTAAGTTATTAAAAAACATTTAGGGTTTTTATCATAGCAAATCTGAGAAAGAAATAAGTAAAAAAAATTACAGTGGGCTTCCATATTCTCAAACCTAGATTAAATTATTCTAAACATTTTGCCTTATTGGCTTCCCAATATATATATTTAAATATGGTTAATATTAAGTAAAGTTGGTATAACTTAAATGTAGTAAGATTCATGCAATTGTATTTTATGGCACGTTACATATGTATTTAATTATCAGTTAAAAGGAATTACTTTATATGTCATGATGTTATATCCCTAAATATTTTAATGTGACTCTAAAACATAAGCTATAATTACAATATCATTTTCATATATGTGAACATTTAAAAATATTTCCAATATCCAGTCTATATACAAATTTTCCTGTCTTTTAGATTATCATTTATAGCTTTTATTTTTAAAAGAAGATCTTGTTATAGCCGGGCGTGGTGGCGCACGCTTGTAATCCCAGCATTCAGGAGGCTGAGACCGGAGGATCGCAGTTTGTGGACAGCCTCAGCTACTTAGTGAGGCCCTCTGTAACTCAGTGAGACTTGGTTTCAATATAAAGAATAAAAAAATGGGGCAGGTGGGTGTAACTTGGAGGTCAAATGCCCCTGGGCTCCATTCCCAGACCCGCAAAAAAAAAAAAAAAAAGAAAAAGAAGATCTTGTTTTGTCAAGTGCTATGCATTGCATTAGAAATTATGATCCACATTATGATGTGAGACTATAGTGCTCCAATTAAAAAAAAAAAAGAAATTATGGCCCTCAAGTCTCTTTTAATCTAGAATAGTTTTCTTCTTCACCATTCATATGTTAATGATCTTTTAACAAGACCAGGTCAGATATCTAGGCTGGGCACGGTGGTGCAGGCTTATAACCCCAGCACTTGGGAGCTGAGGCAGGGGGATTGCAGGTTTGTGGCTAGCCTCAGCTACTTATTAAACAACTCCAGAAAGTTAGTTTCAATTTATACTTCTACCTCTAGCTCAGGAAGAGAGTGAGCATCTCGCAAACTGTGAGCAAAATCAAGAGAACTCATAATGTTCACTGATAGCGAGGTATTTTTGAAAATTGGGACTATTATTTCTATTTTATGTTGAAAGAGTTAAAAGGCTTTGATTTTCTAACAATGGTAGTCTGACTTTTTATGATGGTTGAAGAATTCATCAGAAAAGTAAAATTCTCTGGTAAGCTCTGTTCTTTTAGCTATGAAGAACGAAGAGAACCATGGGGTAGCAATATTAGGGCTCAGTACCTTCTGTGGACTATTAGAGTATTCATCTGAAAGACTAGGCCAGAAAGCAGCCCAGCAAGCTAATCATATTTGTGGTAGGAGCAAAATAACAGCAGTACTATGACCCAGACCTTGTTCTATACTCTTCATATGAATTAGTACATTTAATCCTAATAACAATCTTGTGAGTGAGGTACAATTATTATCCTCATTTTATAGATGAGGATACTGAGAGGTTATGTGATGGAACCATGATTGGATCCCACAGTCTGACTCTAAGTTGTAAAACTTTGCAACAGTTCAAAGTCACATCCATAAAAACTGTGAAACTGGGCCATTAAGAAAACTGACTATTGTAGGAAAGCAGGTATGGATAAAGCTTTTATTTACATTTGACTCAAATTTGTGATATGTCTGGTTCTGATAGGTCATGATTCATCTTCTGGCTATACCACTGTTAAGAAAAAAAGAAAACCTTTTACATCCCATATACATTATTATTTTAAAATATATGATTCACTATTACAACTGTTTAGATGTATATGACACCAGACTTTTCAAAATGGTAGCAAACTTGGGCAACTTACGGTTTTTTTTTTTTTTTTGCTTTAGATGTTCATTTTGTGGCCATTTACTTATGCAATGATGACAAAGACTTTTATTCCAGGCTCTTAAACATTAACATTTGTGTCACAAGTTGTTTTGGTGTTTCTTTTAGTACAATTGCTTGGAATTTGGTGGCTAGCTACTACGAGCAGTTACCTTATGGGCGATGTGGACTGATGACTGCCCAGGAGCCATGGAGTGGGAACTACGTAGTGGAATCTCCTATCTGGGTATCAGGTATAGTTCAGATTCCACTTTTCGCTCTATAGATCCTTAAGAGCCCAAGTGGGAAATACCTGGGGGAGTATACAAACTGTGTGTGTCTTTATTTTAAATGAGATTTGCTAATTTTTAATAAGAATATTGGGTAACTGGGCTGCTATTTGTATTTCATAGTTAATTATTCTAAGACAAGGGCCTTAGAAAATAATCTTGCACAAAGAGTCAATTCAAAATGAATGAAAGACCTTTGAAATTACTAGAGGAGGGTATAGGTCCAAAACTCCAGGTACAGGTAGACATTTTCTCAGTAAACTCCCAAGGCACAAAATATTAAAATGAAGATTAATAAATGGGATTAGATTAAATTAAAGGGTTTCTGGCTGGGTATGGTAGCACATGCTTATTTGTAGTTCCAGCATTTGGAAGAATGAGACATGAGGATTGCAGTTTGTGGACAGCCTCAGCCACTTAGTGAGGCTTTTTGCAATCAGCGAGACCCTGTTTCAAAATAGAGAATAAAAAATAGGGCTGGGGTGTAGCTCAGAGGTAGAATGCACCTGGGTTCCATCCCTAGTACCATACACAAAAAAACGTTTCTGTGTAGCAAAGGAAAGCATCAAGAACCTTAATAGAGTCAACAGAATGGGAGTAGATCTTTGCTACTTACTCCTGTAATAGAAGACTAATATCAAGAGTTTATAAGGAACTTAAGAAACTTACTGCAAAAAAAAAAAACAATTAAAATGGGCAAGTGAATTAAGTTGATACTCCACAAAAGAAAAATACAAAGGTTTAATAAATATATAAAAATTATTTAACATCATGAACAATCATGGAATTGCAAATCAAAACTCCACTGAGATTCCATCTAACTCCCATTAGAAGGGCAAACATCAAAAGTCAAATTAGCAACAAATGCTGGCAAGGATGTGGGGAAATAGAAACTCTTTTACATTGTTGGGGGATTGCAAATTGGTGCAGCCACTATGGAGATCAGTGTGGAGATTTCTTAGAAAACTGGAATGGAGCCACCATATGATCCAACTCTACCCCACCTGGTTACCTTTCCTAAGGAACTAAAATCAGAATACTATAGTGATAAATGCATATCCATGTTTATAGTAGCACAATTCACAGTAGTCTAATTATGGAACCAACCTAGTTGTCCATCAACCGATGAAGGAATTACAAAATTATGGGATATACACATAGTAGAATTCTACTCAGCAATAAGGAAGAACAAAATTATGCCACTTGTAGGAAAATGGATGGACCCGGAAAACATTATGTTAAATGAGATTAACCAGTCCTAGAAAGTGAAAGGTTACATGTTTTCTCCCATATGTGGGAGCTAGGGAGTAAGGGGGCTACAAGATGGACTTTAGATAATAGAGGAGAAACCCTCTTGGGAAAGGGAGGGTGGTGGTTGTGAAGGGAGGGAGAATTAACAGAAGAGGCACTTCTACTGATGTCATGTGGATATGTGACAGCACCAATGCCAATATCAATATCATATTTGGCCAAGGGGAGGGAGTGGAGTGGGAGCAGAGTGGGGAAGCTCACCAAGTGCTGGGTGCCATGTATGTCATGACTCTCTGAGCTACATTGTGATGTTAGACTATCATGCACCAATAAAAGTGTATCTAAGAAATGAAGAGGAGAGGGGGAAGGGAGGGAGTCCAGGAGGGAGGGGGCGAGAGGAGAGTGAGGAAGAGGAGAGGAAAGAAAGGGAAGTGTCGTGTTGAACAGAAGTAATCCTCTGAAGTATTATAATTACTAATAAAATTATTTGTAAATATTCATTATAACTCAGAGTATTTAAAAGTCAGAATTAGTCTTAAAGAGATTTGTTCCTTTTATATTAATTCAGTTTTGTTGATTAGAATAGTATGCTAATAAAATTGAAGGTGAGTAACAAAGTTATACTTATTGGATCATTAAATGAATATTTAAATATAGACCTCAAATTGTTCCTTAAGTCTATTGGTGTGTGTTGTTAAAAAACTAATTTTCAGGAAAGATAAAATCACGACTCTCAAATAGATAACAAATGAGTAATTTCTGAAGATGTTACTCATGTATGAAGGAACAAGGAAGATGTTAGAACCATTTCAAAGGAAAAGTCAACACAGCACAAACTTTTGTGGAGTAAAGGAATTTGAAATGAATTGTAAGTGGAGACAAGCTGAGTTTTCTACAACTGGGAAGAAATCAACTGAATCTTTTCCAGATAAGACTTAGATAGATCATAGATCAAAGACAGGCCTACATAGATCAAAGACAGGCTTATAGATTCATCAATTTCCATCGAAACCTGAACTTTCTTTAGATCATTCATTGGTCACAAGGAAAGTGAGATCAGACAGACAGTGGATGGCATTGTTTTACTTTTTCATGAAAGGATGTATCCTTACTAATAATGAATGTAATTTAAATAGAAAATCTGTTGGTCATTATTGAAATTTTGTTCTCCATTTTTTTTTTTGGTAAAATATCAAATATTTATGGTCATGCTTTTTTTTGCAGAACTGGGGATTGAATCCATGGCCTTTCTGACTTCTCTCCTTTCTTTTTTTTATTCTTTATTTTGAAACAGGATTTCACTAAGTTGTAGAGAGCCTCACTAAGTAGCTGAGGCTGGCTGGCTGTGAACCTGTGATCCTCCTGTTTTAACCTCCCAAGTACTGGGATTATAAGCATGTGCCACCATACTCAGCTGCCATTTTGCTTTAGAATTATGACCACAGATTTTTTTTTTTTTTTTTTTTTTTGGTGGTACTGGGGTTCCTAGAAGCCCTTCTACCTCCGGGCTACACTCCAAGACCTATTTTATATATTTGAAACAGCGCGGCTGGCTTCGAACCTGTGCGATCCTCCTGTCTCTGCCTCCCAAGCGCGGGGATTACAAGCGTGCGCCACCATGCCCGGCAATGACCACAGATTTTAAAAATCAAATTTTTAAAAAATAAGATGCTTTCCAAGGAAAATTATGAATTTGAAGTGAGGTTGTTTTAATTTTGGACCCATCTTTTTCTTTTTCTTTTTTTTTTAAGGTGGTACTGGGGTTCCTGGAAACCCTTGTACCTCTGGGCTACACTCCCAGACCTGTTCTTATACTTCTTTTTTATTTGGAAACAGGGTCTGTCTCTTAAGCCATCATGGCTGGCTTTGAACCTGCGCAATCCTCCTGTCTCCGCCTCCCAACTGCAGGGATTACAAGCGTGCACCACCACACCCGGCCTGATTTTTCTTTTTTATTTGATGTATTCTCCTCAGAGAAATTTGTCATTAGGCAAGTGATCATGATATTGTTCTAAACTCCTTAGTAGTTCTTCCAAAAATATGGCAAAATTAAGTCAGAATTATATATCTCATTTGTTTAATCCCTTACTTGTAGAAATTGTTGATCTCTTCTAATTTTGTAATTTTTTTGGGGTAGGGACATGGAATATTGCTTAATACATTTTCAAGATCAGGTTTAATGGTGACCAATAAATATATGTGTTGTGGAAAGAAATTTATCTGAGACCACAAAACATTTTGAAGGACATTACTAAGTGTTTTTAAACCTGTCTTTTGTTTTTGTAGTTCTGTTAGGGTGGGGGAAATAGAGATGAACCAAGGTTGGGAGGAGCAAGTTAATCTTGTTCTTATAAAAAAGACTAATCAATACTCTTGAATTGACAAGTTCATTATTTTTACTAGTCATTATAAGACTCTTTCTGCATTTATACCATTTAACTGAAATAATTATTTTAAAGTTGAAATGTAAGTTTGGCAGGTATCTTCCTCCCAAATAGAAAGTAACTTTTTAGAATCAATCAGACTTGAATTGGTAGACAGCTCTTTTTTTATTTTATAGGAAACCTTATCATGACCATTTTTATCTTATTTTACTCTTTCTTTGCTTTTATATAGCTCATACAACTCAGTTTACTCAACCAGGTTGGTATTACCTGAAAACAGTTGGCCATTTAGAGAAAGGAGGAAGTTACGTAGCTCTGACGGATGGTTTAGGTAACCTCACCATCATCATCGAAACCATGGTAATTTTTTTGTTAATGTTTTTATAGATAATGGATTTACCTCTTTAGTATTGGGAAAATAGCATCATGCAAAACTAAATACATGATTTAGTTGATTTCATGTTTTGCACATGTTTATACATAAACATACAGAGAAATGCCATTGTTTTACAGCTTTCATTTAAAAATTTTAGCTATGAGTCAGTGAAACCATTCCCTGGCTTACATAAAACAGTCAGAACTTATCTTTTCTCCACCTTATGTATCTGGAAGATAGGGCACAGTAATTACATATTTACCAATATTTGTGGCGGGAGACCCTCAACACTTTCCCTTGGCCTCCATGTAATCTCATGCAGGTTGTGGCTTTTCCATTTTTCTGTCCCAGGCAGTTTGTTTCTGAGGAATCCTAAGTCTGTTGAGAGGAGGGGCCTACATTTAGGTCAAGTGGCTGTGGGCTGTAAGGGAAGGAGTGAAGTCTGCCCGAGTGCTCAGAGGAATGGAGAAGTGGGGCTTGAAGTGGGAAAGTCAGGGATTCGGGAGTAGAGGAAGATCGAAGGTGGCAAAAGGTGGAAGAAAGACAGAAGCAGTGTAGGAAGAGGTCCTACCAGTGCCATTTAGGGGAGACTTTATGCTCCCCAAGGAGGCCAGTGCAGTTCCAAGGAAGAGAAGATGGATAGACTTGGTAGTGTGTGTGTGTGTATGTATATGTATATGGTCAGCCAGGGCTTGAGAAGAGATTTTCAGTTGACTAGGAAGTTCCCATGGGAGACCAGGATCCAACTGACAGAGACCTTAAACATATATTTAGCTCTTGTAAGGTTCTGAATTTCAGCCTACTCTTTGGCCAACTTCTGAATATAGAGCTCTTGAGTAGAAAATTCCTTTCAGATATCTTATTATCATGTTTTGTCCAGGACAAACAGTAAGCATTCCTGGTGGAATTATTTTAACTTAAGGTACACATGAAGTGAGTAAGAACCCAAACAAATACTCCTTTTATGATCTACCGTGGACCAAAGAGGACGTCCCTAAAGAAAGTACAAAAGATGTCGATCTCCAGAGATCTAGAACTACTCCTGAAGATAGCCAAAGGAAAGAATGACACATAAAACCCTGTACCCCAGCACCCCCAGGGCTTGCAGTAACTAGTACACTACCTGGAAAGAAGGCACAACCCACATTTGGGTCCTGTGTTCTTGCCTCCACCCCAACACAAAGTTGGCTGCCTGCACTGACAAAACTGACATCTCACACGCCCCTGGAAGTCAGAATGGCAAACCAAATTTTTAAGACATAAATTTAGACAAATAGGAGAGCAATATTTAGTTGTTTCTCCATAACAAATGGGTGCTCCAAGCCAGATTTATATAAGAGTCACAAAACAAACAGTTGTTTTCCTCCTGCTAATCTGAATTTGGAAAGAAGACAGGAGTACTTTACATTCTCTTGACCATGCACTTCATAAAGAGATCTAAGAGGGCAGACCTGGGAAGAATCCTTGCTTTTTTGCTAGCTGTTTGTCAGTTGTCCCAGGATGTCCTCTGCAGGCTTCCAGGCTGGTGGGCATCTCATCCTCTTCACCAGAACTTTGTATTCAGAGAGATGAGGGTGCTGTTCCCTCTGTATGCAGCAAGGGCACCTTTCAAAGGAGGCTCTTATACCTGCTTCCTCTGTTTTCTTAAATTCCTTTATCTTAAAATATTTTGGAGTAGCTTTTCCTGAATGCCATCTTAGTTACATATATACATTTTTCTTTGGACATGTGTTTTGGTTTTCTTGCATGCATATCTAGAAGTGGCATTGCTGGGTCAAATGGTAACTTTATGTTTAACATTTTGAAGAATGGCTAGATAAATCCAGAGTTGCTATCCTATTTCGCATTGTTACCGGCAGTTTATGAGGCTTCTGGTTTCTCTTCATCCTCACCAACAGTTATTCATCTCTGATTATAAATGTCTTAGTGGGTGTGAAATGGTATCTTATTGTAGTTTGATTTTCATCTTCCTAGTGACAAATGATGTTGGCCATATTTTCATGAGCTTATTGCCTATCTGTATATTTTCGTTAAAGAGATGTATATTTAAAATCGTTGCTCATTTTTTCATTGGGATGTTTGTGTTTTTATTCTTGAGTTGTAGAATTCTTTATATAATCTGTTTAAAAGTCTCTTATCAGGTAAGGCGCAATGAGTTTCTTACGTTCTATGCATTGTCTTTTTCTTTCTTAATAGTGCCATTTGAGATAAACGTGTTTCAAATTTGAGTGGGGTCTAGATTATTTTTTATTTTGTTTCTTGATCATTTGGTTTCATATATAATAAACCATTGCCTGGTTAATTTATGATCATGAAGATTTAAGTTTTGTTTTCTTTTAAGACTGTTACAGTTTTAAATCTTATACATAGATCTTTGATTCATTTCATTTCTTAAACTGGTAGTAGACATTTTTCTAACTTGATTCTTTTGTCTGTGGATATCCAGTTGTTCTTGTACCGTTTATTGAAAAGACTTTTCCTTATACTTAAATTATCTTTGGCACCCTTGTTGAAAAATTTGAGAGTTTATTTCTGGAATCAACTATATTTAATTTTCATATAAATTATCCTTGTGTAGACACCATGCTCTCTTAATTACCGTACTTATGTGTTTAGTTTTAGAATCAGGAAGTGAATCCTCTTTGTTCTCTTTGAAGGTTTTTTGTCTATTCTAGGTCCCTTGCATTTTAAAATTAATTTTGGGGTCAGTTTATCAATTTCTGCAAAGAGGCCCACTAGGATTTTGATAGGGATTTTGCTTAATTTGTAGATTTGTTTGGGGAATATTGCCATTATGACATGCCAGTCAATGAATATGGGATGTCTTTCTATTTATTATGTCTTATTTAATTCTATGATAGTTTGTAGGTTTCAGTATATCGGTCTTATAAATTTTTGTTAATGTTATTACTCCTGAATATTTTATCCTTTTTGGTGCTACTATAAATTTTCTTAATTTTATTTTTATATTTTTCATTACTAGCATATATAAATACAATTTATTTTTATACATTGATCTTATATCTCACAAGTTTACTATATTCATTAATATTCTTTTTAAATTTTATTTATTTTTTATTTTTTTATCGGTACACTATAGTTTCACATTATAATGTGAATCGTATTGACAATGGTATACATTCATACAGTACTTGTTGCCCTCTCCCCCCTACTGCTTCCCCTCTCCCTCTCCCAACAGTGAGCATTCAGGTTGACCATGCTACATTCACACTTATGCACATATTCAAATGTAGCTCCTCCTTTATCAACCTCAGCCTTCTTCCTCTCCTACCCTTCCTTTCTAACTTTGCTGATGTTTCCCCTCCATTATCTGGAGTCCCTCTGGTATCTCTAATACTCTCAAATGTGGGCATATTAGAGAAAACATATGTCCCTTCTCTTCCTGTGCTTGGCTGATCTCACTTAATATAATGTTCTCCAGTTCCATCCATTTTCCTACAAGTGACATAATTTTGTTCTTCCTTATTGCTGAGTAAAATGCTACTGTGTGTATATCCCATAATTTTGTAATTCCTTCATCGGTTGATGGACAACTAGGTTGGTTCCATAATTAGACTACTGTGAATTGTGCTGCTATGAACATGGGTATACACATGTTACTGTAGTTCTCTGATTTCACCCCCTTTGGAAAGATACCCAGTTTTCTAAGGAATCTCCACACTGATCTCCATAGCAACTGAACTAGTTTGCACTCCCACCAACAGTGTAAAAAAGTTCCTTTTTCCTCACATCCTGTCCAACATTTTTTGTTATTTGACTTCTTTATACTTGCCACTCTGATTGGGGTTAGATGCAATCACATTGTAGTTTTGATTTGCATCTCCATGATGTATCTATTAGCCATTTGTGTATCTCTTCTTTTGTGAAGTGTCTATTCAATTCAGTTGCACATTTCTTGATTGGGTTATTTGTTTTGCTAGTGTAGAGTCTTTTGAGTTCTTTATATATTCTGGATATTAGCCTTCTATTAGAGGAGTACCTGGTAAAAATCTTTACCCATCCTGAAGGCTTTCTCTTTAGATTCTTGATGGTTTCCGTGTGTGTGTGTGTGTGTGTGTGTGTGTGTGTGTGTGTGTGTGTTACTACCTCCAGGCTATACTCCCAGACCTATTTTATTTGGAAACAGGGTCTCACTAAGTTGCTGAGAGCTTCACTAAGTAGCTGAGGCTGGCTTTGAACCTGTGCAATCCTCCTGTCTCAGCCTCCCAAGTGCAGGGATTCCAAGCATGTGCTGCCACACCTGGCAATGGTTTCTTTTGAAGAGCAGAAATTTTTTAGTTTGATGCCATCCTACTTGTTAATTCTTGTTTTAATTTCCTGCTCTTTGGCGGTCTTGTTGAGAAAGTTACTGCCTGTGCCTATAGGTTGTAGTGTTGAGCCTATGCCCTCCTCTAATAGTTTCACAGTCTCTGGTCTAATTTCTAAGTCTTTGATCCATCTTGAGTTGATTCCTGTGCACGGTGAGAGGTAAGGATTTAGTTCCATTTTTTTCTACAAATGGATAGCCAGTTATCCCAACACCATTTGTTGAAAAGGCTGTCTTCTTTGCAGTGTATGAATTTGGCCCCTTTGTCAAAGATCAATTGACTATAAGTGTGTGGGTTTGTTTCTGTTTCTTTTATTCTTTTCCATTGCTCGGTGTGCCTGTTTTTGTGCCAATACCATGCTGTTTTAACTACTATAGCTTTGTAGTATAATTTGAAGTGAGAGATTGTGATGCCTCCTGCGTGATTCTTATGGCTAGGAATTGCTTTGGCTATTCTGGGTCTTTTCTTTCTCCATATAAAATTTATGACTAATTTTTCTAGGTTTATGAAGAATGTCATTGGTATTTTGATAGGAAATTGCATTGAATCTATAGATCACTTTTGGCAGAATGGCCATCTTGATGATATTTATTCTGCCTATCTATGAGCAAGAGAGATCTTTCCATCTTCCAAGGTATTCTTCAATTTATTTCTTTAATGTTTTATAGTTTTCATTGTAGAGGTCTTTTACATCTTTGATTAGGTTTATTCCTAGGTATTTTATTGGCTTTTAGTTAATATTCTTTTAAGTGGGTTCCTAGAGACTTTCTATATACTATATATGAGTATGTCACCTGCAAATAAAGATACTTTTACTTTTTTTTCCATCTAGATGCCTTTTTTTTCTCTGTCTCTTTGTTCTTGCTAAAACTTTTAGTACAGTGTTAAATGGAAATATGGAAAAAGTACATCTTTATCCTGTTCTTGATCTTAGGGGAATCACCATCAAGTGTAATGATATCTGTGTTTTGTTGTTATTGTAGACACTGATACTTTCAGGTTGACATATTTCCTTTTTATTACTAATTTTTCAAGTCACTTTTTCCAGTGAATGGTATTTTGTTAAATGTTTTCTGTATCCATTGGTATGATCATGTTGGTTTTGCCCTTTATACCAAGAATATGATATAATATGCTGTGTTGTATTGGCTTATTTTTGTATGTTGAGCTACTCATGCATTCTTGAGATACATCCTACTTTGTTGTTATGTGCTCCTGGATTTGATTGACTAGTATTTTATTGAGGATTTTATGTTTATATTCAAAAGAGCTATTGGTTTGCCATTTTCTTGTGATGTTTTTGTCTGGTTTTGGTATCAGGGTAATATGCCTCCTCCCCTAGAATTAATTGGGAAGTATGTTTTGAAGAATTTGTGAAAGATTGGTATTAATTCTTTAAATATATGTTGGGATTCCTCTGTGATGGCATCTGGTCCTGGAATTTTCCATTACAAATGTTTTCAATCTCTTTTTACTTTGTTATAGGTCTATTTAGACTTTATATTTACTCAGTAGATTTGGTAGTTTTTGTTTTTCTATACATTTGTCTTTTAAAATGGTGTTATTTATTTGCATGTGATTGTACAAAGCATTCCTGTATATATTTCCTTCTTTATTTTTTATTTTTGAAAGGTTGGTAAAAATGTCCCTCTTTTATTTCTGATCTTAGCTACCTGAGCCTTCTGTGTCCTTGCTAGCCTTAAAGCTTTAATTTTAATTAAAGCTTTTACTTAAACCTTAAAGGTTTAATTTTGTTCATCTTTTCAAAGAAACAACCCTGCAGTTTCCATTTGTTCTGTATTTCAATATATTTCATTCTAGTGTTTACTCTTTTTTCTGTTTCCCATGGATTTCATTTGCTCTTTAAATATTTTTTTTTAGTTTCTTAAGGTTGAAGGAAAGTCATTGCTTTTAGACACTTTCTTTTTTCTTAAATAGTCTTTTATAGCAGTTACGCTATAAAATAGTATGCTATTGTATTTTAAAGTTTACATTTTTATCTTAAAGGAATTTTTTATTTCCCTTGTGATTTTCTTCTTGATCTTCTGATACCTTAGGAAGATATTATTTAATTTCTACATTTCTGAGTTTCACCAGATGTTTGGTATTGGTTTTATATTTCATTTCCTTGTGATTGAAGAATATGTTTATTACAGTCGTTTTAAATGTATTGAAGTTTATTTCATTGGCTGGCATATGGTACATCCTGGAGAATGTGTACTTGTGAAGAATGCATATTCTGTTCTTACGTGAAGTTCTGTATAGATGGTTCCTAGGACTAGTTGACTTGTCATATTCTTCATTTTTTGTTCTATCATATTAGTAGTGA
The DNA here is from genome assembly GCF_963383645.1 of Muscardinus avellanarius. Classification (NCBI taxonomy): domain Eukaryota; kingdom Metazoa; phylum Chordata; class Mammalia; order Rodentia; family Gliridae; genus Muscardinus; species Muscardinus avellanarius. The sequence continues at coordinate 91,760,943 of NC_137798.1, read as the reverse complement.
CTAATTAAAACCCATGACTATTGTTGAATTGACTGTCTTCTTTTTCCTAGTTCTGTCAATTTTTGTTTCATGTTATTTTTGGACTATCTTATTATGTACAAATATATTTATAATTCCTCTAATTTTCTAATAAAGTATTGACCTGTCTGTCAAAATGTCTCATATCTCTAGTTAAATTTTTTACTATAGTTTTTTTTTTTTTTTTTTTTTTTTTTAACGGTACTGGGGATGGAATCCACAGGCACTGTACCTGAAAGCTGTATCTCTAGCCCTACTTCTTAGTCTTTTTATTTATGAAACAGGTTTTCACTGAGTTGTGAAGTACCTTTTCTGTTTTCACAAAAACAAAAAGAATCCAAGCTTCTATTTTTATTTGATATATTTTACTTGGAAAACATTTATAGCAAAAAATAATTCTGAGTGGGAATGCCTCTGGAGTTTAGCTATGAATTCAAGGTTTGATACAATTAAAATAATTCTGAGTGGGAATGTCTCTGGAGTTTAGCTACAAATTCAAGGTTTGATACAATTGAAATGTTATTGAGATTTGTTTTGACCATGCACACATGATATACTTCATTAAGGTTTTATTAGAAAATAAGCTTTTAAAATTAAAAATAAATTTATTTTGTTACTTAATGTATGCCATTTCTATTAATCTTAGGGCATTAAGTATTTAATTTTTTTCCTATAAGATAGTTTGTATATAATTTGGAGAACTTACATGTTTTTTTTCTTTCCTCAGAGTCATAAACATTCTGTGTGTATACGGCCATTTCTTCCTTACTACAATGTGTCACACCAGTTGGCTACCTTTGTTCTAAAGGGATCTTTTGTAAGTATATATATATATATATATGTATGTATATATATATATATTATTTATTATTACATATATATATATACATATATACATATATATATATATATACTTATTTTGCTTTTGATTTGAGAATTTGTATATTTTGTCACAAACCAGTTCTTAAGTGGGGTCTTATATTATGAACTATTAACAATTTGCTTATGAATGGACATCTGCCATGGTATCTTCTTTCTCCAGACTCATTCTGTCTGTGGTACTGGGGATTGAAAACCAGGGGCATTCTACCTCTGAGCTACACCCCTAGTCCTATTTTTATTTTATATTTTTATTGTGAAATAGGGTCTCACTAAGTTGTGGAGGGCCTCATAAGTTGCTGAGGCTGGCTGTGAACCTGCTATCTTCCTGTCCCAGCCTCCACAGTACTGGGATTACAAGCATGAGCCACTGAGCACAGCTCTCCAGACTCAGTTTAATCAAACAGGGTAGAAGCCAGTCAGATAAACCTCTCTGTGGTTTAGAGGAACACTTATATGAGTTACTTGCAAGCAAATTGTTCTTGGTAGTCCGAGCAAAAATCCTGTGGTCTAAGAAACTTTCAAGTATTCATCTTTACAGTATACTATACTAAAAACAACAAAACAAAACAAAATCACCAGGTTAGTAGCAATTATACCTCTTGTTAAATTTGAATTGAGAAAATGCAATACCCTTCTTAATTCTAGTGGCATAAGAAATTTTGTGTTTGTGTGTGGTCCTGGGGATTGAGCCAAGGGGTATTCTACCTCTAAGCTACACCAGCCCTATTTTACATTTTTATTTGGAAACAGGGTCTCGCTAAGTTGCTGAGAGCTTCGCTGAGTTACTGAGGCTGACCTCCAACATCCCAAGTACTGGGATGACACACATGCACCATCACACCTGGCAAGGATTACGTTTTATACCAAAGAATTTGTAAAAGATTTTTACACAGATACGATGATGAGTATATTTGAAGCAAAGGCACTAAAATATTCTTTTAATATTTGCTAAAATATTTTACTGTTTATGAAAGTAAAGTATTTGCTTGAACAATGTCTTCCTATTTTCAAAGAATATTACTGTTTATAAACTTTGAGATGGCTCTTATGGTAAATAAAAACAGAGTGTATGTTGTCATCATACTACTTTTGTCTACTGATTTTTGAAATCTTAAGAAAAAAATGCGATGAATTGCTCAACCATGCTTTCTTTTGTCTTCTTTCTAGAGTGAAATACAAACGCTTCAGGTGTGGTACACTAAACTTGGAAAGCCATCCGAGAGATATATTTTTAAGCAACTGGATTCTCTATGGGTAGTTTTAAAACCAATTTCTATATTTTGGGCTTTGTTATAGTAAAGGAGTAGAAAGGAACAGAAACAAACTAGGAATTTTTAAATTTGTAATTGATTTTATAGCTACAAAGTAATAGAGATAAATTTACTGTGGTTTTTTTTTTTTTTAAGAAATCCTCTGAGCCATTATAGAAGTTTCTGTGTTTGTAGAATGGCTTTTCTCTTAGGTACTGGTTTGTTTTGGTGAATGGTATTGCCATCACCATGCTGCCCAAATGAGAAATTTAAGTCTTGAGACTCCCGCCTCACCTCACCATCAGTGTTCCACCAGTGGTCAAATATGGACCATGCTCCATCCACATGTCTCTCTTGTTATTTCTTATTCACCATTCCCACTGTTACTACCCGTTTCAGTTCCTCATTGCCACCCTCCAAGTGATGCTGATTTGAACCTACCTCCTGTAGGTCGACTTTCTCAAGGGCGGCCGTCACACTGCTGCCAGTGTGGTGTGCAGTAAAGTGTGGTGTGCAGTTAAGTGCGCTTCACTAGGCGGAAGACCGCTTTCCTTTCCTGACGCATGTGCTGTTGAACTCACCTCTCCTCAGAGACTAAACCTCTTGCCTTTTTCAAAGCATGGCATGCCCACTTGCTTACTGCTACAACTTTTTCCTTCTCCTAGAATGGCTTCTCTTCAAAGCTTTGGCATCTTTCATGACTCAGTATAAGTTTCACTTCCTTTGAAGCTTTTCCCACCAGTCTTTGCACAGAGCTACCTAGGACTATGTGCTGGTCTAGCTAAACACTTCTCTCACTACATTGGGCACCTTGAGGACTAGGACCCTGCCTTCTTTAGCAGGGTAACCCAGGAGCCTCCTACAGTCCTTAGCCCTTGGTGGCTTCTCAGGAAAGAGTTCAAAGAATAAATTGGCCCATGCAAGCACATTTCTTTACCTAGTTGACACAAATCTTGCTACTTTTTCTGATAATTATTAATGTTCTGCTAATGGTTAAACACTTATTATTATATAGGTCATAAATGTGACATAAACCTAACTTGCTCATGTAGTGAGCATGATTTTCTTTCTTAACTATAAAAAGTTTTCTGTGATTAACAGTTGAATCAAGTTAAAAAAACAGACTGTATTTTTTGTATGACAGATTGCTAGACATAGCATAATAAAATTGATTTTCCCCAGAGGAAAATGGCTATAATTTGGGGTTATTCCTGAGCCAAAATATGGTATCAAATATTTATCATAATTTTACTTTTAAAACCAAGATATAATATAAACCTAAACCTCTTTAAAGTAGAAAAAAACTTTTCAAAGTTTTATAAAATTAGCGTAAATTTAATACCTACATTAGTTATGCAAGGAATTCTAATATCTTCAGAGGTCTACATTTAACATAGAACAGTTATGATATAGGGAATATTTCCTGTTTTTCACAACTCGAACTGAACTTTACCAATGTTACCTGGTTTAATTCTTAGAGTAGCTCTGTAAGTTACGTATTTTTTTCTTTTTGTTTTATTGATGAGGGCAAAAACTTAAAGTTAAATATCCAAGATCATAAATTGTACATAAACCTAACTTGATAACCAAAATACATATTGAACATATAATGAGAAAGATTTTCTTTCTTAATTATAGGAGATTTTCTGTGGCTAACAGTTGAGTCAACAGTGAAATTTTATTAACATTTCTTTAGTAAGTTCTAAAAGAGAAAAAACCAGGTCTCTTAGTTGCATATATTGAATATACACCAGCTTTAAAGAATCTATAGTGTAATGGAAAATAATAGGCTAGTAGAAAGAGATTTGGGAAAGAATAGGCTAATAGAAATAGGTAACCATCTAATCCTGCTTTCCTTCATGAAGTAAAATTCTTTTTTTTTTTTTTTTTTGGTGGTACTGGGGTTCCTGGAAGCCCTTCTACCTCCGGGCTACACTCCCAGACCTATTTTTACATTTTTATTTGGAAACAGGGTCTCCTAAGCCAGCGAGCGCGGCTGGCTTCGAACCTGCGCGATCCTCCTGTCTCTGCCTCCCAAGCGCGGGGATTACAAGCGTGCACCACCACGCCCGGCCGAAGTAAAATTCTTTAAAAAATTCATTCAGTATGGTTTTATAGTCTTCTTATAGTCCTCTAAAAGACTTAGGAAAAAAGGATTCCAAGGGCCTTTAGTATTGGTGATATCTTTCACAAATGTTTAGGAAGTTCTAACAAATGTGTTGGGATTTTCATCTATCTATCTATCTATCTATCTATTTAATTTGCAGTACTGGGGATGGAACCCAGGGGCATTCTACCCCCGAGTGACACCCCCAGATCTATTTTTAATTCTTTTTTTTTTTTTTTTTTGGTGGTTTCCTTCTGGATTCCTTCTGGGATTCCTTCTACCTCCGGGCTACACTCCCAGACCTATTTTATATTTTTATTTGGAAACAGGGTCTCTTAAGCCATAGAGGCTGCTTTGAACCTGCGTGATCCTCCTGTCTCTGCCTCCCAAGCTCGGGGATTACAAACATGCACCACCACGCCCGGCTTATTCTTTATTTTGAAACAGGGTCTCACTGCGTTGCAAAGAGCTTCACTAAGTAGCCGAAGCTGTCAGCGAACTGTGATCCTCCTGTCTCAGCCCCCCAAATGCTGGGATTACAAGCGTGCACCACCACATCCGGCTTTTAAACTTATTTTTAAAGCTCTTTTGCCCTAATGGGGTGAACCACAGTACCTGGCTTTGAACTAGCAGTATCTCCCTTTTCAGCTCCTGGACACTGGCAGCAGTTTCACACTGGAACTGCAGGAGGATGAACTGTTTACACTCACCACCCTCACCACGGGCAGCAAAGGCAGCCACCCACTGCCTCCCAGGTCCCAGCCCTTCCCACAGACCTATAAGGATGACTTCGATGATGGTGAGTATGTGGCTTGGTCTCTGTCTATAGCAGTAGTAGGTCAGTTCCTACCTGTCAGACTTGGTACATGCTGGAACAACTGTCCAAAGCACATTCCTTTAGTTCTTAAATTCCTTTGTAATGAAAGGAGATCCGATTTTTGTATTACTTCAAGATAAATCTCAATTTGAGGACTTAGTATTTTTCAGTACCAGAGAAAGTATAGAAGTCATTGTCAGAATGAAATTTTTAATTCTAAGTTGTTTTTGGCGAAACTTAAGATTTGTAACTTTGCTACTTCCTGATTAGCCATTCCTGGCATTTTCCTTTTGTGTGACAGTTAAGCCCTACTGTTGTCTGTCTGTTTATGGTGTTAGTGAACTGGCGCTTAGGGGCAGTCATGCTATTCTTGGGCAGTCCAAATCATTATATATCCTTTAGCGGTGGCTGGGAGTTTTATATTATGGCTCTCCTGGGAAGATCTGTCTTCAAGTCATTAGAAAGCTTTTGATTATAGGTAACTTAGGAGAACCATTTGAAAAGATGTTAGACGACATGATCATTGTGGTTATTCCTAGATCACAGTAAGCAACAAAATTAATTGACTAATAAAAAGGTGTCGTATAGAATTATTGGCCTCAGAGACAGGGTCAGGTGGTCTGTAATCTGCTCCTGAATCTGTATTAGTACGAGAGTGAGAGGGAGGGAATTTATGTAGCTGGAGAGTAACTTGAACCTCTGGCAGCATCAGGGCTGCTTGTTCCACCAGAGTCGGAGATTTCTGCGCTCTCTACCAGTCACTACTGCAGGATCTCAGCTTCCCTTCCCAGGAAAGACTCTTCTAGCTGATTGGTATCTAAGGCCCTTTTGACTATTTGTAGTAGAGTCTCTTCAACTATTTGGTTAATATAAAAACGGATGAAAATTGGGTGATATAAAAATTGACCTCTTTATTAGCTCTAAACCCTATACTTGCTGGTTCTAAGTGTTATTTATCTATTAAAAATTTTTTCATGTGCTCCAAAATATAAGATACTGTAGGGACTTGACAATAAACTGAATTTATTGTGTTCTGAACAGATTACCCGTTTTTTAGTGAAGCTCCAAACTTTGCTGATCAGACTGGTGTTTTTGAGTACTATATGAATCCTGACGACCCCGGAGAGCATCGCTTCACACTACGCCAAGTTCTCAACCAGCGACCTATTACTTGGGCTGCTGACGCTCCCAACACCATCAGCATTATAGGAGATTACCAATGGTGCGTAAGAGTGATATCCTTAGCATAGATCTGGCTGAAATAACTTTGTACTCTTGTCAGGTACATTTTTTTTTTTTTTTTAATGATACCAGGGATGGAACCCAGGGGCATTCTACCTTCGAGCTGCATCACCAGCCCTATTTTTTATTTTTTACTTTGAAACAGCAACAAAATTAATTGACTAATTAATTATATATATATATATTTTTAAATTAATTTAATTTTTGAGTTGCAAAGAACCTCACTAAGTAACTGAGGCTGTCCGCCAACTGAGGTCCTCCTGTCTCAGCCTCCCAAATGCTGGGATTACAAGCATGTACCACCATGCCTGGCTTGTCAGGTACATTCTAATGCAAAATTTTTTTTTAATAGTCTTCCTTGTGTTAGAACCCAATAGGTGTGTAATAATTGAGTATCATGGTGACCACAGACCAACAAATTATTTTGATCCCTGAGTCCTTCCTTCAGATTTTCCCAATTTAATAGTGATTTTTTTTAGGAGAAGTTTGATTTTAGTATAAAAATTAAGGAATTTTGGACCAAATTATAAGTTAATATTGTTTCATAGCCTGATTTGAGTGGTTTGTGGTCCGGGAGAGTTGATTTGTTGATCTAGTGTTGCCACCTGCTGGTTCAATCATAAAATTACATGTTCTAGACTTCATAGAAAATCTATTTACCAGGTGACTGTAGATGGCAATAGTAAAAAGCAAATTAGCTTCACATAGCTAGTGCTTCCACATTTTTATTTAGATACATGAAGAGACAAGTCGTATTTTTTTATCCACTTAAGATATAATCGCCAGCCAGGCATGGTGGCCCATGCTTATAATCCCAGCATTTGGGAGGCTGAGTCAGGAGGATTGTGGTTCGCAGACAGCCTCAGCTACTTAGTGAGACCCTTTGCAACTCAGTGAGACCTTGTTTCCAAATAAAGAATAAAAAATAGAGCTGGGGGATGTAGTTTGGAGGTACAGTGCCCCCGGGTTCCATCCCCAGTACTGCAAAAAAAAAAAAAAAAAAAAAAAAAAAAAAGAAGGGTATAATTGCCAAATCTTCACCTACCCCTTTGTGAGATTTTAAGTTGCTGACTTATTATTATACTTTTTTAGGTGGTTCTTTTCTATTTTTCCTATTTCAACTATAATTCTTTTGTGAAAACACATATGTATACATACACACATTTTATATATAGAAGCAATGAATGATAATGTCAAGCTGTTACCAGGTGGGGGTACTTGATGTGTGTGTGTGTGTATGTGTGTGTGTGTGTGTGTGTGTGTGTGTGTGTGTGTGTGTCTATCTGTCTGTCTGTGGTACCAGGGATTGAACCAGGGACATTCTACTTCCAAGCTACACCACCAGACTAAACATTAAGTTGTTGAGGCTGGCTTTGAACCTGTGATCCTCCTGTTTTGACCTCCCAAGTAGTCGGATCACAAGTGTGTGCCATTGGGCAAGAGGCTAGGTTCTTCCATGCCCTGTGTTCCATAAATAATTGGAAGTCAGGTTGGCAGGAAAATAGACACATTCAACACTAGCTCTGAAGGAAGATGATCGGGTAAGCTTATTTTTCTCTCATCTCTCCATCTCAAGGGAGCTCAGGGGCAAGGAAAGGTTTTACAGGAGGAGAGAAGGCAGAGTGAGACCAAAGGCAGAAGATACTATGCTTGTGTAGATTTAGCTGGGCTGTGTTAGAAACATGTCATCTAACTTCCTTGGTGTTCGTCCTCAGCAGGAGGAAGCAAAAGCAGTTATCAGGAAGTTTTTATTCTCGGTATTAACGACTTCAGAAGTTAAAACAATTTAGAGCTTTTAATTATAAAAGGAGCTTGGAAGTCTGTTTCAAAGCCATCAGACAGCAATATCTGAAGCTTGGAAATTGTTTGGTGAAGGAAAGATGAATCAGAGAAGATCCTTGAGTTGCCTATCTGTGGAATGCCACAGAACGTCTTTATCATTTGTATTGCTTCACTCACAGCTCTCAATCCCAAGCTCTGACATCAGTCTTAGAAACTGCCAGCTCTCCAGTCCCGGAGCTCTTACAGCTCTGTGGAGAGTTACTGTGGTGCAGTGAAGAGTTTTTCCTAATTTAGGATGACTTTATCAGGTTGTTTCTAAGGTAATACTTTTACTGAAGTTTCTGATCATGACAGTGGAGTTCCTGACTTCATCATTTGGGTCTGTAAAAGAGGTGACTGGGTTTGTGTCCATGGGCACCATTACTTTGATCATCAGTTTGGAAGCCAGCCACCATAGGAAACCTTGAACTTTTCTTTGGCGACCCCTGTCCTGCGCGCCTTTGAACACTATATAGAGGGTTCTGTCTAAACCCAGACTCTGTTGTTTCTCTGTGCAACTCCAGAAAATTTGAGAGGCTCCTTACTTGTATAAAGAGATGGTCTATTACCCATGATCTGTCCCCGTGGGTAAGGAGATGAGGGAGACAGAAAAGGGGAAGACCCTGGAAACAGGAGGAGAGTGATATATCCTGAAAGAAAAGGAACCAGGGAATGGTGGTTTTTGGTATCTACAAAGTACTGTCTTCATCTTTCTCGAGCCCTATGACCATGTTGCTTTTCTGCTCAGCAGGACGCAGTGACTCTTTTCCTGTTACCAATTCAGCCCAGCACCTCCATGCCTGATTTCCAAAATCTTTATGATTTGGTCTCTTCTCTTTGTTCTGTGTTTCCTAATTCCACCCTCTGTTTGAGGCAGCTAGTTCTGCTCAGAGGTGCACACAGATCCTATGCTCATTTCTGCTCTGAGTCTACTTATTTGGGGTTGTGGGAGGGACTGGGTGATACCAGACACCTTTACATCCTTTTCATACTACCTTGTGGCAGAGATAGCTCTCCCCACCTTCTAGATTGAGAAACTGAGGCTTGGGAAAGAGATTCACCAAGATCTCATACTTGTAAGTGGCAGAACCAGGGATGGGAGGGGAGGTCTGTCTGGCTCTGTTGACTACCTCTCACAGCCTGGTTCTGATCATTTTCTTCTTCCTGAGAGCAGGAAAGGGGAAATTAGCTTAGTTATCTGTAGTGCTGATGTGGCTAATAAGTTCTCAAGTGTGGTCAGTGTTCACAGTTCTTCTCAGTGTCCACAGACTGTGGCTCTGAAAGAATAAACTACACTTTCATTCTGTTCCATCCCTTGTCTAAAAAATTGCCTGGCAGATTCTGATAACAGAAACACTTACTTTGGAATTCTATAGAAAAAAAGGAGGAAGGTTTTATTTTCCCTCATTTCATCTCTAAATAGAGTGAGTTATGGTACTGACAGTATCTATTGCCCTTTCACACTTCTGATGAACCCAGAAAGGTGGCAGGGTGTACGTCACAGTGCTGACCCTTTTTTCCCCTGTGAAATTTTTTTATTTCTATATATGTGCCTTGACTTAAAGCTTACATTGTCTCATATTAGCATGGCTGTGCTGCATTAGTGTATTTTTAGTGTTTACAGTACATTTTTTTTTTGGTGGTACTGGGGTTCCTGGAAGCCCTTCTACCTCCGGGCTACACTCCCAGACCTCTTTTTACATTTTTATATTTGGAAACAGGGTCTCCTAAGCCAGCGCACGAGGCTGGCTTCGAACCTGCACGATCCTCCTGTCTCTGCCTCCCAAGCGCGGGGATTACAAGCGTGCGCCACCACGCCCGGCTTTACAGTACATTTTTAAACATACATTTTTGGGTGCATTGTAGGTATGCATCACAGGGAGTAAAGTTCAAAGTGGTACAACCACACGTGCACACAGCCCTTGGTGTGTGTCTCCCCCCCACCCCCCATGTCCGTGGTGGTGAGGTTGGCGTGACGCCTCCGTGTGTGTGTGTGTGGGATAGCATTGTTGGAACTGTTTCTTCTCCAAGCCCCCTTTTTCTCCCCACCACCCTCCACTCTTCTCTTGGTCTCTCCCTCACATTTTAAGGCCTCTCTTGTTTCCTGTTTTCTCTCTAGCTTCTACATCAGAGAGAAAATATTCAACCCTTGACTTTCTGAGACTGGCTGACTTCACTCAGCAGAAGAGTCTTGAGTTCATCTCTTCTCCTGTAGATGACACAATTCTGTTCTTTATGACTGAGTAAAAGTCCGCATTTTCTTTACCCACTCATCTGTTGATGGACACCTAGGTTGGCTCCATAATTTGGTTTCACTCTCATGATCATCTATAGAGAGAAAAACTCCAGTGTCAGAGTATACGAGAGACTGGGCTTAACTTACTTATCATTCAGTCTTCCTGTAAAGCAGGAAGACTGTCCAGCTGTGATTATATAATTAAACAGAATCTTTCCAACTGTGTAACTGTTGTAGGTACTTCTTCTTTTTTTAAATGTATTTTCCTTTATGCAGTAAAATTCCACTGTGCAAAATCCTCTGAGAAGAAACTCTGAATAAAGTGTAACAGCCACATAATGCTAGATCCAGTTTTCTCCCACCCCATTTCCAAAATAGATTTCTTGGTGTACTTACTCTTGCCTTGGAGTACCTGCTTGCTCTATTGGTCGTATGTGAGTTTTCTTTTCTCCTACTTGCAGTTAGGTGTTGAGTAGGAAGTGAATTGTTTTCAGAGATTATGTTGATTTGAGCTGGATGTGTTATCCCCGAAGGGAAGTGTTGTATTTGGTAGCATGTTTAAAAGGAAACCTGGAGACATCAGTGTAAAAGCTCTGGTAGTCCCTGAATGCCTGTATCTTTTCTCTCTTGAGATACTCCTGTGGATCAGTGAGCCTAGATCAGAGTTTCATTGCCTCTGTGTAGACAGAGATGCCCTGTAATGTAAAATGGTTCTTGCATTTCTGTTCCAGAAGGCTCCACATCACCTGGGAAGTTGATAGATAGACTGACGGACTCAGATGCCTTAGGGGTGGGGCCATAGGTCTGAGTTTAACAAGCCTCCAGCGTTGCTCCAGTTCCAGAACCCCTGTTGTGGTACTGCAGCATCAACACAGAGTTGACTCTGTCTTTGCAGAGAAAGAATTTTACCTTTCTTCAGGAATTTTTAAGTTGTCTTCAGGTATAAATGTAAAAATTGACCCCAGAGTAGCTTATATTGTCCCAGAGGCTCTTAACTTACCTTTTTTGCGAATGAAATTTGAATATGCCTTTGTTCAGTTGTATAGAAACTCTTGCCTTTTATGATTTTAGAGAAATAGAAATAAGTAGCTTCTTTCCATGTTGTGTTCTTAGGATGACAAATTGTTTTACTATAGAGAATCAAAAAACTTGATTGTAAGGAGCTTAAACACTATAAATATTATCCAGTAACTTATTAAAAGAAGCAGTGTGCCGGGCATGGTGGCGCACGCTTGTAATCCCAGCTCTTGGGAGGCAGAGACAAGAGGATCACACAGGTTCAAAGCCAGCCTCAGCTACTTAGTGAGGCTCTCAGCAACTTAGTGAGACCCTGTTTCCAAATAAAAATATAAAGTAGGCTGGGAGTATAGCCCAGAGGTAGAAAGCCTCTGGGTTCCACCCCCAGTACCACCAAAAAGAAAAAAAAAAAAAAAAAGAAGCAGTGCTGTGACTTAAGTCTTGTAAAACTTAAAACTGTCATTGGTGAGATACTTGAAGTCCATCATACTTAGCAAATCAAGCTATTGCCTCAGAAGTTTGGAAGTATTTGCTGTACAATGGCACGCTTGTCCATTAGGAAAGGCATAATTCAAGAGCACTAATCCACCTTTCCATTCTGCAGGACCAATCTGACTCTACACTGCGATGTTTACATAGAAGCCCCTGGGAAGGGAGGTGTATTCATTGCAGGAAGAGTCAATAAGGGTGGTATTTTGATTAGAAATGCCAAAGGAGTTTTCTTCTGGATTTTTGCAAGTGGATCATACAAAGTTACTGGTGATCTAGGTAAGTGCTATTTTGTGTTTTTATAGCAGGTGACTTACTATGTGATATGTTACTTCGAGCATCTTCTTGTTATTTATGGGAGCAATAAAGAACTCCACCTCAAGGTACTTCTAATTGGGAAGAAGCTTAGCACATCTATAGGAATATCAATTCAGAGTTATGGAGTTGTTTAATTGGTAGAGATGGGGAGATCAGTAAACGAGGAAGTGATTCTACAAAGTTTTCCAGGGTGTTGTGGGTGAGCTGGGCTGTGACAGAGGATTTGTGTGGACTGGGATGAGGTGGGTTGGGAGGGAGTGAATGCTGAGGAGACACCATGAATAAGCAAGACTGTAACAATGTCACTACTGTGCTTATGGAACTTAAGGGATTGATCTGCGTAAGAGGAAAAACCCCTTTTCCTAATTAATACTTGAGAAGAGCTTGACTTTCTCATTCATCTGAACAGTCCTTGTCCTGTGCTGAACAGCATGTAATACAGAACGGGTACTTAGAATGTACTGACATTGAACTGTGTCCAGTTTAATTTGGTTTTAGTATACCGTGCCTCATTGACACTAAACCTTATTGATAGTGACTTTTCTTGATTTTCAGTCTCTTTTTTATTTTGGTAATACTGGGGATTCTGCCTGGTTTTGGGGGGGGTTCTACCTCTGAGCTCTACCTCCAGACCTATTTTATTTTTTATTTTGATATGGTCTCACAAGTTACAGAGACTGGCCTTGAACCCATGATCCTCCTGTCTCAGCCTCCTAAGTACGGAGACTAAAGGTGTGTGCCACTGGACCTGGCTTGATTTTCCCCCTGCATTAATTTAAAAAAAAATCTCCTTTAAAGTTTGCTGCTCTTTGCTTTAGCTCCATAAAAAAAAAAAAAAAATAATAAAGAGAGTGTGGGTGGCAAGGACATTAGGGTTGGAATTGCATATTCACAGCATGACTGATCTAGAAGTTACCTCACTGATTTTCTAATCCAAAACAGAGAGCCAGGGAAGTTAAGTGATTTTTCCTGTTTCAAAAACTAGCTAGTGGCAAAATTAGAACTAGGAATTTAAGTTTGTATTTCAGTCTCCTCTGTTCTGCTTTAAATTGCTTGTTTGGCATCTCATCCTGGATTTCTCTCACATTCAAACGCAGTAAATCCAGGACTTAATTTATTCTTTCCCCCCTCTACTTGTAAGTTAGTGCAGTTACCATGTAAGCACGTCCACTGGCTTGGAGTCTTGGAGGAGCCTTGGTCTGCTCCCTCTTATCCTCTGTCTGTAGCCTGGCTATGAATGTACACCTGAACTAGGTGCTGTCTCACTAGTCTGTCTCACTAGTTCTTCTCTGAGCTAATACAGACATGTAGTTTATGTTTCAGAGTAGGATCTCAGTACACGTTTATGGGATGTATAGCAGAATGGGAGATGTTTTATTTGAAATCAGTTGTAGATCTGGAAATGAAATCATTCTCTTCAAGGCTGACTTTATCACATACAAATACCATCTGAGAATCCATATTGAGTGTATGATTCTGTGATTTAGATTTAAAAGAACATATCAGCTAAGACAATCTTTTTGTGTTACAGCTGGATGGAACATATATGCTACAGGACATGCTGAAGTTACAGCAAAAAAATGGTATACACTCACATTGATAATTGAGGTAAATATTGCTGATTAGAATGTTTGGAGGTAAAATGTTCTGATTCCTTTCCAGGATTTTTTGTTATAAAAATGAGTTGGCAGAAAGTATGATTAAAAAATGAAAAGAGTCAGGTCATCAACCACACAGAAACTGTAGAACATTTTTCCTTAGGATGAAAATGTATGTCAGTAACCTGCATAATAACTAGTAGACTTTGTCAGGTCACTGTTTTTTAAAATTGTGTATCTGTCCTTTAAGTTGAGGAGTAATTGGTAAACTTAATAACTGAACTATTTTTTTTAGTTTACTTGGACCAAGACTCTAATTGGGTAACACAAAAGTGCTTCCAAAGGATGCTGTACAGAGATAGTCTTTTGTAAAATAGACTGCTCTCTGCAAGATGGTCCTCTCAGAATTTTGTTTAGGTTGTGATAGAAATTAACTATGAGAGTCAAATAACTTTTGAACTTGTTCTCTTTTCCCACCTAACAATAAAAATGATAGTACTAATTTTAGCATGAATAATATGAATGAAAAATCAGTGTAGCTTATTTAGCCATACTAAACTTTTGAAGACATACTTTTACTGGTGCACTTTAACTACACATACTAACGAGGCCCAGAGTGGTGGGATCACACACTCAGCACACCCCGTGTCTTCTCCAGACCCCACCCTGCCCCCGCCTCTGCCCATACGTATTGTCAAGCTTGGTATCGACAACTTCATACGTGCACGCAGCATTAACTGGACTGTTTCCCCATCAGTCTCCCTTTCCCCCTCCGTGTCTCCCTCTCCAAGCCCCCTCCCACCATCCTACGGCCCTCTCCTCATTTACCTGCATTCCCTTTTGTTACTCAGTTTCTCTTTAGCTTCCACAGATGAGAGAAAACATTCTTACTTTCTGAGAATGCCTGATCTCCCTAAGCATAATACACGCTAGTGCCATCCATTTCCCTGAAAGTGACATGACTTCGCTCTTCTTTGTGGCTGAGGAAGTTCCATTGTGTGTATACACCATATTTTCTTTAACCTTTCATCGATGGATGGACACCTAGGCTGGTTTCATAATTTGGATATTGGGAGTTGTGCTGCTGTAAACATGGATTATGCATTTATCACTGTGATATTCTGATTTCAGTTCCTTTGAAAAGACACTCAGGAGTGGTATAGCTGGGGCATATTTAACCATATTACACTTGATGAGCATACATTTTTCTCAATTGTTCTTTTTTAGGGGGGATCCTAAATGTTCTTCTTGGGCTGCA
The DNA here is from genome assembly GCF_963383645.1 of Muscardinus avellanarius. Taxonomy (NCBI): domain Eukaryota; kingdom Metazoa; phylum Chordata; class Mammalia; order Rodentia; family Gliridae; genus Muscardinus; species Muscardinus avellanarius. Next base: position 91,745,890 of record NC_137798.1, on the reverse strand, counting down.
CATGTGATATTGGTCATTTAGGCAGACAATTAGAAGTGGAATTACATTAAAAATTTTAACAGATACTATTGTATTTGTAGTAAAACTATACAAATTTTTGAAGAAATTCTAGTAATATTTAACATTATTGACTTTAAAGATTTTTTCAAACTTATTGATATGATTTGTGTCTCTGATAATTCTGGGGGTTGTACATCTTACTGTGTTTATTGACTTGTACTTGTCCACAGTCTTTACTCATTTATCTATTGTGTCATTTTTTCTGATGGATTTGTATGAATTTATTATATATTTTTAAATATTAACCTATTACTACATATCACAAATATTTTCTATTTGTTATGTGTATTTTAATTTTGCATGTGGTATTTTTGATGAATTGAAACTTTAAATTTTGATATTGTCAAATAATTGTCTAAAAAAATTCTACCTTTTGTATTTTATGTAAGCAGGGCTTTCTCTACTTCAAAATTAGGATTTTTTTTCCCCCCAAATAAACAAGGTTTAGGATTTATCTTAATGTTTAAAGTTTTAATTCATCTGTAATTTACTTGTGAATTATAAGGGGAGGTACCTAAAATAGCACTTTAAAAAAGAAATGGGTAGTTAACATCATTTATTTTATGGCCTGTTCATCTGTATATAATTTAAAGGCCATCTTTTTAATGTAACAAACCAGGACATGTGCATAGACTTATTTCTGGAGTTTATTCTTCAAAAAATTTTTGTCTGTTATTATCCAGTACCATACTTTAAATTATGTTACCTCTCAAAAATCTTTGTTATAAGGTTTATTCCTTCACTTTCTCCAGAACTCTTTCTTGCCCACTTGGTATAAATAGCACCCATCTCACTCTTTGTCCTTTTTCTATTTATTTTTTCAAACCTTTCATCACCATGTGACACCACATATATTCTGTTGTATAGCTACCCCCATTTTAGCTATTTTTTCTGTTATGTCTTTAATATGTGATTTATTAATTTTAGAAATTAGGGTTTGTCTTGTTACTAGACTTATACCCAGTCAGGCTCCATTATTAATTGCTCCATTAACTGTGGATATTCTGCTTCTCTGTTGCCTTTCAATTTTATGCCTTGTATTTTGAGAGTCTTTATATAAAGTAGTCCCTGAAGAATCTATGCTCAGACCAACCTGTTTCAGTTCTTTACTTGCTACTCAGTGTTTATCTCTTATTTATTGTATGTGTGTTTCTACTAGAATGCAAGCACTATAAAAGCAGGCCCCTTGTTTTGGGTTCTTCCTTAATTTCCAGTGGTATATTTCAGACAATGTTTGACATAAAATATTGCTGCATAAATGAAAAACACAAAGCATCATCTGTATTAGGCCCTCTGCTGGATTGTTCTCAATATGTGTCAGGTGCCTACCCCCCAGCACTATAGCTTGGTGGTTAGAGTGCAGCTTTTGAAGTCTGCAGTTTCTAATTCCAAGTATTTTGTATCATAAGCTTCAGTCTTTGTATCAGTTCAGCTTCCATTAATAACATGAAGCGATACCCTTCTTATAAGGATTAGATTTGATTATATGTATGAAAAGTGGCATAGCATCTGATATGATAAGTTAATGTTCTTCAGAGTAGAGTACTCAGAACTAGATAGACCAGCATTTATAATGCCCCTGACACTTACTGAGACTTCTAGCAAGTGAGTTTTACTTCTTTGATCTTCTGTTTCCTTATCCGAAAAATAAAAGTGACTTCTTTGAGGTTGTTTTGAGGGTTAAATGTGTTCCATATAATCGTATATATTAAATGTGTTTCATATAATCCTATATATTGCCAAGAAAAAATATATATATATTGTGGTACTGGAGTTCCTGGAAACCCTTCTACCTCCGGGCTACACTCCCAGACCTATTTTTATATTTTTATTTGGAAACAGGGTCTCGTAAGCCAGCACAGCTGGCTTCGAACCTGCGCGATCCTCCTGTCTCTGCCTCCCAAGCGCGGGATTACAAGCGTGCGCCACCACACCCGACAAGGGTATTTCTCTTTTAACACCTGCTCCCCACTTCTGCCCCATCATCAGTTTAACTGAGGGCTGCTATTTTTCTAGCTTAAGGGTATGAGTTCCATATGGCTTTGTAATGATGGGCTCTACTTCGAGACAAAGTAATAAAGTTAAGGCTAATTACTTTTCTTCTGGCTGGGTGAAGGGTCCTTAATGAAGACTTTAAATAAATAATGAGGTAGAGACAGATGTCTTGGCTCTAGTACAGTGATATCTGAAGAACTGGGACCTGCTAGCTACAAACCCTTATCCTGTAACTACTGTAAACAAACCTTTTGGCTAAAACTTATTATACTGTTATAAAAACTATTAAATCATTTTTGCTCTTACCTTTTAGTGGAGTGCAAGGAAATTCTGAGAAACTCCTTATACCTTGATAACTATTTAAATAGGTAGTTCCTGGTAGTTCGTCCAGAAAGTTTTTTCTGTCTTCACAACTTTTGCTCAAAGTCACAGACATGTTCTGCAGTGGTTAAGTCTTGAGTGATAAAGGCTTTTGCTTCATTAAATTGGTAACCTATCTTGTTAAGAATTGAGCTTCTTAACAAGGTTCATTTCCCTCTTTTCAAGAGATGTTTTTTCTTTATTCCAGGGTGATTTCTCCTCTGGCATGTTGAATGGCAAGCCTCTGTGGACAAACGTCCATGTGAATTACCCAAAGAATGGCTGGGCTGCGATCGGAACTCACTCCTTTGAATTTGCACAGTTTGACAACTTTTATGTGGAATCTGCACAGTAATCCTTGTAGAGTATCATAGAATACTCTGTGGATTTTTTTTTTTTTGGCTTTGGCTTTGGCTTAGAGCCAATTTTTACTTCGCAGGACCAGTATTTGAGCCTTTGGAGGCTAAAATTAATGAAGAGTAAATTGGAAGAGATATATTTTTGCTTGATCATCTGAAAGATTTTATTAGAATTAATTCCAAAGCAAATCTAGGTGAATTTTCAACATTCTGATGTATCCCCTTAAATTCCGCCTGTTTGTTGGTCCTCCCTGCAGGAATGGTTTGAGTGGTTCCAACTTCAAAGCCTTGGAGCTAATGCTGAGGTAGCGCTCTCATTTGCAAGTGATCACGAGATGGCCACGACCTGGTCCCCACTGAGATGTATTTGAGTGCTGCTGGTAGTCTTAAGTGCGCTGGGATCCTCGCCATAAGATGATGCCATGTCGTAAGAGAAGCTGAAGACAAGTGCTACTTTTTGAAAACTACTTCAGCGTGTCATTCTTAGACTCTAACAAGGATATCTTCATCTTTTTTTAAAGATGACTTTTTGTATTGTGGGATATGATGAATGGAATTATTTGAAAAATGCCTCATTAATAAACTACCTCTAAAGCTGTTTTTCAGTAATAATTATTAGCAGATTAATTGGGTTGCTTGCATTCTTTAATTCTTTTGACTTTAACTTCTAGTCTTACCAGCTGCATAACTCTCTGTGAATGTTTTCCCAACTTGCTGGAAGAAGATAGGAATCCCAGTATACCCAGTGCTGTAAGAGGGTCAAAAGCCAAAGTTGTAGCTCTTTTTCTGAGTCTAATTCTTTGTGCCTATTTGTGGTTGGTCCTCACATGAAGCACTGGAAACAGACTAAAACAGCTCATGAATACTTTCATATCGGTATGTGTGGAAGGAGGGGAAAACAACCTTTTTCTAGCTCACAGAGTTGGATCATCTCTGAATGTTTTGTATGGTCAGATGCGATTATTTTCTTACAGTCCTAATGTGTTCATATTTAAGTATGAGTGAGCATATTTCTCATTAGTACGATTCATATCTAAGCATCAGTGTAGCTCTTAGAAGAAAGTCAGTTCTTCACTTGGGTAAATTCTGGAATTTTTTATAAGAAAATAATTACTCACTGAATTAATTCTATTATTTAGAAATTTGTAATGGCCTAAGATAGGCTAAGCCACAATGGAAGTTTGTACTACTTTTGAAGAGAAGAAGCTAACTACTAGAATAAATCATATCACAAAGAAGAGGAAACCCAAGCTCAAGTGATTTTTAGTTTGGATCTCTAAATATTTTTGAAAACTAACATATAGGTATAACTTGCTTACAATAGAAGTTTGATAAGTGTATATGCCTATGTACTCGTATTCCAGGCAAGCTATTGAATATTTTCATCACCTCAGAAAGTTCTCTTGTGCAAGTGTGCAGTCAATTCCCCTCACTCCCTGCCTCCGACAAACACCGATATTATTTCTGTCTCTATAAATGTTTCTTTTTTGTTCCAAATCATAAAAGTGGCATCATATGCTGTGTACTCTTGTGAATGGTTTCTTCATGTCAGCACATTACTTTTGAGATTAGTCATATATCTTCTTATATCTGAAGAGTATACCATTGTGTGAGTATACCACAATTTTGTTTCTCTCCTTCCAGTTTCCAGCATTACAAATAAAATTGCTATCATCATTTACATTCAAATCTTTGTGTGAACATATGTCTTTATTTCTTTTAAATGAATACTAAGGAGTGAATTGATGGGAATCACATAAAATCTATATTTAACTTTGTAAAAAATCACCAAACTTTTCCAAAATGATTCTATAATTTGGCACTTCCATCAACATTGTTTGAGAGTTCCAGATACTCCATAATTTTTTTCCACTGCTTCCTGTTGCCATTATTTATAGTTTCAGTCCTTTTGTATGTATGGTAGGTGCACTTCTCCTGACTAGAGATGTTGAATGTCTTTTCATGGGCTTATTTGCAAGTCACATATTTTGTTTTATGAAATAGCTGTTGAAATATTAAAAATTATCTTTTCATTGCGGTTTAAGGTGTCTATACCAAATACAATTGGTACAAGAATGATATCTTTTTTCAATTAAAATGTTCTTATGAACTTATTTTATTTATTTTTATTGGTGCACTATAGTCTCATATAATGTGGATCATGTTGACAAGGGCATATATTTACATAGCGCTTGGTTCCCTCCTCCGCCACTTTCCCTTTTCCCTCCCTCCCAATCCTGAGTGTTCAGGTTATCAATGTTATATTCACATGTATACACATATTCAAATGTAACTTTTCCATTAATGAACCTCTGCCTTCTTCCTCCCCTACTCTTCCTTCCTTGATTTGCTGAGGTTTTTCCTCCATTAAGAGTCCCTCTGTTATTCCTATCACTCCTTAGTTTGAGCCTATTAGAGAAAACATGTCCCTTCTCTGTCTGTGCTTGGCTAATCTTACTTAACATCTTTCCATCTTCTTACAAATGACATGATTTTGTTCTTCTTTATTGTTGAGTATAATTTTTTTTTTTTTTTTGCGGGTTTGGAGATGGAACCCAGGGGCATTTGACCTCCGAGATATACCCCTTGCCCTATTTTTTTTTTTTTAAATTCTTTATTTTGAAACCAGATCTCACTGACTTGCAGAGGGTCTCACTAAGTAGCTGAGGCTATCCATGAACCATGATCCTCTGGTCTTAGCCTCCTGAATGCTGGGATTACAAGCGTGTGCCACCACACCCAGCTGCTGAGTATAATTCCATTGTGTGTATTTCCCATAATTTCGCAATCCATTCATCTGTTGATGGACACCTAGGTTGGTTCCATATTTTGGGTATTGTGAATTGTGCTGCTTTGAACATGGGTATGAATATGTTACTGTAGTCTTCTGATTTCATCTTCTTTGGAAAGAAACCCATGAGTGGTATAGCCAGATCATATGGTGGATCCATTCCCAGTTTTCTAAGGAATCTCAACACTGATCTCCAAGGCAGCTGAACTAGTTTGCACTCACACCAACAGTGTGAGAGAGTTTCTATTTCCCCTCATCCTTGCCATCATTTGTTATTATTTGAGTTCTTTATGCTTGTCACTCTGATTGGTGTTAAATGGAATCTCAGTGTAGTTGTGATTTGCATTTCTTTGATTGCTAATGATGTTGAACATTTATGTATCAGGCAGTTGTATCTCTTGTGAACTGTCTATTCAATTCAGGTGCCCATTTCTTGATTGAATTTTTTTTGTTTTGCTAGTATAGAGTCTTTTGAGCTCTTTGTATATTCTGGATATCTGGTAAAGATCAGAGGAGTACCTGGTAAAGATCTTCTGCCATTCTGTAGGCTTTCTCTTTAGATTCTTGATGGTATACTTTGATAAGCAGAAACTTTTTAAATTTGATGGTATCCTACTTGTTAATTCTTGTTTTAATTTCCTGTGCTTTGGAGGTCTTGTTGAGGAAGTTACTGTCTGACCTATATATTGGAGGGTTGAATTTATGCCCTCCTATAATAGCTTCACAGCCTCTTGTCTGATTTCCAGGTCTTTGATCCATCTTGAGTTTATTCCTGTGCATGGTGAGGATTTAGTTCCATTTTTCTACAAATGGATAGGCAGCTCAGCACTATTTGTTGAAAAGGCTGTCTTTTCTCTAGCATACAAATTTGGCCTTTTTGTCAAAGATCAATTGACTATAAGTGTGTGGGTTTCTGTATCTTCTCTTCCATTGGTCTGTATACTTGTTTTTGTGCCAATACCATGCTGTTTAACTACATTGCCCTGTAGTATAATTTGAAGTCAGGTATTGTAATGCCTCCTGCATGGTTCTTATTGCTAAGAATTGCTGTGACTATTATGGGTCTTTTGTTCCTCTTTGTGAAATTCATGACTGATTTTTCTAAGTCTATGAAGAATGTTGTTGGTGTTTTGATAGGAATTGCATTGAATCTGTAGATAAATTTTGGCAGAATGGCCATTTGGATAATACTTATTCTGCCTATTCATGAGCAATGGAGATCTTTCCATCTTCCAAGGTCTTCAATTATTTTCTTTAATGTTTTATTTTTTTCATTGTAGAGGTCTTTTATGTCTTTTATTAGGTTTATTCCTACATATTTTATTGATTTTGAGGTTATTGTGAATGGAATTATTCTTTGTGGATTCATTGTTGGCATATAGAAAAGCAACTGACTTTTTAAGGTTGATTTTGTATCCCACATTGCTGAATTAATCAGTTCCAGTAGTCTTTTGGTCGATTTCCTTGGGTCTTCTAGATATAGGGTCATGTCATCTGCAGACAAGAATAATTTTAATTCCTCTTTTCCTATTGGAATTCCTTTTATATCCTTCTCTTGTCTTACTGCTGTGGCAAGAATCTGGAGGACTACATTGAAAAAAGTGGTAAGCCGGGCGTGGTGTCGCACGCTTGTAATCCCCACACTTGGGAGGCGGAGACAGGAGGATTGCATAGGTTTGAAGCCAGCCATGCTGGCTTAAGAGACCCTGTTTCCAAATAAAAATATATATTTAAAAAAATAGGTCTGGGAGTGTAGCCCAGAGGTAGAATGGCTTCCAGGAACCCCAGTACCACCAAAAAAAAAAAAAAAAAAAAAAAAGAAAAGAAAAGAAAAAAGGAGTGGTGATAGTGGGCATTCTTGTCTTCTTCCTGATTTTAGAGGTAATTTTTGCAGTTTTTAACCATTCAATATGAGGTTCGCTTTGGGTTTATTGTGTATTGTCTTAATGATGTTGACATGCATTCCTTCTATTCCAATTTTCTGCAGTTTAACATGAATAGATGTTGAATTTTGTCAAATGCTTTTTTAGCATCTTTTTTTTTTTTTGCAGTACTTGGGATGGTACTTGGGGACATTCTATCTCTGAAAAACACCTCCTCCAGCCCTATTATTTTAATTTTTTTTTTTATTTGGAAACAGAGTTTCACTGAGTTGCAAAGGGCCTCACTATGTAACTGAGGCTAGCTTTGAACTTTGATCCTCTTGTCTTGGCCTCCCAAATGCTGGGATTACAAGTGTGTGCCACCACACCCGGCCTCAGCATCTATTAATATGTTTATATGGCTTTTGTTCTCAGTTCTGTTTATGTGGTGGATAACATGTTTTGTTTTGTGTATGTTGAACCAGCCTTGCTTTCCTGGATGAAACCAACTTGGTCTTCATATACAATTCTCTCGATATGGTTTTGAATGCTATTGAAAGCTAGTATTTTGTTTGGATTTTTTGTATCTATGTTTATCAAAAATATTGGTTTGTAATTTTCTTTTATTGAGGTATCTTTATTTGGTTCTGGTATTAATGTGATACTGGCCTCATAGAAGGAGTTTGGAAGAATTCCATCTCTTTCTATTTCCCAGACCAAGTTGTGAAGTACTGGGATTAGTTCTCTGAAAGTTTTGTAGAATTCAGCTGAAAACTTGTCTGGGCCTGGAATTTTTTTTTGATGACAGAATTTTTATCGCGGTTTCTGTTTCTTTGCTTGCTGTTTGTTGGTTTAGGTTTCCTCTTGCTTCAATTTAGGTAGGTTATATGTGCTTAGAAATCTATCAATTTTTTCCATGTTTTCCAGTCTGTTGGAGTATAAATTTTCATACTAGTTTCTGATAATACTTTGACTTTCCCCACTCTCTGTGGTGATGTCTCCTTTTTCATTTCTGAGTTTAATGATTTCAACTGATTCTTTTTTTGGTTAGGTTGGCCAGGGGTTTGTCAATAATATTAATCTTTTTAAAAACCAGCTTTTTATTTTGTTGATCCTTTCTATGTTTTTATTCTCCATTTTATTTATTTCTGCTCTGATTTTAATTATTTTCTGCATTCTGCTAGCTTTGATATTAGAATGTTGCTGCTTTTCTAGGTCCATGAGATGTGTCATTAGGTTGTTATTTTTATGTAAGCACTCAATGCTATAATTTTTTTTCTTAACATCACCTTCAAAGTGTCCCATCGATTTTGGAATATTGTGTCTCTGTTTTTGTTTAATTCCAAGATTTTAAAAAAATTTTCTCCCCTTAAGTCTGAATTTATCCACTCTTCATTCAATAGTGTATCATTCAATTTCCATGTATTTAAATAGTTTCTTTTGGTCTTCTGTTGTTGATTTCTACTTTCATTCTTTTGTGATCTGTGAAGGTTATTATATTACATCTTTTGAATTTGCTAGTGCTTGCTTTGTGGCCCACAATGTGATCTATTTTGTAGAAAATGCCATGAGCAGCTAAGAAGAATGTGTACTCTGCTATTCCTAGCTGAAATATTCTGTATATGTCTATTAGGACAATTTGGTTTATAGTTTTCTTTGGTTCTGATGAGTCTTTACTCATCTTTTGCCTTGAAGATTGATCTAGTGGTATGAGTGGCATGTTGAATGCGCCAGTACTGGGAAATGGCTTCAAAATGTTTTTGAAAATAGCTTTGGTATTAATGTGCCGGTACTAGGAAATGTTTTCAAAATATATTTGAAAATAACTTTGGTATTAGAAAGCCAGAGCTTGGAGACAGGGCAGGCAGGGAAGAGACCCTGAAGAATTCCAGGCACCAAGGGTGATTAGCAAGAAAATAGAGGAAGCCCAGGGTCTTTTACATTTCTAAGACAAGCAAGCTTCCCCAAGGGTGTGGGAGGATGCCATAAGCCTTCAAGAGATCCCGGACTCTGATAATAAACACATTTTGGGGTATAATCAACACATTTTTGGGTGTAACAAAAGGCTTATTGTCTGTACCAGAGACAGTGAAGGCCTACAGGAAGGAATTGCCACATCAAAAGGCCTGCCTCAGAAGGGGTGGATCTAGTTGGGTCAGAAGAAACACATCTATAAAAATGTTCTGTATCCAACAACTTCAGGTGACTTTTTAAAAGGTACCCCACTATGTCACCCTTTATGGTGTAGTGCTTTACTCTTAGCTATGTCCTATCTTTCCATCTTTTTAATAATAAAATCACTTAAGCTTGTAGCAAAAGAGTTGGGCTATTGTTCTCTACACATAGCTTAGAACAAGAATCCCTGGCTATATTTCACTGTTAGTTTGGGAGCCCAACAGGGCCCCTGTAACATTTTCACTGTAATGTTGAAATCTCCCAATATTATTGTATTTGGGTCTATTTGAAACCTGATTCCATGAAGAGTTTGTTTTACAAATGTGGGTACACCCACATTTGGGAATAAACGTTTACTATCATATCTTCTTGCTAGATTATTTCGTTTATTAATAGGAAGTGACCTGCTTTGTCTCTTCTGATGTGTATTTGCTTAGTCTGTTTTATTGGATATTAGCATTTCTATTGCTGCTTGTTTTTGGTCTCCATTCGCATGATACATCTTTTTCCATCCTTTTACTTTTAGCCTATAAAGTGAGTTTCTTGCAAGAAGCATATATTTGACTTATGTTTTTAAATCTACATTGCCAGTCTTTGTCATTTATTTGTTTATGCATTTACTTTTGCAGTACTGGTGATGGAACCCTGGAGGCATCCTACCTCCAAGCTATACCCTAGCCCTATCTTTTATTCCTTTTTTTTTTTTTTTTGGTGGTACTGGGGTTCCTGGAAGCCCTTCTACCTCTGGGCTACACTCCCAGACCTATTTTTACATTTTTTATTTGGAAACAGGGTCTCCTAAGCCAGTGCGCGTGGCTGGTTTTAAACCTGCCCGATCCTCCTGTCTCTGCCTCCCAAGCGCGGAGATTACAAGTGAGCGCCACCACGCGCGGCTCCTTATTTTTTTTGAAACAATGTCTCACTGAGTTTCAAAGGCCCTCACTAAGTAGCTGAAGGCTGTCCTTGAACCATGGTCCTCCTGTCTCAGCCTCCCAAATGCTGAGATTACAAATGTGTGCCACCATGCCCAGCTTAGTCTATGTCTTTTAATTGGTTAATTAAAACCTTTAATGTTCAGGGTTATTATTGAGACATGGTTTGTGTTTCCTGTCATTTTGCATTCTATATTCTATTTGATACAATGTTTTGTTTAGTGTCCCCACTGATTGAATTAATCTCTTCTCTGGTTTTGAAATTTGCTTTTTTTTTCTTCTTTATGATTTATTTCTTTAAATAATGTCTCTATTTCTGGCTTAGTATTAATGAATTTTTTAAAATTCTGCTTTTCTTGAAGTACTTTTATTTCTCCATCAATTTTAAATAATAACCTTGCTGCATATAGCAGTTTTGGTTGGAAGTTGTTTTCTTCCAGGGTCTGGATGACATCATGCCTGTCTCTTCTGGTGTTCATGATTTGGGTTGTAAAGTCTAGAGTGATTTTTATTGTTTTGCCCCTAAATATCACCTGCTCTTTTGTTCTCACTGCTTTGAGATTCTTTCCTTAGCCTCTATATTGGTCATTTTGATTATTACATGGCATGGGAAGTCCTTCTTTGATCTTGTTTTAAAGTTATTCTGTATGTCTCCTGTATATGATGTCCAAGTCTCTTTTCATGTTTGGAAAATTCTCTAAAATTATTTGTCTGAAGAGATTACAGATACCCTTGGTCTCTGCCTTTATCCCATCTTCAATGCCTTTTATCCGTGAGTTGGGATGTTTCATATTATCTCATAGTTGTTGGATGTTTAGGTTTGGTTGTTGTAATATCTTATGTATGCTGTTGACTATGCTTTTAGTTTTGAATGAGTTGTCTTCTAACACTGATATTTTGTTTTCCATTTCATCTAATCTAGAATTTCTTTCTGTTGCTCTCTTCATTTCATTTATTGACTCTTTCATTTCATTCCAGGCCTCTTTCTGATTCTTTTTTAATGTCTCAATTTGCTCTTTCACTTCCTGTATACTTACTGTGAGGCCTTTCATCATAGAGAAGATTAGGACTTGAAATTTTCCTTCTTGCATTTCTTGCAGTTCAGTATTTGTAATTTCCCTTAATTTCTCACTATTCCTCATTCTCATTTTCAGAATCCTCAGGTTTGTGTTTCTGTGTCTTGGCATATTCTTTCTTTTTGTTTGTGAGTTGTTGTTAGATGTTGTTCCAGATCACTGTTGGGAGAAATGGTTCCAGCTGCCACTTTGATATTAACCCTAAAGACTGTGTCTACTATCATTCCATTGTTGTTCTACTTGTAGATCATCAATACTGAGTTGCTCTTGGGTTCTATCTACTTGCTGTTATGGTGGCATTGATGGGTTTCAGATGTTTAGGTCAGGTATTCTGTCTGCCACTACCTTTATAAAGATTCAGCATAGTGGTATGGGCAGAATAGTTTGTGACGTGTGTGTGTGTGTGTGTGTGTGTGTGTGTGTGTGTGTTTTGGTGGTACTGAGGATGGAACCCTTCTACCTCCGGGCTACACTCCCAGACCTATTTTATATTTTATTTGGAAACAGGGTCTCTTAAGCCAGCGAGGCTGGCTTTGAACCTGCGTGATCCTCCTGTCTCTGCCTCCCAAGTATGCGCCACCATGCCCGGCAGACCTGTGTTTTCTTAAACCATAATGTGCAGTCTGTTGACTGCTTCCTTCTATCAGCTGTAGTTAATCTTTATTGTCTGGTTGTCCTTTCCTTTGGATCACCTTCTTTTTTTTTTTTTTTTTTTAATTAATTTATTTTCTAAATTGGTGCATTGTAGTCATATATCAATCACATTTGAGTACAAGACTTGAGAGGATATACAAGCACACATCATCCAATTAGCCCTCCTCCAGCCCCCGTCCCATTCCCTCCCCCTCCCTCCATCCCACACTTCTTTGGTGATTTACTTTGATACATTTGTTTATGTACCTCCTGCATTTTAAAGAGGCTCCGTCCTCCAGTATTACATACCCTCTGATTGATCACATTAGTTGCTTCACTATAGGGCCCTTTCTATAGCTCAACCTCTTCCTGTTGCCCTTTTCCTCCTAGTTATTGCTGATTAAGAGAAGCGTCTGATTTATATTTTCTGCGATATTTCTCTGTGCATGCTGCGTTGCAAGTACCGATCCCACTCTTGATTGTCCCAGTAGTGGCCTGGCTACTCAGTGGACTGATCCAGACCTCGCTGGCTCACGCAGCGGCCTTGCCTCATGGGAGGACCCAGTTCTGGTCTCGCTGGCCCCTGAATCGGTCAAACCCCTAAGCTGGCTTTGGTCCCGACCTTGGAGGCCGCAGGAGTGAACTTGCCTCACGCCAGGCTCCGATGCTGGCCATTGGCCCCTGCACCGGTCTAACCCCTTGGCAGGATTCCAATCCCGGCCTCGGAGGCCCCAACACTGGTGATGCCTCACGGCAGGGTCCGATGCCGGCCTCACTGGCCCCAGCACCGGCCTAACCCCTTGACAGGCTCTTATCCTGGTCTCAGAGGCCCCAGTACCGGCCTTGCCTCACGGCAGGCTCCGATGCCGGCCTCGCTGGCCCCAGCACCGGCCTAACCCCTCGGCAGGCTCCGATCCCGGCCTCGGAGGCCCCAGCACTGGTCATGCCTCAAGGCAGGCTCCGCTGCCGGCCTCGTTGGCCCCAACACCGGCCTAACCTCTCGGCAAGCTCTTATCCTGGCCTCGGAGGCCCCAGTACCGGCCTTGCCTCATGGCAGGCTCCGATGCCGGCCTCGCTGGCCCCAGCACCGGCCTAACCCCTTGGCAGGCTCTTATCCTGGCCTCGAGGCCCCAGTACCGGCCTTGCCTCAAGGCAGGCTCCGATGCCGGCCTCGCTGGCCCCAGCACCGGCCTAACCCCTCAGCAGGCTCTTATCCTGGCCTCGGAAGCCCCAGTACCGGCCTTGCCTCACGGCAGGCTCCGATGCCGGCCTCACTGGCCCCAGCAGCGGCCTAACCCCTCGGCAGGCTCCGATCCCGGCCTCAGAGGCCCCAGTACCGGCCTTGCCTCAAGGCAGGCTCTGATGCCGGCCTCGCTGGCCCCAGCACCGGCCTAACCCCTCGGCAAGCTCTTGTCCTGGCCTCGGAGGCCCCAGTACCGGCCTTGCCTCACGGCAGGCTCCGATGCCGGCCTCGCTGGCCCCAGCACCGGCCTAACCCCTCGGCAGGCTCCGATCCCGGCCTCGGAGGCCCCAGCACTGGTCATGCCTCAAGGCAGGCTCCGATGCCGGCCTCGCTGGCCCCAGCACTGGCCTAACCCCTTGGCAGGCTCTTATCCTGGCCTCGGAGGCCCCAGTACTGGCCTTGCCTCACGGCAGGCTCCAATGCCGGCCTCGCTGGCCCCAGCACCGGCCTAACCCCTCGGCATGCTCCGATCCCGGCCTCGGAGGCCCCAGCACTGGTCATGCCTCACGGCAGGCTCCGCTGTCGGCCTCGTTGGCCCCTGCACCGGCCTAACCCCTCGGCAAGCTCTTATCCTGGCCTCGGAGGCCCCAGTACCGGCCTTGCCTCACGGCAGGCTCCGATGCCGGCCTCGCTGGCCCCAGCACCGGCCTAACCCCTCGGCATGCTCTTATCCTGGCCTAGAGGCCCCAGTACCGGCCTTGCCTCAAGGCAGGCTCCGATGCCGGCCTCACTGGCCCCAGCACTGGCCTAACCCCTTGGCAGGCTCTTATCCTGGCCTCGGAGGCCCCAGTACCGGCCTTGCCTCACGGCAGGCTCCGATGCCGGCCTCACTGGCCCCAGCAGCGGCCTAACCCCTCGGCAGGCTCCGATCCCGGCCTCAGAGGCCCCAGTACCGGCCTTGCCTCAAGGCAGGCTCCGATGCCGGCCTCGCTGGCCCCAGCACCGGCCTAACCCCTCGGCAAGCTCTTGTCCTGGCCTCGGAGGCCCCAGTACCGGCCTTGCCTCACGGCAGGCTCCGATGCCGGCCTCGCTGGCCCCAGCACCGGCCTAACCCCTCAGCAGGCTCCGATCCCGGCCTCGGAGGCCCCAGCACTGGTCATGCCTCAAGGCAGGCTCCGATGCCGACCTCGCTGGCCCCAGCACCGGCCTAACCCCTTGGCAGGCTCTTATCCTGGCCTCGGAGGCCCCAGTACTGGCCTTGCCTCACGGCAGGCTCCGATGCCGGCCTCGCTGGCCCCAGCACCGGCCTAACCCCTCGGCATGCTCCGATCCCGGCCTCGGAGGCCCCAGCACTGGTCATGCCTCACGGCAGGCTCCGCTGCCGGCCTCGTTGGCCCCTGCACCGGCCTAACCCCTCGGCAAGCTCTTATCCTGGCCTCGGAGGCCCCAGTACCGGCCTTGCCTCACGGCAGGCTCCGATGCCGGCCTCGCTGGCCCCAGCACCGGCCTAACCCCTCGGCAGGCTCTTATCCTGGCCTAGAGGCCCCAGTACCGGCCTTGCCTCAAGGCAGGCTCCGATGCCGGCCTCACTGGCCCCAGCACCGGCCTAACCCCTCGGCAGGCTCTTATCCTGGCCTCGGAGGCCCCAGTACCGGCCTTGCCTCACGGCAGGCTCCGATGCCGGCCTCGCTGGCCCCAGCAGCGGCCTAACCCCTCGGCAGGCTCCGATCCCAGCCTCGGAGGCCCCAGCACTGGTCATGCCTCAAGGCAGGCTCCGATGCCGTCCTCGCTGGCCCCAGCACCGGCCTAGCCCCTTGGCAGGCTCTTATCCTGGCCTCGGAGGCCCCAGTACCGTCCTTGCCTCACGGCAGGCTCCGATGCCGGCCTCGCTGGCCCCAGCACCGGCCTAAACCCTCGGCATGCTCCGATCCCGGCCTCGGAGGCCCCAGGACTGGTCATGCCTCACGTCAGGCTCCGCTGCTGGCCTCGTTGGTCCCAGCACCGGCCTAACCCCTCGGCAAGCTCTTATCCTGGCCTCGGAGGCCCCAGTACCGGCCTTGCCTCATGGCAGGCTCCGATGCCGGCCTCGCTGGCCCCAGCACCGGCCTAACCCCTCGGCAGGCTCTTATCCTGGCCTCGAGGCCCCAGTACCGGCCTTGCCTCAAGGCAGGCTCCGATGCCGGCCTCGCTGGCCCCAGCACCGGCCTAACCCCTCGGCAGGCTCCGATCCCGGCCTCAGAGGCCCCAGTACCGGCTTTGCCTCAAGGCAGGCTCCGATGCCGGCCTCGCTGGCCCCAGCAGCGGCCTAACCCCTGGCAGGCTCCGATCCCGGCCTCGGAGGCCCCAGTACTGGTCATGCCTCAAGGCAGGCTCCGATGCCGGCCTCGCTGGCCCCAGCACCGGCCTAACCCCTCGGCAGGCTCTTGTCCTGGCCTCGGAGGCCCCAGTACCGGCCTTGCCTCAAGGCAGGCTCCGATGCCGGCCTCGCTGGCCCCAGCACCGGCCTAACCCCTTGGCAGGCTCTTATCCTGGCCTCGGAGGCCCCAGCACCGGCCTAACCCCTCGGCAGGCTCTTATCCTGGCCTCGGAGGCCCAAGTACCGGCCTTGCCTCATGGCAGGCTCTGATGCCAGCCTCGCTGGCCCCAGCACCGGCCTAACCCCTCAGCAGGCTCCGGTCCCGTCCTCGGGGGCCCCAACACTGGCCTTGCCTCACAGCAGGCTCCGATGCCGGCCTCGCTGACCCCAGCACCGGCCTAACCCCTCAGCAAGTTCCGGACCCGACCTCGGAGGCCCTAGCACAAGCCTTGCATCATGGCAGGCTCCAATGCCGGCCTCGCTGGCCCCAGCATCGGTCTAACCCCTCTGCAGGTTCCAATCCCGGCCACGGAGGCCTCAGTAGTGGCCCTGCCTCACGGCAAGCTCCGATGTCGGCCACTGGCCCCGGCGCCCGCCTAACCCCTCAGCAGGTTCCGATCACTGTCTCTGTGGTTAGTATTTCAAAGGTTCCAGTTGTAATGTATCAGATCTCTGCCTCCCCCGAATATTGGCCACTGGCATTGCCACTGCCTCCACCGTTTCAAATCCTTCCCAGGCTCTTTTTCCACTCTGAATGTTGTCCAGTGTTCCTAAGATTGCGTGATGGTAGCATTCGACATTTGGTGTAATTTCTCCAAAAAAATAAAGTTGGTAAGATCCGGTTTCTGCTTCTCCTGAATACAAGTCTCTACCACCATCGCGAAGAACTCTTTCAACACCGCATTTCTCCTTGGTCTCCGCTAAACTCTCTCCTTATATGTGATGGCTGAGATTCTTAACAATATAGAGAAATAGCAGTCCTCTTTCACAGCGAATTTTTCCATAACTTCCAGTGCATTTAGATAAGTTTTGTCTGCATCTCCAGTGTCCTGGCATCCATAACGGCTTTCTTACCACCTCTCCGATATTTTTCTTTATCTTTTTCTGTTCTGGGCCCGGTTTCTCCAGGGGTCTGGCGTGCTACTCACAGTTCGGCCGGGACCCAGAGTCCCGCGATCCGGGCCCCAGCTGGCGTGCCCTGTGCTCGACCCCCGCCCAGAACCCAGCATCTTACTGGGCCTTGTTTCTCCAGGGGTCTGGCGTGCTTCGGCCTGGGGCCCAGAGTCCCGCGACCCGGGCCCCATCTGGCGTGCCCAGCCCGCGACCCCTGCCCAGAACCCAGCGTCTTACTGGGTCTGGTTTCTCCAGGGGTCTGGCGTGCTACGCGCAGTTCGGCAGGGGCCCAGAGTCCCGCGACCCGGGCCCCATTAGGCGTGCCCCGCCCGCGACCCCTGCCCAGAACCCAGCGTCTTACTGGGCCTGGTTTCTCCAGGGGTCTGGCGTGCTACGCGCAGTTCGGCCTGGGGCCCAGGGTCCCGCGACCCAGGCCCCGGCTTTTGTGCGCTGCGCGCGACCCCTGCCCAGAACCCAGCGTCTTACTGGGCCTGGTTTCTCCAGGGATCTGGCGTGCTACTCGCAGTTCTGCCTGGGGCCCAGAGTCCCGCGACCCGGGCCCCATCTGGCCTGGATCACCTTCTTGATTTAATCTTAGCCATAGGGATTTAGAGGTGACAGCAAGTTCATGCATGGGGAAGTAGTGTTGTTTTCATGGTGAGGGTTAGGTGAGAGGTGGGGTGATGGGTACAGGAATAGGGTAAAGTAGAGGATATGATTAGGTTGAGTAAGAGTTAAAGTATAATAAGGTAGTGTCTGGTTGAGATGAGAGATAGCGAATATATAGTAGGATTCTTGTAATAAGTATAGAGTATTTAGGTATGGAGATATGAAATAGCTTGAATTAAAAAATTAAAGGAAAGAGAAACAGAAAGAGAAAAAAGTTTTGAGAAAAGAGAGTAGATAGGATAGAGGAAGGAAGCTTATAAATAGAAATGGGGGAAGGAGCAAACATGCATACAATAACAAAACAAGCAACAAAAAGTAACAAAAATAAGAGCAAATCAAAGCCAAAGCCAACCAAAACAAGGAAAAAAATGGCAGAAGAAAAAATATAGCCTATTTACACATATAGGGCCCACTTAATGTCTATTCACTGTAGTAGGTTCTGGAGCATGTTCCAATATCAATAATTTGCTTTGTAACCTATTATCAATTTTTGGATGCACTTTATGAGTGTTTGCACCCCTCTCTCACCTCTCACCTCTTTTTGCTCAGGTGTCAGGGTGCGTGAGTGTCACTGTAAATGAGTTCCGTGTAAGCGCAGGGTTCTGCATTGCATTTTCTAGCCCTGGGCTCTGCACCTTCTGACCCTGGGCTCTGAGCCTTCCAGCCCTGGGCTCTGTGACTTCCGGCCCTGGGCTCTGCTCCTTCCGGCCCTGAGCTCTGCACCTTCCGGCCCTGGGCCTACACCTCCCTCCCTACGCTGGTAGAGGCTGTCCAGTGTAATCACAGAGTGACCCCTATCACCCTGTGTGTGTACTGTGCCCTGGGCAGTATGGGGCTTTCCTGTGTCTCTATAGGTCATAACCTGACCACCTCAGAGGTGGATGGCCAGATCTCAGCCCACTGTAGTCCCTGCAGCTTCTCTGGGCTGTTATTTGCTGAGAAACACAGTCACCTTACTATCCTGATGGCCCGGTTTTCTAGAGGGCACAGTGCACTGCTGAGAGTGCCGGCTTCTGGTGAGTACATGGGCGTTTGGATCTTTTTCTCCCTGAAGTGTGTGCTGGTTGCTTAAGACGTTGGAGTTCTGCCGCTGCTTACTTCATCTTACTTCCGGGATTTCTTGGGGCTCTGGAGCTGGCTCGGGCTGCTGGCCACTACACCAGATCAGATGAATGTTTGGGCTCTTTGCTATTGATTTTGGGTTCTGATTTTGTTCACTGTGGTTTCCTTTTTTTGTTTTCATTCGTATGTATCTTTGCTGCTTTGTTTTTCTTGTCAAGGAGCTGCTTTCTCAGTAGTTAGTTTTTGTTTGTTATAGCTACTGAGATGTGCTATGTCCCACAGTCACCACTTCAAGAATGATAACGTTTTAAAAATCAATATTTAAAGTACTTTCTCTGTTTCTGCAAACATTTGATTAAGTTTTAAATGTTAAATTATAAATCAAATTGGGGAGAACTGATATCTGAGAAATATGAACCTTTCAATAAATGAGCAGTTCTACATATTCATGTACTTAACTGTTTTGTAATTTTAATAATTTCTGTGGTTTTCAAGGTACAGATCTTAAAGCTATATTATTATATTTATATCCTTAAATATCCTTAAATTTTTTTTAATGATTTTCATGGTGTACTGTTAATTTTTAGTGGCATTGCCTTGCTAAAATTTACCTATTAGTTCTAGCTTCTTTTTGAAAATTCTTCAGAATTTTGCATATATAGGGTTATGATTTTTATACAGACAATTTTACATTTTGTTTTCTAGTATGTCTATTTTATTTCTGACATTGTTATTGCCTGTTGTACTATATAGGATTTTGTTCACCATGTTGAGAAATTGTAAAAATGCCCATCCTTTCCTTGTTCCTGGTCTTAGGAAGAGTGTCTTTCATATTAAATGTGATGTTATGCCAGGTGTGGTGGTGCACACCTGTGATACCAATACTTGTCAGGCTGAGACAGGAGGATTTTAGATTTGAAACCATACTTTGCAATTTAGAAATACTTTGTTTCAATAATAAAAAATAGAAAAGGCTGGATATATGTTGAAAATAGAATGTCCCAGGTTCAACCTCCAGTACCAGAAAAAAAATCAAAAGATTTTTGTTGTTGTTGTTGTTGTTGTTGTTATTGTTTTGGGTTTATTTTTGGTTGCTGCTTTGTTTTGAGGGTATGCCTTTGTCTAGGGCCGTTCTTTCCGTTTTCAGTTTGCTGAGCTATTTATTATGAATAGGTATGGGATATGTTAAATATATTTTCTTACCTAATAAGACATATTATTATTTTTCTTTGCTATTAATATGTTGTATCATAGTGTTTGGTTTTCAAATGTTAAAGCAAAATTCCTGATATATGCCATGACTACAGAGTATTTGTGTTTGGGCCTATGTGAAATACTGGCCTAGTTTTATATTTTTGTAATGTCTTTGTCAGGTTTGGAGAACAGAGTAATGCCTTTTAAATTTGGTTAGGAAGTGTTCCCTCCTTTATTTCTGAAGTATTTATGAGTTTTTAAGATCTTAGAATGTATCACTTGTTTCAGTTAGTGTCTAGTCAGGAGACATAAACCACACAGGGAAAAGCTTACTATAAAGAATGATAACTAATAATGGGATTAACTACTAAGGGTTAAGAAGAATGCTAACAAATATACATTAGCAGAAGGTAGAGACTAGATACTTTCTTTTCTGGGTGGAGTAACAAGGAAGGACTAGATCTGGAGAAGATCAAGGTTAAGGTTTGAGTTTCATTGGAAATGATTTAGTATGATCCTCAGGTGGCATAGAAGTTTTCTGAGATGTTGTATGCTGGGGTGGCAAGCAGGAGGTTGCAATTTGGGTTGATTGAGACTCTGAAAAGTTAACTCTTAGGTTGCTGCGAAAATTCACTAGGAAGTTACTTTGGAGGTGCTGATGGAACTTTCTGGTAAAGCATGTGCAGAGCTGGTAAAAAAAAATCCCTAGAAGGTAAGTGCTTCTGGTTGTCCCAGCTATCACTAAGGGATGCTTCACAGGGTATCTTTAGTGCTAGCAGCCACGTGCCACGGGAGCAAAAAGCACATTTGGACGAGGAAGAGAAATTCTCTTGTAGCTTCTTCCAGTGCCCTCTACTGACAAGGGTTAAGTATGCCATCTGGCACAAGTGAAATGTTTATAGACCCAGTTCCAATATCAAAAGGCAGGTCAAGAATAGATTGAGGGTTGAGCAGCTTTAACAAATATAGGGCTTGAGCTGGGCATAGTGATGCATGCTTGTCATCCCAGCATTTGGGAAGCTGAGACCGGAAGATCACAGTTCATGGATAGCCTGAGCTACTACTTAGTGAGGCCTTTTGCAACTCAGTGAGACCATATTTCAAGATAAAGAATAAAAAGTAGGGCTGGGGGTGTGGCTTGGAGGTAGAATGCCCCTGAGTTCCATTCCCAAGACCACACACACA
The DNA here is from genome assembly GCF_963383645.1 of Muscardinus avellanarius. Classification (NCBI taxonomy): domain Eukaryota; kingdom Metazoa; phylum Chordata; class Mammalia; order Rodentia; family Gliridae; genus Muscardinus; species Muscardinus avellanarius. The sequence goes on along the minus strand of NC_137798.1, from coordinate 91,724,885 downwards.
AAGTTTATTGTATATTTCCTCTTCTTCTTTTATTCCCAATAGGTAGCTTCTATTGGGGGCTTTCTAGCACTACAGTAGCTCTACTGTTAAGGCATGAAGTTCCTTGGAAGTCAAATGAATTCTCTACACTATAGTTGTTCACATTTTTTTTTCTCGGAGCTGGGTTTTGAGCCCAGGACCCCACCCTTGCTAAGCAAGCACTCTACCACTGAGCTACACCTTTAACCCTAGTTGTTTAGAACTTGAATGTCTCAAACTCTGTGAAAGTAGTGGGAGTTGATCCTGTTAACTATTCTTTTCATTATATAGCCCATGAGGTTTTGCAATATGAATATTTCACGCTGTCTGGAACCACAGATAAAAATAGACCTTTGGGAGATTTCTAGATCATTTTTTTCTGCATAGTACCTTTCTTTCTCAGGCACTCCACACTACAAATTTGAAGTACCTTAAGCCTCCACAACTGCTGATCTTTATCTGCACAGCTCTGCAATACCCATACGCTGTTTCTTTTCCCTGCATTGGAATCTGATAGATGCCTCCAGACAGATTGAGAGTGACAGGGCTCACTTCATTTAGTTACCTTCTTCCAGGAATCACAGTCCTGGGATGCCTTTGTCTACTCTGGAGCAGTTATTTACTGCGGAGGACTGGGCCAGTTGTAGTGGTGATTCACTCAAGGATGGAAGTGGGACTCTCCACTCATTGACTTTAATATCTGGCCATTATGGACCTTTTGTGATACATCTTAGTGCTAATTGCTTGAACCCCATATCTTCTGTCATGACCTTGATGCTGTTACAGGTGGTAGCTTGATCTCAAAGAGCTTCGAGCTGTTGGGGGTCAACAACGTACTATGGTTCTCTATTCCAGCTGTTGCTGCGTGATTATTAATAGGTGTTCGTCAAGGACATGGTGTTTGTTCTGGTCTGAGTCATATCTATAGATGCCATCCTGTCAGAGCTTCACTTTGTAAATCACCAGAGTTACTCAACACACCTTATAATAGTGCCTGGAAAAGCACTTGTAATGAGAGTTTTGACCTTGAGTCCTCAGAGCCAGATTGAATGCCAGCCTTCTATTAATTTACCTGACTTTAGTTGAATTTAGTTGAATCACTGAAGTCTCTAGACTAAAGCTACTACTTTTAGAAAACCAAGAAGTTAAGCTGTATGACCATGGAGCCACCTTCCAACTCTTACTCTGTAATGCTAATATAGTAATGTACACACCCGCATTTCTTTTATTTCATCCAAATCTTTAGGTAAGAGTTGCTTACCAGAAGTAAGTTTTAAAACTTAAAATTTTCTAATTTGCTGTGGTGCTGGGTGACCCAGGGCTTCAACTTTCACATGTTAGATAAGCTATATTCTCCCCTATCCCCCCCACACCACCTGATTTTAATCAGTGAGGCTTGGCTGACCATCCTGACAGGTGTCATACAGTGCCTTGTATCTTCTTACTTTGGGACAATGGTGTTATCAAATGAAATAATTTTGCAAATGGTTTTTACTTTATTTAATAGCAATATAGATAAGCTTTATGGCAAATTTTATTCCTCTGAACAAGAACTGCCTTGTGTCCCTCTCACAGGTTGGTTGGCAATATCGTCGGGAGGTCAAAGCACTGTGATATGGTAAACTGGAACTAAGACACAGAAGCTTCATATTGTATTGTGTCAGAATTTCCTTCTATTTTAAGACTGAATAGTCCAACTAAACATTTTCTCTGTCAGTGGACACATAGCTGGTTTCCAGGTTACCAGAGACTGGAGGGAGATGGAAATGGGGAGTTAGCATTTAATGATTTTAGAGTTTTAATTTTCCAGTGAAAAATATGTATTGGAATTGATAGACTTGTATGGACATACTTAAGACTACTGAACCTGTACACTTAAAAATGGCAAAAATGGAAGATTTTATGTAATGTGTATTTTACTAAGATGTAAAAAACTTAACAAAACTATAGAACTTTAAAAACTTTAAACAATTGTTTATATTTTTGCTCCTAGGTGGGTTTCTCTTTTATCTTGTGTTAATATTTTACATTCACTCAAAGACAGCCTTGTTTTCTTTCTATGACAAAACTGTTATAATTAGATCATATTATTCTGAAAACAGCCTTCCTGCCTATTTTAAGTCCTTGGATAATTTGAAATTGCTTTAAAATTTTTCCTCCGACCCCTTCTCTTTCTTCTCATCCTCTGTCTTTCTCCTTCTCTTTAATAAAATCCAGCTCTGTGCTCTATAGAATTGGTAATTTTTATTCAACTAGGAAAAATTCAAACGATTTCAAAGATTGTGAAGGATTGTTGGGCAAAAGATTTGAAGTGATTTTGGTCCAACAGAATATTTATAGTTTTCACATTCAGTGAGATGGGGGAGTCATTGTAGAATTCAGTTATTTGAAGATTACACTGAAGAGGCAGTTTATTATGTCCTGCATCCATTTAGGAGATTTCACTAATTAATGTTTTAAATTGTGTGGTATATATTTGACACACTATGTATAGTATTAAGGCTGTGTTAAGAATTATATGTGTGATTCCTATGTGCATGGACTTTGGCATCTATCTCTTCCCTGAAATGGGTATACTATTCTGTTTGATAAACAGGCTGTCAGCCCTTCAGCTGAAGACTACTAGACACCAGCAGACGCTACAAGTTCCTTCAGTGTAGGTAAATGACATCATAACTTGCCATGTAACATGCATTGATAGTTCGTCTGTAGGGGGCACTCATGGTGTCTTGCCAGGTAGGGCTGTGTGTTTTCTGGCTCTGAAGATTCACCAGGGTTCTTTACTGCTTATTTTATGGCCTGATTATGGGGGATAAAATCAGGAGTTATCAACTGGGAGATTTCAGAATGTCTCTTCTGTTTTGTCTCCTTCCAGTTGTTCTAGAGGGTCTAGCTATATGCCTGCCTCTTTCCTGGGTGTAACTGGTGACCATTCCAGTGTGGGGTTTTTTTTTTAGGTGAGATAATCATTTAAATTGGTTGACTTTGAGTAAAACAAATCACTCTATGATGTGGGTGGGCCTCATCCAATTAGTTGATGATTTTAATAGAAGAAGACTGGCCTCTCTGAGAAGGAATTTTGTACACTGACAGTCTTTAGACTTTCAACACAATCTCTTGCCTGCTGGCCTAACCTGCATAGTTTGAACTTGCCAAACCTTTGCAATTGCGTGTGCCAATTTCTTGAAGTCAATGAATGAATGCATGAATGGATCTCTGTCCTGCCTCTTTTCTCCCTTTCCTCACCCCGCCCTCCCTTTCTTTTTCTCTCCCCCTTTACACACACACACACACACTCACACACATATAATTACGCATATCTCCTACTGGTTCTGTTTCTATGTATAACTCTGTCTACTGCAATTAACCTTTATCTTAGAAGTGCATCTTGGAATTCTTAAATATAAGTAGATAAATCTTCTATTACAGTTTCTAGTAAACATATAATATTCTTAAAGTACAGGGATTTTTGTTACTTTTCATAGAAAGTAGGATTATTCATGAGAAAATATTCCTTGATTATAAGCATTTGTTCAATGAAAAACTTAAAACTAGTCTTATGGTGGCATTCTTTCCTAGCAGTGTAAAGGGTATAAGAACCATTAAAAAAGTTATGGCTTATTGGGTTACAGTGATATTTAACTAAAACCTTTTGTTAAACAAATATTGGCTTTCAAAAATTCCTCCTTCAAATGTTTCAGTAGCATTTTACTTTCAGCCTCTTCTCTCTGTTTATTCCTTTCATCAGGGAAGAGAACCTTTGGCCCTTCTCATTTAAGGAGACTTCCTGGAACTGTCAATTCACAGGTCATTGACCAAATAGTAATGTTGTAGTCAGGTAGTCACATGGGGGGTTGGGAAATGTAGTCTTCTAGCTGGATATATAGAAACTTCAAGAAAAACTGGGTTTAGTTACTAAGGAGAAAGAAGGCAATGCACATTGGGGTAGGTGGCTAGCAGTCTTTGCCACAGGGTGCCTGTTTGTATTAAAGTGATTCACAATTTCAATTGGTGGAAAGGTACTTTGCCTAGTGTTTTTTCCCCCCAGTACTATAATGTAGTAAAATGAACAGACCTAAAATATCATTGTTTTTAGAGGAAAAACAAAGCCACTTCTTAAGGCTGGGGTTGTAGCTCTGTGGTAAATGCTTGTATAGCATGCACAATACCCCAGGTTCAAACCCAGTACCACAGTGAACAAACAAAATGGAAAATCCTAATAAATAAGCCACTCCCCCTCAACAAAAACTATCCACATTTAAAGTCACTGAAAATTGTTAAGGTGGGCATGAATCTTAAAAATAACTTGGCACAGGTTATTTCTCTACATTTTGTAAAGGAGGAAACTAAATCCCAGAGAAGTGAGATAATTTTAGTGGAATTTGATGTACTAGGAAGACTTCCTGGGAGCAGGAAGATGGTCATCTCAGGTAGCAGTCACTGTCCCATAATCCCAATTGTATAAATTTAATCAAAGCCAGAACGTTATCCAGCCCCTCATTTTTGCATTATTATTTTCTTAAGACTTAACCCTATAAATATCTGCTATTTGTCAGTCAGCACACTCAGGTAAAAGTTTGCAAATTCTTGGTGTACCACTCATACTACTTATTTTTTTAACAGTGAGTGGATCATTTGCCTTCTTAGCATCTTGAAATAATAATAGTGGGTATTTACTGAGAATTAGTTGGTAAGCTCTGTGGAAGCAGGGATCACGTTTGATTTTATGTACAACCCTCTCTGTAGTGCTTAGCACAGCCCTTGATGTTGAACGTATAATGCAACAAATAAATAGCTCTTGGTTGAGTAGTAGTGTTTACAAGGTGGCAGACATCGCGTTAAGCACTTCCCATGAGTCTCTCATTTCATCCTGTAACAACCCCAGGAGATAGATAATGTTTGAAACAAAATTGAAAACATGCCCCAAAATACAAACTTATTGAGTGTTGGGACTTGGACTAGTCTGCTAGACTCCTTCCTGAATTACTAGGAAAGCCTAAGGTTTGTGGGTTGCCAATGGTTATTATCTGAAAAGAATAAAATCACTCATAAATTGAATATAAGGAATTTTAAAAGCCTGACTAGTTGACATGCTGTCCAGAACTAAAGATAAGTTAATTAGCTACACCAGGAAAAAAAAAAAAAAAAGAAGTGGCGTGGGGATGTAGCTTACTCCAAGGTAGAGCACTTGCCTGGCATGTGCAAGGTCCTAGGTTTAAACTCTAGTTCTCTCCACCCTACCTTTTCCGCAAACCCCTCCAAAAACAGCAAGAAAAAGAAAAAATAAGAAAAGGTCCACCTGTTAGGGTAGCCAAAGATACTTGGATAATTTGGGGGGAGTAGGGTGGGACTGAGTGATGAAATAGTTATTCAACAAAGTTTCCGCCCTGTATTGTTTGAAATATTGGAAGAATTTCTTCTGAGCCAGACATTGAAATTGAACTTGGAAATACTATTTTATAGTGTTGTCGCACCTGGACTATGGATGAGAGACACTGAATTGACTACCAGGACTCCCAGGTATACTTCCTGGGTTCTGAATCTTTCAAATCCATGGTGAGTTTGTGTGGGTAGAGGAGAACTGTGAGCTGCAGGAGCTGCCTCTCTGTGGCTTCTGTGCCTCTAGCGCTGCCTTTCCACCTCCACTGGAGAGAATTTTGGTATTTTTGGATGTGTTGATTTTGCTTATTTTTTTTTTATTTTCTTGAGATATTTGTTAATGCCAGAAGTCTTTTTAATTGGTAATGATCTTTGTCTCAGATCCCCGCAGTGAGTTCCAAGTTATTGTGTCTAGCATGGCACCTCTAAATCAGACATGAGGGTGTTTGTTTTTGTGTTTTTGGTACAGGGGATTGAACCCAGAGGCATTATACCTCTGAGCTACATCTTGGTGAGAGTCTTGACAGCTTCTGAGGCTGGTCTTGAACCTCTGTCTCAGCCTTCCAAGTACTGGGACTCCAGATGTGGGCCACCACATCCCACCTTGGATTCAACTTTTTTTTTAAAATTTTTTATTGGTGCACTGTATTCAAACATCATAGTGGGATACAAACTTTTGTAGATATACATGCACACATCGCCCAGTCAGCCCCCACCTGATCCCCACCCCATTTTCTCCCCATCCCTCCCTCCCATGCTTGGCTTAGTGGTTGACATCTAGTATTATAGCAATTTATCCAAAATTAAAAATGATAATCTCACATAACAGTTTCATTTGTCTGATACCAAGCTTTTGATGACTTAAAGATAACATTTCAATATTTCTTTTTACTTTCTTTCTTACCAGAGAATATTTTTTTTCTATTTTTTTTTTTTGGTGAAACTATCATATATTTATATATTTATTTTTCAGAAAAAAAATCTATCCTAATATGGAATATGGAGTCTAGATACCCAAAACGATCTTGAAAAAGAACAAAGCTAGCAGATATATATTTTCTGATTTCAAACCATATAAAGCTACAATAATTGAAACAGTGTAGTACTGTTCTAAAGGCAGATATATAAAGCATTGGAGTTAAATACAAGCCTAGAGCTAAACTCTTCCCTATATTGTCAAGTTATTTTTGACAAGGTTTCCACAAACATTTGGTGGTGGAAATAATTGAAACAATAATATGTTTCAATATTATTGAAACATAATAATTACATGGAAAAGAATAAAGTTGGACCCTTACCTAATCCCATATACAAATATTAACTCAAAACTCAAATATTAACTCAACCTAAATATAAATCTTAAGACTGTAAACTTTTAGGAGAAAATCTAGGTCATAAAACCTTACAACATTGAAATTGGCAGTGATTTCTTGGATATGATTTCAATGGCACAGGCAACAGAAGAGTATACAAACTCCCTAAAAAAAAAAATATTGTATATCCAAACACAATGTAAACAAAGTTAAAAGTTACTAATAGAATGGGATAAAATATTTCCAAATGCTATATCTGAAGGTATATTAATATTCCAACTAGAAATCCTAAAAATTAACAATAAAGGCAAACAATACCCTTTAGAGATAGGTAACAGACTAACATAAATAATGAATCTCCAGAGATAACCAATCTTAGTTGTCTGTTGGATGGAAAATCTTATTTCTCTGGTTCTGGTGTGTGTTACCTATTTCTTCTTTGTAGTTAATCTCTTTGAGTATTTTCTCTAGTGCTGGTTTTGAAGACATAAATTCCTTCAGTTTCTGTTTGTCATGGAAGCTTCTTATTTCTCCATCTAATTTGATAGAAAGTTTTGCTGGGTAGGAAATTTTTGGCTGGAAGTTGTTTTCTTTCAGAGTTTGGAATATGTTACTCCAAGCCCTTCTGGCTCTCATGACTTGGTTTGGGAAGTCTGGAGTGATTCTAATTGGTTTGCCTCTGAATGTCACTTGGCCCTTTGTTTTTGTTGCCTTTCAGATTCTCTGCTTGGCTTCCACATTGGTCATTTAGACAATTATGTGGCGTGGGGATCCTCTTCTCCAATCCTGTCTAAAGGGAGTTCTATAAGTTTCCTGGACCTGTGTATCAACCTCTTGCTCTATGTTTGGAAAATTTTCTGTAATTACTTCCTTGAAGAGATTGTTGATCCCTTTGGTTTCACTTTCTTTTCCCTCCTCTATTCCAATTATTCTTAGGTTAGCTCTCTTAAAATGGGCCCATATTTCTTCAATGTCAGATTCCTGCTGTCGGATATTTTTTTCTAGATTAGAAACTATGCGTTCATTTTTGGAATGATCATCTTCTAAGAGCGAGATTCTGTTCTCCCTGTGGTCTAATCGGTTGTTTGTGCTTTGAATTGAGGCCTTTACTTCATTAATTGCATCCTTTATCTCTTTTTTGCTCTCTCTGAGTTCTTTTCGAAGCACCTCTATTATTTCTACAGTTATTTTCCTGATTTGATCTTCTAGAAATCTCTGATTTTCTGTTTTATCAGGTTCTGATGTTGTGGGGTTGTGGGCATTCATTGCTCTAGTATTATTCCTCTTTCCCATGATTTCGGAAGTTTGTGCCTTCTCTAGGTTCTTCCCTTGGGTCACTATGACTTCACTTAAGGTGTTCTGGATCTCGAGTCAGTAGTATCTCAGACCCCACTACTCCTTTACTGGTTTGTATCACAGAGTCTCCGACCCAGAGAGTCGATAGAGGCTGCTTTAGACTGTGGGGGGTGCCAGGTTGCACGTTCTCCTATGGTGTGATATCTCTGCCACCGCCCCTCCCCCACTGGGTCAAGTCCCAGGGAGTACAGTACTGGATTTCTCCTCTGTGGCCCGCAATTTGACTCACTTTTCTTGAGTATGCAGATGTAGCCGTACTGGACTTGGTGAATTCTCTGCTGCTGCCGCCGGTGGTAATATGGCGCCGCTGCCACACCCTCGGCCGTGAGGCTGGCGTATTTCTTCTTGGTTTTGATTTCAACTCTGAATCCCTGCAGCGTGTGCTGAGCTCAGCCACTGGGAGCTTTAGATGTTCCTTTGTTGAGAAATCCCGCCTGTCTTCCGCCGCGGCTCACCTCGGCTTGCTGTAGCCGTCCGGTGAATTTGCCGCTGCCGCGTCCTCGGGCATGAGGCCGGTGTATCTCCTTTGTGACTCTGAGCTCTGTTCTCAGTCTGCTTTCTCTCTGGAGCCTGGTGATTTTTTTGTTTCTCTGGTGATGGTGTTTTCTGGCTATGAAAGGCGCTGATTTTGTGGTAATGGAGATTGGTTGTTAGCGGGGCTCTTAAGCCCCGCTTTTCTCCGGATTCAAATTTTTGATTGGAGCTCATTTGGCCATATTCTTTAAAGGCTTTAGGTTTTTGTTTTTGTTTTGTGTTTTGTGTTTTTTCTTCCTGCCATATTTCTAAGGCCCTAGTTACTCTCAACACTGGGTACACTTAGAATCATCTGAGGACACTTGAAATGCTGATGCCTGGCTTCTGCCTTAGAGGCACTGACTTGATGGCTTAAAGAGTAGGCTAGGTGTTGGTATTAATTTTATAAGAATCCTACATGATTCTAATGCATAGTCATCATGCATGCATGGATGAGAGTCACTTTTGTAGCCTATGAGGCTCTTGTCCCCAAAACCATCAATTTTCATTTTTCTCCCTTTCTGTGTCCTGACTCCTCTAGCATGAGGGCTCTGCTTCTGCTGGAGGCATTTGAAAGACCATCTCCTGTTGTGCATAAGACTGGAGAGCAGGTCAGGGAAAGCTGCTATGAGTGAGTTGTGTGTAGTAGTGAACTATTTTCTTAGATTAAAAATTAATGAATTAAGGAAATCAACACTAAATACATATGAACTAGAGAAGTTTTATAGTTTTTTTGGTAACCATTAAATCCAAAGCAGATGTGTGTGTGTGTGTGTGTGTGTGTGTGTGTGTGTGTGTGTTTATTGGAGATTGAACCCAGAAGCACTCTACCTCTGAATTATACACCTAGCTTCTTTTATTTTTTATTTTGAAGCAGGGTCTCGCTAAATTACCATGTATTAGCCTGGAACTTGTGATTCTCCTGTTTCAGCCTCCAAATACTGGGATTACAGGCATGTTCCATGTCAAGAGCCAAAGCAGGTAGAACATCAGCAAGTGGAAAAAGGAAGCTAAAGGAATGCTTTTTCTAAGAAAAATCTTCAACAGAGCTGATTCAAAAGAAAAAGAAAAAGAAAACTGAAAATAACCAATTACCATGGAAGAAATTGAGCCGTTTTCCATAAAACATCAGGAACATTTTATGGTTGGGTAATTTTTAAATTACTAAGGATCAGGTGGTTCTTAGGCTGTTTAAAAGTTCTAGAACCAAGAGAAGTGACACTTCTGAATAATCTTTGTAAAACAAGTACAGTATCAGTATAAAAATGGGTGAAGGTAATATTTGCCATTAGCTGTTCATTTTAATATTTTCTAAGAATACTGATATGAAACCCTATATACTTATAAGCAAATAGAATCCAGCATGAATAAAGGACAGCACCATGGTCAAGTGAGGGTCACTTTCACAGATCAAAGATAGACCAATAGAGGAAACCTGCTGATGTGATTCTCTATATTAATGGGTAAAGAAAGGGAAACAGTATTGTTGATTTCAACAAATGTGGCAAGGGCATTTGATAAAAGTCAATACATGTACTCAATATACAGTAAAGTAGTAACTGATTGTACTTGGGAAATTTCCATGAGTTATTTCCATTTTGCAGCATTTAATGGTGAAACATGAACTATTTTTTTCATAGTTAAAAAAAGACAAGGATATTTATGCCAATCACTAATATTATCTGGCAGATATAGCAAAAAGCTTTTAGAACCAAGTGAACAAGGCTTTCTGTGTACCAACCAAATCATTTTAATCTCCCTAAACTCTATGAGAGATATACTTTTATTTCCATTTTACCAATCTGAAAGTAAAAGCACAGAGAAGTAACTTGCCCAAAGTCACATTCCATGGAAGTAGCCGAGCTGGGGTTTGAGTCTTTGGATGGGAGATTTGAATAGAGGGAGACTGGAAAATAATATTGTAAAGATGCCATTTTCTCTAAATTTATTTCTGAATTGAGTTATACTCTAATGCAAATGAAGTTTTTCTTAACTTGAAAAATTGATTCTAACATTCCTCTAGAGGAAGAGTATTCAAGACGAGCCAGGAAAATGCTGTGAAGACAAATGATGAGGAAGGACTTATAGCAGTGGCCCTGACTACACAAAACGTGGAAGGCATAGCACACGGTGCCAGCAAATCAAGGCTAGATCATCATGTGTGGCCACGTGCAAAATTCATATATTATCTATGGCTGCCTTCACGCTACCACAGCAGAGCTGAGTAGCTGCAACAGAGACCACATGGACAACAACTCTGAATATATTTAAACTTTGGTCCTTTAGAGAAAAAGCTTGCCAATCCTTAGCCCAGAATAAAATTCACATTCCAGAAACTGTCGAGGGCATTTGCAAATTGGTGGGACTATTGATGGTGGTAGTTGTCTTATTGCTCAATATACGTGAATGGCAAATAGTGACTAGTAGTAATAAAATAAGATATAACTTTTATAAACTTATGAAAGACAAGTTTTTCCACAAGATGCCATAACTAGGAACTATAAAGAAAAATTCTTAAAATATGATTACAAATTAAAATTTATTTAAGTGGGAGGGAGCACCAAACACACTATTGAAAGACAAATGACAAATGTGGGAACATATGCCTAGGATGTGTTTAGCACGGTTTTAACTCTTAGTGGTCAGAGTTCAGTTATATATTATGGAACCCATGCTAGCTCTTCAGAAATGGATTTAATGTTCAGAATTAGAGATGATTATTGTTGGAAGAGCCAAAGGAAGAGATTCTGGAGCTAGTCTGCCAAGGTAAACAATGCTCTGGCCTGCCCAGAAGGGTGCTGAGAGAGCTGCTGTTTCCTCCAGTGGCCACTGGGTCATCACATGGTGACAGACGTAACCTGGGGCCAGGAAGCTGTGGCCAGAATTGTTGGCTCGTGAGGCCCATTGAGCCCACCGACTCCACAGCAACAAAAGCAAACACTGCCTGTGCCTCCTGTGTCTTCTCCATTTCCCTCTCATGGCTCTGTGCCAGTGCATTGGGATGGCATCACATTTAAAATCTTAGCTGTAAAGGAGTCTGGGAAATGTGGTGTTTGCTTTCTTGGACTAGGAGGGGTTTAGGGCAGGTGGTGAATGAGCCAAAGTCTACTCCACTGCCAAGGATTATGCACACTGTCAGGTACATAAGGAGAAATGAACCAGGAAAAGATGAACACCTTTATTAAAAAAAAAAAAAAACTTAAAAGAAAAGACAGTTCAGAAGAAGGAAATCAAGAGATCAATCAAGGAAAAAGCTGAAATCACTGCTGAGAAACCTGGTATTGTCAAGGAAGAGATGAAGTGCTTCCACACCAGCATAGAGTCAGATGAGCTTTGTGCACCTTTGTAAAGAGCAGAGTAAACCCTCTGGAGTGTCTGCTAAGGAAGGAGGGAGCCTCATAAAGTAGTAAAAGCGGGTATATCCAAGCACATATATCAGAGTGTTGCTTATAACTGTAAAGCATCACAGACAATCTAACTGCCCAGCAAAAGGAGACTGAGTAAAGGAATGGTAGTACATTTACACCACAGGCTACCATGCCACCTGTGAAAGCAGCATTGTTCAGAGACAGCCTCTTGTGGCAACTAAGTGCACACAGGCTTCAGAACAAGACCACCTGGGTTTGGATTTGGATTACCCCACTTACTAATTAATTGTGTGATCTTAAAACTTAATCTTCCATTGCATCCCTTTGGCTATTTGTAAAATAGAGATGATAACACTGAAGTAGGCACAATAACAGATAACTTACTTTGCTGGAGTTCTGTGAGATTTCAATGAATGAACACCAGGCCTCCATTTTAGTTCACACACACAAATGATAAAGACAACAAGAATTTTCCAGAGTATGTTAAGTACTAACAGCAGTCTTCTTTGAATGGTGTTTTAGGTGATTTTACTCTGTTTGCACTGTATTGTATTTATGCCTGGGTAAATACATCTGTTTACAATGTTCCATGTGGTATTTTTTAAAAACTATTGAAATTTTATTTAAAAAACAAAGGCCAGGGTTTAAATTCTTTCTTTTTTATTATTTTGACTAAAGAAAGATACAGCCCACTAGTGGCAGACGGGCTTTGAGGTCCCTGAAGAGAGGCTGAGAGTGTCAGCCAAGTTTGGTAACTCACTGTACACCAGCAGGGAGCCAGGTCTCCTAGCAGGAGGCAGGCGCCAGCTCAGATCACCATGGCAACCACAACTGAACATTAAATAAGGAGTTTTGAAGGAAGAAAGTGCTGTTCTCTCTTTATCATTGGGACAAAAAAATAAGAAGCTTTTAATTTTAAATTTTTGACAGCAATCCTCTTTTGGAGGCATCACCAAAGTCCCAAAGCAAGAATTTCAGTCCTTTGATCATTGATCCAAACAATGAATGACTGATTTGGCCCCTTTTATAAATGGTTTTCTTTGACATACTTTTCCTTTTCTAATGACCTGTGACCTTAGACATTACAATTTAATGAGTATGTTGAAAATGAGGTATCTCCATGAGTGGTACCCTCTTAGAAACAGGATGGATCAATCTTTGAGTTATTCAGAAATTGCTTTGGACCTTAGATGAAAGAGGAACCTGACTTCTGTTGTTCTTTCTTGTGATACTTAGATCCTACCTGATCCCTTCAGTGACAGGTGCCTCTCTCCCTCCATAGAAATGTCTTTGTTGTAGAGTTATAATCATTAGAAATGATTTATTTTGAGCCTACATATCCGCCTTTCATAAACTTCTGCCAACCGATTCTGGTTCTAGACCAGAATCAACTCTGAGGATGTCTAATTCTAGTTCTTTTTTTCCCCCTTCAAAGAAGCCTTTCAAATAGATAAAGGCCACTGTCCTGGACCATTTTGGGAAGTGAGATTTATTTATCATCGCTGATGTGGTATTTTTAGGATGTAAAGACAAATCATACCCATACACTTTAGGGGGTTTGAAACACTGATGTGGTTTCCTTCTTGTCTCCCCTGACCATTGTTCTTTTGATCTAGTTTTGCAAAAATCAGGACAATTATTAAGCCTCTGAGTTTCCTGGTTCTTTCAAGAGAAGTGCTTGCTGTGTTGCTTCTTCTCACTGTGGTATGAAAATTTGCTTCCAGATCTATCTCCTTCCTTAAACAGTCACTCTAGGTGTGTGATAGTAGCGGTGGTGCTGATAGTGGTGCAGGAGGTGTGAGGATACTATCCATTCCTGATTCCCAAATGCCTGTCCTACTCTGAGACTTGCTAAATGTTGACTATCTGATAGATGGTACATAGGACAGGGAGGAAAATTTTATGGTACCTCTGCAAGTGTGGTCCAAGATGACATAGTTTCTTGATCTGTTAGTTGTTAGTGTCTTAGTTTGGGATGCTCTAACAAAATACCGTGGACCTGTCAGCTTAATGGGAGACAGTTATTTCTTACAGTTCTGAAGGCTGGGAGTTCAAGAGAAAGGCACAGGTAGACCTTGTGTCTGGGAAAGGCTCTCTTCCTGGTTTGTAGACTGCAGTTTTCTCACTATATCCTCATTAGGTAGGGAGACAGCCTGCTTTCTGATGTCTCTTATGATGGCACCAATTCCAGTTGAGCATGATGGTCCACATCTGTAATCCCAGTACTCGGGAGGCTAAGACAGGAGGATTACAGGTTTGTGACCAGCCTCAGCTATTAGTGATGTCCTCTGCACGTTAGTGAGACCCTGTTTAAAAAAATAAAGATAGGGCTGGGAGTGTAGCTTGGAGGCAGAATGATCCTGGGTTCAATCCCCAGTTCTGAAAAAAAGGGCACTAATCCCACCATGGAGTCTTACTGTCAGCTATATCTCATCACCTCACAAAGGCTGCACCCCTGAACGTCATCATGTGTATGGTGTGATATTGGAATTTGGGGGGGCATTTAGACTATAGCAGTAGGTGTGTGGTTCAACTATTGAAAGACCTAAGTTATCCTATTTTTATAAGTGAAATATCACATCACAGAGCTTTGAGAACTTCAGCCAGAGATACAGAGTGGCCTCTGGTAGGCTTTACCCAGCCTTTTGGTGTAAAATTTTTGAATTTTGGTGCTCTCATCCAGCTTGGTCCTGGCTATTAAAAATGGCATGGAGGCTGGGCATGGTGGTGCATGCTTGTAATCCCCGTGCTTGGGAGGCGGAGACAGGAGGATCATGCTGGTTCGACGCCAGCCTTGCTGGCTTAAGAGACCCTGTTTCCAAAAAAAAAAAAAAAAAAAAAAAAAAAAAGGCATGGAATCATCTGGTCCTAGAATTGCCCACAAAGCCCTACAACTGAGACTCAAGAGTCGTAAGCACCCACTGAGTTCAAAGAGCACTCAGCAGTTGGCACCTGACCCTTATCTGCATGACTCTACAAGATGCACCAATTAAACAACTGGTTCTGTTATTGTTGGGTCTTCTCTCAGAGGATGAATGAGGACCATCCTCCTCTGATGAAGAGAAGCAGCTCTTATGGGGTGAGGACTCCCAGTCAATAAAGGTTCCTGAACCATTCCCATCTCCACCAGCTTTGGAACTAGTTAGTGGTCTCCTTGACTAATTAATTTTCTCCTCCACTCAAGCTCTGATGCTTTTGGAGCGTGGAGATAGGGTCTGGAGAGAGAAGGTGAAGTCAAGAGACTCCCCTGGTGAAGCTACCCACACTACCTCCACAGGAGCATCCTGGGGCTCTAGTGAACGCCCCAGAAGTGGTGACTGCCCATCTTTTGGATCTTACCTAGAGATGGTTGCCTACTGGGAGAGGGATCTCTGAGCCCTTCCCCAGGAGTGTGGAGGAATAGGGGAAGGACAAACTCAGCAGAATTTCTACAATGGGGACACATAGCAAGTAGGATCTGAAGACTACTCTCCCTCATAAGAATACATAAATGTATTCCTGAGAGTCCATTTGGAATCCCTGCCACTCAGGAGGTACTCCTGCCTAGGCAGGAGTAATCAGGGAAATAGAGACAACCAACAGAGAAGGGCAGGAAGCTGGGCCACAGGCGGCTTTCCATGTGGGCCCAGAGGCCTCTTCTTCCTACCCTCCTGTCCCAATACCATAGCAGTAGGAGCTGGAAAAAGAGGTAGAATGGGTATTAGGGGGAGCAGGGCCCATGTTTATCTGCCATGAAGGGAGGGCCTTGAATCCATGAATGTCTGAAAAGTTAAAATGAAGACAGGTCTTTAAGAACTGAATTGTATTACTATAGTAATCAGGTGAACAAGACATAATGGAACTGGGTTATAATGTTAGCAGGGAGGTGTGTGCGTAAGATTCTTTGGAACAGGGCAGTTACTGGGAATATAAAACCACCCCATCTTTATACCACCACGGAGACAGCCAGTGCATCAGTTTTTGCGGTATATTTGTAAGCAGTTGGTGAGTCCACAGAACTGTACCTTCATGCCTGGCTCACCTTTCTATTTTTGAAAAGTTACCTAGAAGTCACCTGGACTTGTGACTGGGGTTCTAAATAGACAGCTCTCTTCTGACTGCAGGTGTATGGCAAGGCATGACTATGGAAGAAGCAGGACCTGGTTGAGGGAAGAAGATTCATCAGAAATATAAGATCAAGTGATGCACTAGCCAGGTAGAAATGAGGCATGTTCTGTACTGGTTTGGATAAACATAGGAGTGTGTGAAAGTCAGAAAACCTATCCATCCATCAATCCATCCATCCACCCACTCATCCACTTATCCATGTGTATCCTTGTAGTTCTTTGTAGAACTTACAATAAGTGCTTAAATATTTGTTTAACTTTGGTTTATTGTCTGCCTTTTCCACTAGACCCTAAGCTCCTGACAACACAGCCATGTTTACTGGGCTCATAAATTTATCTTTATTACCAGCTCAATGATGAGCATGTGGTAGATACTCAGTATTTTTGAAATGAATGAATAAACAAACACTTTATGGTGGTCATTAAATTGCATTGTTATTTAAATTGTTACCTTTATTGTAAGCTAAATGTCCTGGTCTCAGTAGGTTGTGACCCAAAATATGATGACATTTCCCTTTTAAGTATCTACATTATAATATTCCACAGTATCTTAAGCACGGAAGTCCTGTGCGAGAGTAATTTTGGGAGCTATGGACCATTTGTCAACTATGCTCAGGACCAGTTCTATCTTTTAGTCTCTAGCCTCTCCATTAAGTGTCCATGCTGCAGCCTAGTTCCCAATGATCCTCAGGTGCATCCTGTGGTGGGCATGACTGCTCTAGGCTGGCGTTCCTTTCTACCCACTCTGGCTTCTACCTCTAACCTGGGCCAACTTCTTCCTTTAGTTCCCAGTAGCACCTAGAATCTCAGAAACCACAAAGAATAACTATTGTCAGCATGATTTACATTATAATGAGAGACTATAATACACCAAAAAAGCATATTAAAAAAACTTCACTAGTCACTACACACAAACTGTTGGGACTAGACCTTCCTTACATTGAACTTCTCAGGACCATGTTCCTCTCTACTCCTAGCCAGCTACCAAGAGCAAGGGACAGCAACTTACCTGCCCTGGGAAAGCCCAGGCACCTCTGCTGCTCAAGACTCAGAACCTATTTCACTCAGCACTGTGAGAGGAGAGAAGTTTGTGTGTGTGTGTGTGTGTGTGTGTGTGTGTGTGTGTGTGTGTGTTCACTTGGTATAAAGCCTGTAGCTCTGCTGAAAGATACCTCCCAATCTTCATTACTAAGTGAATCAGATGGGAACATTAGCATTTCAGTTACTTCATTACACACAATTTTCCCCTAAGGACAGCAGGTGAGGACCTGTTTATGTAAGTGGAATCATTTTCCTAAACCAAAATATAGTCTTCCTTGAAGAAAGATTCAATCTTCCTCCCCTAGGAGGCAGAAATAGTTTGTAGCATCAAAATTTTCAGTCCATCTCCAGGGGAAGAATCCTATAACCTTATCACAATCCTTTTCTTTTTCAGGGTGGCACTGTCTTGGATGATATATTCTGATATCTATTAGAAATCCAGTCATACCTTGCCCTTTTCTATCTGCTTACTCTGTATTTAACAAACATTTATTAAACATTCTCAAAATCCCTGTCTCCGTGGAATTTTTATCCTAGAGCTGAGATCAGCAAACATTTTTTTGTAAGTGGCCAAATATTAATTATTTTAGTCTTTGAACGTGTAGTCTCTGTTGCAGCTGTTCAAATCTGGCTTTCTAGCACTAGAACGGCAAGGGGCAATCTGTAAATGAATTGTGTAAGAGAATTTAGCACTGGTTACTTGTGAAAAACCCCAAGACAGATTGTATTCCAGTTACTTTGCAGGGGAGAGGGTCTTCAGCATAGAACCACTCAGCTCTGGATATAGCAGACTGCTGGTCTTAGGGGATAGATAAACTAAGGTGAACTTGATTCAAGGGAAGGGAGACTCTTGCTAAACTAACTTAACAGAATTCTGGCTAAAGGCAGGCTTAAGTCTTAGACATCAACGGTTGGAGGTGAGGAATTCAAATGCTATCAAAGCTGAAGGGATTCTCGTTAAACTGATTTGGTAGAATTATTATTATTATTTTTAAAGATTGGATTAGGCAAACTTGGAGGCAGGCTGAGGTTGAGGCCCAGCCCAGCTGAAAAGAGGAGACTGACTGAAGCTTGGTCAAGGAGGTCTTCATTATAGGCATTGCTGTCCTGCAATGGACTTTATTTACAAAGCACATGGCTGGCCCTGGAGCAGTGGTATGTAAGTCTCTTTTTCTCTCAACATACACACAACACACACACACACACACACACACAATACATACATATGTGTATATATGTGCACACATATACACATACATGTATATATACACACATGTACACATATACACATATACACACAGAAGGTATGATTTAAGTACTACTAATAAGAAAGGCATGATGATTAGCAAGGGCCAGATGTCATAGGAATTTATGCTGAGTGGAGGCAGGAAATCCTTAGAAGGACTGAACAAGGAAATGGTTGGCTCTGACTCTCAGAAGAGGTGGCTGTTGCATGAAGCACACTATTGAAGCCATGGAAATGGAGAAACAAGTCAGAAGGTTATTGGAATGGTCAGATATTAAGGGATGGTGGCTGGTCCCAGGGTGGTAGTGATGAATGAGATGGTAAGAAGTAGTCGTATTCTGTATAGTTTCAGAAGGTAGAATCATATAAGGCATATGAAAAAGATTGAAGTTCAAGGATGACTCTTAGGATTGTAGTCTGCAACTAGAGGAATGGCTTTTCTATCTGCTATGATGATTAAGAGTTAGAGTGTTAGGTAGCCAGGTAGAAATGAGCAGATCAGGGCAAGATTGGTATGGGTCTAAAGGAAAGTTGAGCAAATGTTTAGGAATAGAAATACCGGAACTCCCTGCCTAGCTTCCATTAGAGAATGGTAGGGATATCTGGAGCTTAAACTTAATAATGCATGCATAATGCCTTCTTCTGGGGTTTCACTTAGGAATCTATAGGAAAGTTTCCAATATGGTGAAAATAGCTCAGACACGTTAAGCTGTGGTGTGAAAAGAGAAAAGTGACCTCCCAAATGCATATACACTGGTGGGAAAAGTTTCCAGACTGAATAAAGTTCACCATGTGGAAAACTCACTGACAATTTCCACTCTGGAATGTGGCAGCTACACACCCTTTCCCTGGAATGTAACCCATTTATCACAACTTTATCTTCATTGTACCCCCACTTACTTAAGTGAACCTCTTGTGTTTCCCTAATCATGCTTTATGCTTGAAATCTTTTACAAAAAGCAAGCATTGAAGAAGAGACCACTGCCTTATAACATTCATTTCTAGGAGAGATTATCTACCCTCTAACAAGGGGAGTGGGTTTGGGTAGAAGACCAAGAGTTCTGTTTGGTACTTGTTAAATTGGAGATCAGACTCCCAAATAAAGATGCTGAGTAGGCAGTCAGGTATACTAATCTGAGACTCAGTGAGAGATCTGGTGTCACAATTCAAGTGTCACTGACATGTGGATAGTTCTTGAGGTAGGGATGGAATCAGCAAAGGAGTTTGAATTGATGCAGATGATGAATTCAAGGACTGGGCCCTGGGATGTTTCCATGTTGGAGGGTAGGGGAAGGAGGCACCAGTCAAAGAGTCAGAGGAGGGGCGGGCATGGCAGAACAGAGCAAAAGGGAATGGGGTCAGAGCAGAAGGTGTACTTTGGTGTCCAGAGCTACCAGTGTGTGTGTGTGTGTGTGTGTGTGTGTGTGTGTGTGTGTGTCCAGCATGAGGGCTGGGAATGTCTGTGCCTCACACCCCCTTCCT
Organism: Muscardinus avellanarius; assembly: GCF_963383645.1. Lineage (NCBI taxonomy): Eukaryota > Metazoa > Chordata > Mammalia > Rodentia > Gliridae > Muscardinus > Muscardinus avellanarius. The sequence continues at coordinate 91,705,063 of NC_137798.1, read as the reverse complement.
GGGCTCGCTGTGAGGAGATGGGAGAGCTTAGCAGGCGAGCTCTCAGCATTTTCTTTGGGAACCTGCATTTCCTTTCCTTCCACAGCCCCCTGCGGCTGCTTTCTCCTAGGCCATCGCTCTTTCTGTATCCTGTTGTCACTAGACAAGTTACATTTCCTTCATGATTTGGCATCTTGGCAGGGAAATGATCTCTTCCAAATTGTGCATAAGCCTTGGCTCAGCTTCCCCCTTTTGTGCTCAAAAAAGGAAAGACAGCAGAGTCAGAGAATGATTTCTGGAACCCAGAGGAAACTCTGATAAAATACAGGCACATCATAGACCTGCATGCCTGCCCCCCTCCCCAGTTCCTGCCAACTTCACAGGTTCTTTGGGGAAAGATGGATGAAGTCTTAAAATTTCAAGTCAGCATTTCTCTTCTCAGGGGCTAAAAACATAGCTACCCTGAGGGTATAGGAAGCATTCTGACTCTCACATGGAGACAAAAGCAAAAGGACTGGTCTTTCCTGACTGAGTGAGAATGTATATTTATTTGCAGATATGGAGTGAGCAGGAGGTGGGCAGAGGGGAGACAGATCACTCAGTGGAGACAGTGGTGGTGGAGGGGCAGGCTTTTTCTGTGTATGGTCTTTGGTGTCTTTGAGCATCAGTCCTGTGTTTAAGGTCATGGACCCAGGAAATCTGCCCTCTTCTTCATTTCCCCTCTTTTAGCCATGCAAAGATGACACCTGGTACTCTGAGCTTGCATCTGCTGACAACTTTGTTCTGTTTTTCCCCCCTCCTCTGTTCAATTCGGGTGTTTGGCATGGCTGACTGAGGTTTGAAAGTGATGCTCCAACTGTCCCCTCATGCCCACTCCTACTGAATTATCTTGACATCCCTCCTGCTTGGCAAGGCTTTCTATAATTCCAACTAAGCAGAGTCTTCAGCAGGGCTCTGTTTTGACATGGAATCATGCACTTGGCACCTCCTACTAACAGTCTCCCCATGTTCTTGAACATCTGTTTTCTAGGCTTCGAATCTTGTGGTTGGTAGACCAGCTGTCCCTGAGTGGAGCTGAGAGCCGCAGACTCAATGGGGTTTCTCAATTGTTTGGGTGCCAAAACAAAGAATATACAGGACTCCTGTGTTTAGAACAGCTTTGACCAGACTCTTGTTAAGAAAGTTGCCTTGGTGTAAAGGATATATTAGTGGGACACCCGTAAACATGGAATAGTCTTAAAATTATTAAATAATTCTTTTTGTTACTGAGAATTTATGACATCCAAAAGACAGCAGTTCTTTATTTTCTTGGCTACTAAAGGAGTCATGAAGAAGGAGGTAGGGGAGAAAGAGGTATGTAGGTGGTAGAAGAATGTATTATTTTAACATCTGCTACCAAAATTATTCCCAGGAAGGGAGTTATTTTAGGAAAGTATCTTGATAAATCATTTGGGGATGGGAGAGGGAGCATTGAGTGCTTGCAGGAGTCAAGACAACCAGAGGAATTTCAAAATTGCCATGCATGCGACGGTGAGGCTTAAGAGATGGGCTGCCATGGTGGTTGGTTTCCCTGTTAGTGGTAAGAGGGGGTCAAAAGAATGTTGTACATAAGATGACAAATGCTCAATTCAAAGGGGCTACATTTTACTAATGTAGCTCTTCTGGTTTCCTAAAGATTTTAGTCAAATATGTTGTGCCCCAAATGCACACTTTTTTTAGCAGTGTGTGTGTGTGTGTGTGTGTGTGTGTGTGTGTGTGTGTGTGAGACACACACAGAAGTAGAGACAGAGAGAAGCAAAGAGACAGAGAAAATGCTTTATGTAAACGGTAGAACCAGGCTCTTGTTAAGAGAGTTGCCTTGGTGTAAAACAGGATTTGGATGAGGAGATGATCGAAAAACGTAGTCAATTTAGCAGAAACCAGGTTGGAAATCAGAAGTGGTAGAAAAGTGTGACTACAAAAATCTGTGGAAGATTGAAATGAAATGAAATGGGAGTAACAACTAATCTCACCTGGATCATAGGGGTATGGTGATGCCAGAGATTCTTTTGGAAGCCCCATTAATTCTTGGTAAGATATAGATGCCCAAAGCTAATAAATTAACAAATTAATTTTACAGACTAAATTAAATTTAGTCAGTGTTTTCATTCCTGTGACCAAATACCTGACAAGCGCAACGTAGAGGAAGAAAGGTTTATTGGCTCATAAGTTTGGAGGTTCAGTCCATATTAGGTCAGTTCCTAGGCAGAAACCACAGTGATAGGGAAAGTGGCAGAGAAAAGCTGTTTTCAGTTATAGTGATCTGAAGCAGAGAGAGTGAGGGCCATATGTAGTCCCCAAGGCTTATGCCCCACTCCAGCCACATGCCACCTCTGAACACTGCTGCTCTGGACACCAAGTAGTAGTCAACACAGGAGACTTTGGAGGACAGTCTGAACCCAAACCCTAACCATTTGGATTAATCATAACTGCCCTCTATTCTCAACAAAGCAAATCATCTGGATGGCCCCTTTACCTTTATATTCTTCTCCAGTTGCCATCTTGTGACAACTTCCCCTCTTTTTCTTAATGGAGGACATTCTGATCTAATTTTAGGAGACACAGTTGTTACGGAGGAGAGTGTGATTTCCTGTAAAGAGTCTGGGAGGTCAGCCCCTTTCAGCGGGATTTTTATTTAAAGTAGAATGTACTAAAACCATTTGATTTACATAGAACCCCTAGGATACCATTTGTGTTAGGTGAATTCTATTCTTATGCAAGTTCTGAGTGGGCAAATGACAAAACAATGGGGTGGTAAATGACTTTGCAGAAGTGAATTAACCTTCTAACACCACAAACACTCTGGTGTGGTCAACGCCACCCCTTCCTTCCCTAGTCCCCAGAAGAGGTAAAATAGCATTTGTCTGAGTTGGCTGCCGAGGTTGAGTCATCAAACACTAATTGGGAAGACATATATCAGGGAGGAACCATATAAATTTCATTTCCAGAGTAAAAATAAGTGCAGTACAAATTTAAAATTCACAGCAGAGCTATCACAGCTATTTAGAATGCAATAAAAGTCCATTTTAATAAGAATCACATAGTTTACCTGTAGCCCATTAAATGCATTTTAGAGATAGGCAAAGTGAAAAGCATAATCTGGTTTTAAGCCTTTTCCACTAATCTAAGTTTTCCAAATGAAGTATCTGGGCATGTTCTCACTGCAAATGAGGCAGAAAACTACCAAATTTTTTATGTTATGGATACTCCTTATGTGTTTGGCTGTGCCAGAAATGAACCATATATGTCAAAATTTTTGCTTGGCTGTTGAAGGCCAAATAGACCTCCCCCAGCTCTTCCTTTTCTTAGCTTTTGATCTTACACAAATTGCTTTAGCTCTCTGGGCTACAGGTTCTTCATATGTAAAATAGGCTAATTCATAAAGTAAGTATTGTTATTCAGGTTAAATGAGATAACAAATGGAAAATACTTAACTGAAACTTAGCATATACTAAGTACTCACATGATAGCTATTTTTATAAGCTTGTGTCAATTAACCCAAAACTATTATTTTAGAGTAAAAAATTACATGTATTTTAACCACTTCAGATGAAAATGTTAAGTATGTAAATTATACTTTTTCTGCCTGCTAGACTGAATTTTATTTGTTATGAGAACCATTGTAACAGTGGAAGGATATTTTTTTATTTTTTTGCGGTACTAGGGGTGGAACCCAGGGGAATTCTACTGCCAAGCTACAACCCCAGCCCTACTTTTTATTCTAAAACAAGGTCTCACTAAGTTGCAGAGGGCTTCATTAAGTAGCTGAGGCTGTCTGTGAACCTACGTACTTCTGACTCAGCTTCCCAATACTGGGATTACAAGCATGTGCCACCACGCTCAGGTTGGAAAAAAGATTTTTTAAAGATTAAAAATTACTTGCTTCTAATCATCATGTCCTAATAAAACCCCATTGTTCTTTTTCATGATTTCAGTCTTTTCCCAAAATGTAGGTGCATTGGGACTTTTTTTTGTAATGTGCATACATAGATAGCATTTGATATTCTCCATTTTCATAAAATGTACTGTAAATATTTGTATTTATTTATTTGCTTATTTATTAATTTACTTATTTCTGTGGTGCTGGAGATCAAACCTAGGGCCTTGCAGATGCTAGGCAAGTGCTCCACCACTGAACTACATCCTCGAGCCTTGTAAATGTTTTTGTATGTTCTTCATAATTGTAACTTTTGCTGGCATCTAAAATTCATCCGAGTTTGTGGACTGTAATTTAACAGTCATATTTTCTAGTCATTTTGATTGCTTCCAGTTTTGATTTACCTTGCAGGGATGAGTATCTTTTGTGGAGGCAGTGAAGGAGGTAGATGTGGAGAATTGGGAGGAGTCCTTTTGCTTAGAGCTGAGATGTTTGGGTGGGACTACAGACACTTCCATGTCTCTGGAGAACCAGCAGCCATGGGGGTAGGGATTAGGGTCATCAGGGAGAAGACCATGTACTAGCCATGCAAACCTGACTTGGGCTTTGTGGGGTGAGGTGGAGAGGACTTTGTGTTTCCAGAGAAGGGAGGCACATGGGCAAGGGCAGTAGAGTCTTCTAGAGGAGGAAGAAGAAGACATAGGCACTTTTGAATACAACCTGTGATTCTGCCACTTTAACAGTGTGAGCTCTATTAATCCTATAAAGTACTATTAACTCTGTACAGTCAGCAATAGCCCATCTAAACAGATGGAGAAGGTATAGAGAGATAGAGAAAGGGTCCCCAGTCACAGCCAGCACCTCGTTGGGGTGGTATTCAGCTCCTCAGAACTGAGTGGAGAAAGGTAGGACCTTGTGGGGTGCTCAGCTGGGTGTCCCTGGGCACCTTATTAGCAGTTTTGGATCAGGAAAGGGTAAGTTTTGCACTATGATTAAAACCCAAAGCTTGCCTTACCTGCTGAGTAAATCGGGTCACTTTACAGATGATAAGGTGGGTACCCTTGACTCAGCAAACCTGATTTCATTTTCAATAGTGTTTACAATGAGCGTGACACCTCTAAGAACCTAGCAACCTCATGTGTGCATGCAAAAATCATGTCTACCTTCAGGAACTCTGAGAAGCTTGGGAGAGTCCACAGAAAATAGGCTATGGAACCCAGGGGCATTCTACCTGGGAGCTAACACACCCAGCCCTATTTTTCTTCTTTATTTTGTTTTTAAAAATTTTTTAAATTTTTATGTGGAGCATATTGAAAATGGTATTTATTCAGACTGTGCTTGATGCCCTCCCCCATCCCCCACTTCCCCTTCTCCCTTTCCCAACACTGAGTGTCCAGGTCAATCATGCTATATTTATATTTTTAAGCAAATTCAGATGTAGCTTTTTTATTAATCAACCTCAGCCTTCTTTCTCTCCCATCCTTCCATTCTAGTTTTGGTGAGGTCTTCTCCATTATCTGGAGTCCCTCTGTTATTCCTAATACTCCCTAGTTTGGGCATATTAGAGGAAACATAAGTCCCTTCTAGAGATTTCTGTGCTAGGCTGATCTCACGAAACAGGGTATCACTGAGTTGCAAAGGGTCTCACTAAGTAGCTGAGGCTGTCTGCAAAGAAAAATAGGCTTTTTTAGTAGTACTCCAGAAGTTATCTTTGCAGTCATTCTCAAGCAATGACTGGGTCCACCAAATTTAGCTGATGAAACTGTTTGGAACCTGCATGGTTCTAATTAATCTGACATATAAAAATGTATAGGGTTAATTAAAACAATAAGAGCATTTTGGGCCTGTCACATTAGCAAATAAATATGACAATATTTATATGTAATAATCAATATGTAAGACAACATATATATATATATATACTTTATTCATATATGTTTACTTATTTTTTCATAATTATTATGTGTTTTAAAATATAAAATGGTACAAATATGTGTGCATAGGATATTCATGACAGGGCTCTTTATAATAGCAAAAATTGGAAATTTTTAAAATGTTAGTAAGAATGGAATATGTAAAGAAACCATGCAATTGAAAATTTTAAAATCACAATTTCAAAGAATGTTTAATAAGAGGAAAAAATGCTTATGTTATTATATTGAGTTTTTAAAAGGCAGCATCTAAAATACTATTTATATTAGGTTTTTAGGCTTACAAAAAACAAAAAAAATATTTATAAAAATCAGCTTAAAATAAATGCATCAAAATATCTAAATGAAACTGATGATGGTGTTATATTCTTCTTTATACTTTACTATAAACCTTATATTGTTTTATTCAATGAACATGATACATATATAGAGAAAGATGTTTGTGCATGTGAAGCCACTAGAGGATAAACAACACCATCTAGATTTCCCCAAGTTATCCCATTTTTAAAGTTCTGTCCTGGTTTCAGGTTATCTAAGTTGGTTTTGGCATGTAAAATGGCTGCAAGAATTTAAGAAGAGAAAAGGGTTTTCTGAAATAGATACTATAATTTGAATGTTGCCAAAAGTCCATATACAAAGGCTTGGTTTTTAGGGTGGTGATACTAAAAGGTATTACAGACTTTTAAGAGGTAGAGCCTAGTAGGGGTCCTCGAGGTCACTGGGGACGTGCTTTTGAAAAGGATTGCGAGGTCCTAGTTTCTCAGTCTGTTTCCTGGCTCATGAGGTCAGCACTCATTCCAACAGACTGTCAGACATGGTGTGGCACCCTGGCCAGAAGGTCAAACTGATGGGCATGCTTAATCTTGGAGTTGAGCCTCCAGAACCATGAGCCAATAGAAACCTGTTTACTTCATAAGTAGCCTGTGTCAGGCTCTTCATTATAATGATAGAAAGCTGACTAACACTATAGGTTTCTAATCAGAGCTGGCTGACAAGTTGTTTTACAAAATTATAGTGTAGGTTGGTCAAAGGGACCATGTAGGATAACCAAGGCATCCTAGAGAGAGGACTGTGAAGCTCCTGGTCTCGTGTGGCCATCCATGACCTCTGGGAATAGGACTGCCTGGTATAGAGTATCTGGATGGATCTAGGTTCAAATCAGGTCTAAACTGACCTATGTTGACCTAATCTTATGAAAATCTCAACTTAGTTTTAAAATGGCCACTTTGTAAGGTTATAGTGAGGAGTTAATGATATGATATATATATAAAAGGGGGTAGCAAGCAGTCCTGTTTACACAGAGCGTGTAATAACCCACATCCAGCTATTGATCTTTCCTGGTTTATGTCTTTGCCTGTCAAATCAAGGACTCGGAATAGATGATCTCTAAATTCCCCTTTCTCTTTAAAACATCTATGGTACTTAAAAAGCCTTTAGCAAGGAGAATTTAATATTCCTGTTAGCTTTTATTTTTTCTCCTTTGGCAAAGAATGAGTTATTGAAGCACATTCACATACATGAAGGAACCAAATAACAGTGTTTAAAATTTCCCAGTAGAGGGGTTTAACAGAAGCCAGAAGAGGGTCACAGTTCTCAAGGTGAGGCATGGCCAGGGGTGAGGTTCCTGGGTACAGGTCCCTTGCCTTCTTACCCTTTTCTGGAATGATTCATTTTTTTTTTTTTTATCCAAGGGATCTCTGTGTTTTCTCTAGAGTGTGGTCATCAAGATTTATTGCAAATTATTATCATCTGAGCCACTTTAAGCCAACCCCAAAGTCCCAGCAGCCCCCTAGACTACTAGGGTATTGTTCAAGCTTTCCAATGACTCCACTGTACACTTGGACGTCTATGTTCTACAGTGGATGGAGGGTTCAGAAACAATCGTTCATTCCATATGTCAACTCCCCTGTGAGTGGCTAGACACCACCCCAGGTCCTTCCAGATGGCAGTGAGATGTGGGTGACCAACTGGGGCAGTGAGGTGGGCAGCCAACTGGGGCAGTGAGGTGGGCAGCCAACTGGGGATGGTAGAATGGGGGAAATTTTGCAATTGTCTTTCATAATTGTTATCCCAGCATGGAACTCATCTTGCACATAAGGTGATTAAACTCACACATGGTATGTGTGTCTTAATAAGAAATTTATTTATTTATTTATTTATTTATTTATTTATTTATTTATTTATTTGGTGGTACTGGGGTTCCTGGAAGCCCTTCTACCTCTGGGCTACACTCCCAGACCTATTTTATATTTTTTATTTTTGGAAACAGGGTCTCTTAAGCCAGTGCGGCTGGCTTCAAACCTGCGCAATCCTCCTGTCTCCGCCTCCCAAGTGCGGAAATTACAAGTGTGTGCCACCATGCCCGGCTTAATACGAATTTTACATATCATCTGTTGCCACTGGCTCCTTCAGTAGGAGGAGAAACAGAGGCTCAGTGGTTAGAAATGACCCACCCAGGCTTCAGCTAGGAAGGAGCCTGCCTCTTTGCTGTCTCTTCCTCTCTGCTGACTGGCTTGGTACAGCTTTGGTGCTGCACCAGCATATGAAGAGGCCAAAGGAAAATGTCCTTTTCCAAACAGTACCATGTTTGCCACACAGCTAGGTTTATCATTGTCTCAGGACAACAGCAAAAAGAAAAAGGGAAAAGGAAGCCATCTGCCAGTCTTTCTGCTAGCTATCTAGTTTCTTGAAGATGCAACACAGAGATAAACAAAACAGGGCAGGATATGGCTGGCCTGATGGCACCTCTTTTCAGGAGGACACATTTTCATTTAGGAGAATCTCCTTGTTTTCAGACAAAAGCAGAAAAATAGAAATTCTATTCCAACTCACGGTGACTGATGCATTTGAGGATATCTTTCTACTAATACAGGATTGAGGGATAGTGTGAAAAATACTCTTATTTATCCACAGAAGAAGCTATAAAGGGTATTCTTCAAACTAGTCCCCTAAATTTGGGAAAAATAGATGACTGTCAGTTCTTGAGGACGGAACAACGTTAACTCTAAAGATTGTCCACTAGATGGCAGTATGACTACGGTTAAAAGCTACTGTTTTAGGCAAAGAATAAGGGATTTATTATAGTAAGAGCAGGATGGAACGCAAAAGGTTTTATGAATATAAATCTGCTATTAAAGTATTCTAAACTATAGGATATATACGTGTATGTACATACACATACAGGTACTAATTAATAGGGGATTCTTAGGACCATTGTGTGAAATGCCATTCTGTGATTTTTACTGTTATTCTTACCATCATTTTTTAAATCCCATGTGATTTAAGCAGGTTTAATGTTATGGTTAAAAGTCTTTTGTTGGCTACCATGACCTTTGCTTGGCCATTCTCAGCTTTTGTCAGGCAAACACTCCTTTCTTCAAAGGGCAGGGAATGTTTATTTATTAAATGGCTCTAGTCTAGCAAGCCACACAGCTATGATCCTACTAATTTCTGTTCAGTCATGATTTTCTCTTAGTTGTAAGATGTGGGTAATTTCTTCTTCTACCACTATAATTTCATATTAACTGCCTCATTAAAATCATTTTTGATACTTCATGGATGAATTAGGTTTAATAATTATGTATTTGCTGAGTGCCAGGTCATGTGTGAGCTTTTAGCAATACAAAACATTTATGACAGTTCTACTCTAGTGGAATATATACTATAAAGTACATACTTTGGTTAGAAGCAGATTCTTCTCTCTCTCCTTTTCTTCTCCCTCCCTTCCTTTGTCCTTTTCTCTTTACAAATCATTTAAAAATCAAGATTATTATTCTATTGATTATGGAAATTATTTTGGAAGAAGCCAGGTGATTGGGAAGAGACCAAAAAATTTGGACCCAAGAGCATTAGCAGTGGCTTTCCAAGTTTAAGGATTAGAAGATTGCCACCAGACTTGTTTGTGGGGGACCAGGGCCCTACTGCAGCTGTCTCCTCTTGTCACCATCTGCCATGTTTAGGACACATCCATGAGACCAAGGCAAAGTAAGTTAGAAATCTGTTGATAGTCTGGATAAGTTAGATCATTAAACAAATGAATACATACACATGTGGGTCATCTAATAGCACAAGTCTTACTGTGCCAGGTCTGGCAAAGTAATTCTCTCCCCTTTAAACTAACTTGATGGCTGATAAAGCATGTTCAAATATATCACACATGAATTTCCCAAGCCTTTGCTCAGGAAAGGAAGCAATCTGTCCTAGCTCGTCTGGCTGGCCAGTAAATAGAGAATTCAGAAGCAGAATGATGAAACATATATCAGGTGCACACAGGAGGCACCCAGTAAATTGCTACTTTACTAGAAGCCCAGTCGTTGGCACCCAGACGCAGTAGTCTTATACTATGCTCTTTCCAGTTCAGTAATTTACAACCCGAGGTCTTCAGGTGCCCCTCTGAGCTCCCACTTTGTACATGCGAGCATCTCTGTGTACCTGCTCCCCTTGCGTTTCCCTGACAGTGGGAGGAAGGCAAGCCCTTTGCGGATCTGTGGCATGTGTCGGCAGGATCCTAAACCAAACCCGCATTGTTGCTGGGCAGAGTGTCAATTAAGCAACAGGCGTTTCCGAGGACGAAATGTGAAAAGAAATGCGAAAAAGACTGCAGCTCTTGCTACCAGCTCGCTAAAGGCCTGCGTGGCTGGCTGCGATCAGTGCGATGGGAAAGCCATGCTCATTTATAACTGCCTACACAGGCGCTCCCGCTGTGCGGAAGAACGGCGGAACTGTTACAGGGCAGAGCTGTTTCCCTCAACCTTGGAAAATGGGCTCTCTGTTTCCAACAACAACAAAAACAGACAATCAGGGCAAGAAAACTGTGAAAGGCTAAAAACAGCAGTGATGGAAGAGTGTGAGTCAACAGAGAGGAAAGGCGCCAGGGTCACCAGGGCCCAAATTTCCCATTAAGAAGCCACCGTATGTAGAGTGCCTCGGCACCTTGTGACATTTGCTAAGTGATGTTGATGACTGACTTTTCAATTGAGTTTCTGTAGTGAGCAAGGGAGGGGTGTGAGGAAAAAGCAATTTTCCCAATGGGAGTAAAAACTCCTTCAGCCTAATGAAATGTTTTTTCTGGTTTAGAGATAACAACCCGCTTTTGGGTTTGATGCCTAATATTGATTCTTTGTGTATTTTTTTTAATAGAAGTCCTGATGAAATTCAGTTAATTGTATTGTATTGGACGGGGAGATTGTCTTTTTTAATATCCACCAGACCTCTAGACTTGCGGATCTTCATTCCTCCCTCCTCCTCCCTATCAATAGTTTAACTCTGATGGATGGTTTTGTGGCAGTTAAAAATAAAATCCAAAATTCCCTACCTTTTTGATCCCCTTCCAGTTTGAACAATCACAAAAGTGCTGAAAAAGCCAAGTTCCTTTTAAGCAGCAAGATGTTGAAATATAGTCATTAAATCCTGATGGGCTTTTTATTCTGCATCCCATAATTTGCAGGAAAACCACTTTCTGAGATGGTTGGATAAATGCAAAGAAATATAATAAGGTGGCAGTGAGGTTGGAAAGTGTCTTTGCAATCTGTAGGGTGCTGAGTTTATTTACAAACACTGTAAAGACTCCCTAAGTTCTTAGGGTCTGCCTCAGTGGGCCAAAAATGACCCAGGACAAAAACATGGCCATTTGGGGGAGTCATTCGTCCAGTAGCTGGCGGCTGGCTGCTGGGGGCTCTTGTGTCTTCTTTGTATGTCCTTGGTGTTTTATTTAGCGAAGGCATTATTTTGACAGAACTGCTTTGCTGTTGAGCAATAAAATGAGTTATTTCTTGAGATAAAGTTTCTCATAAAAGAATCTGAACAAGAAGACTCGGTGGTTTATAGAAACTGTAATCTTTATTGGATGACTGGGGTAAGCATGGAGAGAGGAATTAAATTTATAATTGCTTAAAGGCCGAAAGGGTTCCCATTGATTTAAACCTAGAGCACTGAAAAATCCTGAAAATAAGACGGAGTGGACAGACAGGATTTAAGAGTGCAAATGCTTCTGCCATAGGATTTAGATTTGTGTCTTAGTCCTGGTTTTGCTTAGGGCCCTTAGATCCTTGGGCAGATCATTTGACCTCTCTAAATTTTAGGTTTTTTTTTTTTTAACCTGTAAAATAGTCTCTTTGGGGGCCTTAAATTAAACCAGGCTAACGTGTTGCCGATTTAACCATTTTAAGAACCTTAGGAGGCAAATACTATTATTATTATTCCTTTTACTCAGGTGAGGAAACTAAGGTATATAGAAAGTCAATAACTTTTCTGAGTCCTTGAAAGGGTCAGAATTTGGACACAGAAAATCAAGACTGTTGTGTGAAAACACAACGTACAAATGACTAACACAGAACTGTCATCATTGGCTTGCTTGCGTGATTGTCATGTGGGTCAGAGAGATTAATATTTATGAAAATTATTCTTTAAAAACTCAACTGGGAGTGCTGGCACACATCTTGTAATCCCAGTACTTGGGAGGTTGAGATAGGAGGATCACAGGTTTCAGGCCAGCCTCAGCAACTTAGTGAGACCATGCAAAATAAAAATAAAATGGAGTTGGGGGTATTGCTCAGAGGTAGAATGCTTCTAGGCTCAACCTCTAGTAGCAAACCAAACCAACTCCACCCAAAAAACCCTCCAAAACAAAACAGAAAGAAAACTAACAAAACCCTCAAGTGCAAGTACAAGGTTGTGTTCTTTTCAATTTATTTTACAGCATTCTGCTATGGTTTGAATGATGACATCCCTTCCAAAATTCATGTTGAAACATAATCTCCACTGGGTGTTTTTTGGGGGGACATGATTAAATATTGACAGTCCTGCTCTTAGGAGTGGATTAGCACCTTATGAAAGGGTTGTGGGGAACTAGCATAGGACCTTTCTGCCCCTCTGTCCTTTCTGTCCTGTGAGTTCATGAGGTTCTAGGAGCTATTTAGGAGGCAGTCACTGCCAGCTCCTTGGTCTTGGTTTTTCTAGCCTCCAGAGCCCTCACAAGTAAATTTCTATTACATATAAATTACCAGTCTCTGGTAATTGCTATAATAGAACAAACAGAATAAGACATCTCCTTAATGATAGATGTGGGCAGAGTTTTCTCAAGACTGGACGCCCAAATGCTATGAGGCTGCTTTAAAAAGTGAGTATGTGAGTTTTATGGACTTTCTGAAACAAAGTAGTACAGATGGGGGGGCTTAGAAAAAATAAATTTTATTGTCTTGGTTCTGGAGGCTACAAATTTGAAGTCAACGTGTTGGCAGGGCCACAGTCCCTCGTCCCTCTGATAGCTAAGGATCTGTTCCTTGTCTCTTTCCTAACCTTTGGCAGCCTCAGGAATTCCTTGGCTTGTAAATGATCATCTCCTTGACTCTTTTCATTACCTTTTCTCTCCATGTGTCTGCTTCTAGTCTCTCCCTCTCATGAGGACACCATTTACATTCAGGCCTACCAAATAATGACCTCAATTTAATCATCTTCAAAGACTCTATTTTCAAATAAGATCATATTTATTAATAATGGGGATTAGGATGTAAATTTTGGGAAGGTGATATTCAACCCATAACACTGGGCAAACACAAGGGCAAAATTTGAGTTCGATGTTTAAAACAAGCCTTTACTTTTAACTAATACAAGTGACTGTATTAGTTTCCTATTGCAGCTATAACAAGTTACACACATTTAGTGGCTTAAGACAACACCTACTAATTATAGTTTTAAATGTCTGAAATGGGTCCTCGTGGTCTAAAATAAAGGTGTCAGTGAAGACGAGTCCCTGTGGAGAGTCCAGAGAGCCTATTCCCTGCCTTTTCCAGTTTCTGGAGGCCACGTGTGTTCCTTGGCTCATGACCCCTCCCTATTTCTTAAGAGCCAGTAGTGTGACATCTTTAAATCTCTCTCTGAATTTCACTCTGACCTTCTGCCTCCTTCTTCCATTTTTTAAGGATCCTTTAAATTACGTTGGGCCCATCTGGAAAATATTCTAATGTTAAGTAAGATCCTGAACTTAATCACGTTTGTAAAGTCTTTTTGGCCATGAAAGTAATATACTAATGGGTTCCAGAGCTTTGGACATGGATATCTTTGGGAGTAATTGCTCTGCTTAATGTAATAACTGTTCTAAGATACTTTACAGAGGTAAATCTGGAACCTTCATGGTTTTACTTTACAGTGCTGTTAAGAGGAATGAAACATTATTCAGCCTAGTGTCTAGAACAGAGTAATAGCTCATTATATGTTATTGGTTAATATTATTACTGGTTTCAACCATGTCATATTTTATTTATTTATGTTTTGTGGAACTGGGGTGGAACCCAGGGCTTTTCTACCTTTGAGCTATACTCCCACACCTATTTATTTATTTATTTATTTATTTATTTATTATTTTGTGGTGGTACTGGGGTTCCTGGAAGCCCTTCTACCTCCAGGCTACACTCCCAGACCTATTTTTACATTTTTATTTGGAAACAGGGTCTCCTAAGCCAGTGCGCGCGGCTGGCTTCGAACCTGCGCGATCCTCCTGTCTCTGCCTCCCAAACGCGGGGATTACAAGCGTGCGCCACAATGCCCGGTGTCCCACACCTATTTTATACTTTATTTGGAAACAGGGTCTCACTAAGTTGCTGAGAGCCTCACTCAGTAGCTTATGCTGACTTTGAACCTGTGCAATCCTCCTTTCTCAGCCTCCCAAGCGCTGGGATTACAAGCGTGTGCCACCATGCATGGCCACCCATGTCATATTTTAGTGAGAAGATATTTTTTAAAAAATTTCCAAGTGGTGGAAATGTTATTGTTTGTATAAACCCACAGAAAAGCATGTACGTCCTGCTCTTTGAGCAATCAGTGGGACCACATGTACTCACTGGGCGTGTGACAGGTGGAGGGGCTTGGACATCACTAGTATTGCCTACATTCCAGTCTGTTTAACTGTTCAGTCAAGTGCACTTACCAGAGATCATGCTTGGGAAGACGGCCAATTTAATTTGGAGGTCTCACTACAGTCAAATACTCCATTTTTAGGCACCTTAATGTTTAAGACATTTTAATGACCACCATAACTTACTCAATCACCTTGCAATCCCTAGCATCAATTTAAATCGTTTTAGAGTGTTTAAAGTATCCTATATTGTATCCAATCTAAAGCTGAACCAATAGAAAGGACTAATAAAATTATTGTTTTTTATAACTACAATAACAATATACATAATTGAGGAATACAGTTTTACAAAAGACTTTCTCATAGACTATTAAATAAATGGCTGCTTTGACTGTCATACAAGCATTCCAGCATGCAGAGGCTATGACACTAGCCTTGGAATCAGACTGATCTGCTTTGTAATCGTACTATTGTCCCTCAGGAGCCCAGTGACCCAGCAAGTCACAGACCCTCCCTAGTCCTCGTTTTCAAAGTGTGTTAAACGAAGCAAACATGACTGTTTCCCCACAGGGTGTTAGTGAGGATGCAGTATGAGAATGCTAGTTACATCTCAGTGACCAGTAAATATTGGCTTCCATATTATTATTGCTATTATTACTTCAAGGAGACATAAAAACAAAGATATCCTAGCCTCCAATTTCAGTTATATTTCAAAGCAAGCTGTAAAACAACAAGCAAGACTTGCAAAATCAGGTTAGCACATGCTTGGGTCCTTCACCTTCAGCCTCAGATGGGTTGCATAGCTGGACAAAGGAGTGGGAAATGAGATGAAGAGTTGTGAATGGGGTTGCTGGTGTACAGTGTGTTCCTCTCCTAAGTAGAAAGAAGAGTGGAGTAATTTGTTTCAGCTCCATGGAGAGGGATTGCAAGGAATCTGTCCAGAATCCATAATATGCATCTCTGGCAGTTTGGCGAACATCACAGCTCAACACAAGTCACCTTCAGAAATCTTGAAAGTGAGAGAGGGACCTCTAGCTGATGAGACAACAGAGTAATGGAGAGATGGCTCCTGCCTTTGTAGGGCTACACTCTGGTGTTTCTCTAGGTAAATAGCTACAACCCATGGAGCAGGTATCTGGGGACCGAACTCCTGAGATACCTGCCAAGGCCACCTTGGATACTGACTACCACTGCCAGCAGGCGGAGGTGGCGCTGATACCAAGGAGGGATGGGGTTCTGGATTTCCAGAGGCTGAAGAAGGATTCATGTCTTAACTAGAAGAAAAGTATTTGCTCAGTTCTATGGAACTACTGGAGAGAAACCCTAGTGATGGAGCGAGGGAGGGAGAGAAATTCAGGGAAGAGCCCTAGGAGAGAGCTGGGGGGCATGTGCTGGGTCACCGTGAAATAAGACCTCTTCTCTCTTCCTGCATCACAAACGTGAGAGTCCGGATGGGTCAGAACCATGACTAATAGATTTGTGGAGAAAGGACAGATGTGCAAGGTGGAGGAAGAGGAGTCAGACACTCCCCCTCTCTCCGGAAGGCAGCTAAGCTCACCCCAGTGGGCTATGAACATAGAGAGACAGCGACAATGAAGAAACTTTTATTATTCCACTGGGCAGGGGATGGGAATTACTGAACCAAGACCTCTTTGATGACTTGGTATTCCAGCTGACTTATGAAACTTGCCCTTTCTCTGATAGAAGGTCAAAGAAGAGACAGCCCCATGGAGAGAGACAAAACTGGTATTGCTCTTTGGTCATCTCTATAGGGAACTCTCGGTGTCATAGGCTTGTCTCTTCTTTCTCTCAGTGACCCAGGAGGCAGGCGAGGAGCAGGAACCCTACCACAGATGGGGCCATCTGAGCTCAGAAGGGTAAGGGGTTTGTGCAAAAGCACAGATTCAAAACATGCAGAGGCAGGACTTGAACCCTAGTTCCTCCCTTTTCTATAACAGAAAACAGAGCACTTACAGCAAAGCTAGAAGTGGTAGTGGAACCCAGATCAATGAGAACCCCAAAGGCCAATCTAGGATTCTCAGATTTCTTGTCCAGAGCCTCATATGTGACTTGCTAAGTGTTACTCTTCACCCCGGGCCCACATGCATTGAGATTGGTTGTGTTGTGGTTTGCATCTGAAATTCCCTCCAAAGCCATGTGTTGAAGGGCTGGTTCCCAGCCTGTGGAGCTAACAGGAGGTGGTGGAGCTCCTGGGGGAGGGGGCTTAAAAAGAAGTCCTTGAGGGCGTGTCCTTGAAAAAGGAAATCCTGGCCTCTCCTTTTCCCTCCTTTTGCACAATTAGAGAACTATGAGTGGGGGAACCATGTCTTTCGGCTGTGCCCATTTCCTAGGGAAGCGCATGCCATAAGCTATTTATTGTCTATTTTATAATAAATACTTGATTTTGTTGCCTTGGGGATCAGACCATTCTGTGTGGAATCATCGACAGAAGAACCGGAATGATGAAGATCAAAACTACTAGAAGGAGATCATAGGTCATATTTACTAGGGATTGGAAGACCCCAGTGAGGCTCACCTTAAGTGAAGAATCTTTAGTTTTTCCTGGGAATAAGTTGGTTAACCCCGCGTGGCCATGTCTGTGTGTCTAGAGCAGTCATGGTGAGCTCTGTCTTTCCTTTCCCCGTGCTAAGTTGCCCCTTGTTGAGGAATCAAGCTTGCTCACTTCTTAGACTAGAGGGGACCTGCCCTTGGTGCCTTAGATGACATGTTTCTGCCCTTAGGAAGGCAATAAAAGGGGACTGTCCACCTTGCTCTGAATCTGTTTCCTGGTTGCCCTTCATTCAAGTATCTATACCTCTAGCCAAGGGCTGGAAGCAGAAACTGGAAAAGGCAACTAACTATTACACTGCATAGTCTGGATAGGCAGATAAAAGCAAAAGCAAAATAAAGCAAAGTCTGGGTCCAGTCTCTCTCCATGTCCCGAGGCTTCCTTCTTACTGAAATGATAAAACTGAAATAAAGGTCTCAGCCAGCTGGGGAGTCTTCTCGGCTTTTGTCAGATCCTCAAACAGAAACCTTGTCATATCAGGGGTGATCAAAGAAAGGAAAATGTTTAGTTCAGAGATAAACAGAAGCTTAATGAGACAGGGAGGGCTGGTTGGATAGGAGGAAGGAGAGCAGTCTGGTGTCTCTGACTCCAGAGGACAGATCCAGTCCCACACAAACACACTTGCTCATTAAAATGGACAACTTTCACTGGGTGTGGTGGTACACACCTGTAATCTCAGTACTTGGGAGGCTGAGACAGGAGGATCAGTTTTGAGGATATTCTTAGCAACTTAGACCCTCAGCAACTTAGTGAGATACTGTTTCAAAATAAAAATAAAATAGGGCTGGAAGTCTAGATCAGCAGTAGAATGTGCCCAGCTTCAACACCCAGCACCAAAACGAAAACAAACAACAACAACAACAACAACAACAACAACAAGACAAATTTCTAGGCCAGGGTATCTCAGACCTAAAAGTGACTGCATTCTTTTCAGAGTACCACAAAAACTTTACTAAGTGGTTCTTTCCTTTTGCCTTTGTATTTTTCCCACATGTCTTCATAAAGCTAGTCATTTGTGCTTTCCCTATGTGAGTCATAGAGGTTTGACATGGGCTAGACTGATCTCTGGATGAAACTTTTTTTAATTTTTATTTTTTTAGGAGGAGACAGGGATTGTACTTGGGTGATATTTTCCCCTCTCAGTGGGGTGCAGGTTTTAGATCATATTGCCATTGGTTATAGTTCTGGCTTTGCAGTTTATAAGCTGGGCAACTTTAAACAAATTATTTAAACTCGCTAAGCTGTAGCTCTTCTATTTGTACAATGTAAAAATAAATATCACTAGTCTCATAGGCTAGCTGTCATGGCTTGGCAATTGATGATAATAATAACAACAGGCAAATATACAAAGGCCATCTTAAATAGCACTGTATATTCAATTGTTTCAAGTTCATGATGCTTAGAAATATTGCTATGAGTAAACAGTATGTTCCATAAAGCAATATAATCCAATACCTAATTTAAAGAAGGGATTTGATCTTCGACATTGGCAGTTATTAGTTTTGCTTTTAATGTGAGTAATTTTTAGCTCATTTATTTTAGCTCTGGGCTGGCGCATGCTGGCAGTAGATACCAAAAACTCTGAGAAAAATAAACTGGGAGAAAAAGCAAATTTGATGCATTTGTATATGTTAAATTAATGTAATAATTTTTGAACTCAATCTGGGTTTGCCTCTGTGTTTGGCTACTTCATTAGCTTTATGACTTTGGGCAAATTACTTAACCTTTTAAAACATGTTTGCTTACCTATGAAAAGAGAATTGTTGGCGGGTTAAATTGAATGAAATTATACATGGAAGACCTTAATGATAATATGTCTTCAAAAATACAACAGATAGCTGTTGTATTTTTTCCTGTAACTATTCATCTTCCCATTTCAGTTACTGGCTCTCTGGGTTCTAAAGCCCAGGCATTCTATAGGTTCAGAGCTGAAGAACTATTGTGTCCACAGTGGTTCTATTTTTTTTTTTGTTGTTGTTGTTGGTACTGAGGGTAGAACCCAGGGGCTTTTCTACCTCTGGACTATACTCCCAGACCTATTTTTTTTTTCTAAATCATTTTTTAAAATTTATTTTTATTGGTGCATTGTAATCATACATCACATTGGAATACAAGACTTGAGAGGATATACAAGCACACATCATCCAATTAGCCCTCATCCATTCCCCATCCCATTCCCTCCCCCTCCCTCGATCCCATGCTTGTTTGGTGATTAACTTTGATACATTTGTTTATGTACCTCCTGCTTTTAAAAGAGGCTCCATCCTCCCCTATTCCATACCCTCTGATTGGTCACCTTAATTGCTTCACTATAGGTCCCTTTCTATAGCTCGACCTCTTCCTGTTGCCCCTTTCCTCCTAATTATTGCTGATTAGGGGAAGCATCTGGTTTTTATTTTCTGCGATATTTCTCCGTGCATGCCGCGTTGCAAGTACTGATCTATTTTTATACTTTATTTGGAAACAGGATCTCACTAAATTGCTGAGAGCCTCACTAAGCAGCTGAGGGTGGCTTTGAACCTGTGTGATCTTCCTGTCTCAGCCTCCCAAGCTCTGGGATCACAAGCACGTGCCACCGCGCCCGGCTCACAGTGGTTCTAGTCTGTATTAGTTTCCTATTGCTGAAGTAATACATGACCACAAACTTGGCGATTCTATATAGATTTATTCTCTTACAGTGTTAGGGACCAGAATTCTGTAGTTGGTCTCATGGGACTAAATGCAAGATATTGAAAGGGCTGATTTTTCCTGGGGATTCTAGAGGAGAAACACTGTCCTTGCTTTTGCCACAATATGGAGCCCACATTCTTTGGCCTGTGACCCTCCCCCCCTTCATTACTTTGACCATTTGCTTCCGGAAGAACACTTTTCTTTTTGTGGTACAGGGGCATTTTCCCTCCAAGCTACACCCCAGCCCTTTTTATGTTGAAACAAGGCTGGGGATGTAGCTTGTTGCTAAATTGCTGAGGCCAGCCTCCATGGACAATTCTGAGTATCTTTTCCTCTCAAAATCCTTAACTGAAGCACATCTACACAGTCCCTTTTGTTGTCTGAGGGAGCAGTCATGGGTTCTGGTGTTTGGACATGGACTTCTAGGAGAGAGCCATTATTTAACCCCCTACAGGTTCTGTTTTGGAGAAACAGAACTTCCCTTCATCTGAATTTTTGAAGGGCTGGGCCTTATGTCAGGGGTGGTGAAGGTGATCTTGTGCCACCTGACTTCCCTAATTGAGGAAGGACCTGTGGACAATAGAATCTGTGAGCTTGAATGAGAGAGGATGGGGAAATGGTACCACTCCCCAAAGAAGGCACTTCTCTCTGCTTTGCACCACAATGTTTCATCTCCACTGGGAAACTCTCACATCTCTAAATGCATATTCTTGGAGTTAAGTTTCATCCACTCACTAGTCCTTCTGTGGGATGGGGCCCCCTTCAGCCTGCTGGGGTTCCCAACTTCTTCTTCCAGTACTTCCTTCTTTTGGGCTCTCTAGTTCCAAACTGGCAGTTTCTTTACACTAATATATCATTTTTATGGTAGCACTGTTCTGAACATTTTATATGTATTTTAATTCATTTATTATTAAAACATATTTCACTCTGGCTGTGCTCTCATCCTGCAGATGAGGAAACTGAGACACTGAGATAAATAATGTGCTCAAGGCATCAAGAAATTGTTCAAGCCTGGCATGGTGGTGCATACCTGTAGTCCTAGTACTTGGGAGGCTGAGGTTTGAGGACAGCCTCAGCAACTTAATGAGAAGTTGTTTCAAAATAAAAAATAAAATGTACTGAGTGGAGAGTTGTTCAGAGACAGAAGGCCCCTGGGTTCAATCTGCAGTATATATATATATATATATATATATATATATATATATATATATTTATTTATTTATATTTATATTTTATATATATATTTAATTTTTTATTGGTGCATTATAGTCATATATCTTGATGGGATAAAAGATGGTGGAGATGCCGGGCATGGTGGCGCATGCTTGTAATCCCCGCACTTGGGAGGCTGAGACAGGAGGATTGCGCAGGTTCGAAGCCAGCTTCAGCTACTTAGTGAGGCTTTCAGCAATTTAGTGAGACCTTTTTTCCAAATAAAATATATATAAAAAAAGGTATGGGAGTATATCCCGGAGGTAGAAAGCCTCTGGGTTCCACCCCCAGTACCACCAAAAAAAAAAAAAAAAAAAATGATGGTGGAGACATACATGTACATATCACCCAATTAGCCCTTACCCAATTACTGCCCCATTCTCTTCTTTCCTCCTTCCAATGCTTGGCTTAGTGATTGACTTTGATATGTTTGTTTAAGTACATCATGTGCTTTAGAGAGTTAACCTCTTCCTCCCATCCCCTCAGTCAGGTCGCCTTATTTGCTCATCTACAGAATCTCCTTCTTCATCTAGAGTTCCTACATGCCATTATTTTATCATTATAGAGCCCAGCAACAAATGTTTGGGGGCCTACTTTCTTCAGTTCTACCTCTCCTTTCTCCACTTTTGGAAAAAAAGAAAACTAAGAAATAAAAGACAAAGTCATTGAGAGACGTTTCTGTGGACTTGATATAGAAGTCACATCCCCTGGGTGAGCACTACAGACGTGGGTGACCCCACAAGTACACAAGGAGCAGATTCTATAGTCCAGCATCTGTGCATTCATGTAAATATCCAGTCTTAAATCTGTAGCTGTGCCATATATTTGTAAAGTAAGGGAGATGGTGAAATAAAGAGAGGTGGCCACGCCTTTGTCATTAAAAGATGAGATGGCCGCCGGGCGTGGTGGCGCACGCTTGTAATCCCCACGCTTAGGAGGCAGAGACAGGAGGATGGCGCAGGTCGCTTAAGAGACTCTGTTTCTAAATAAAATATAAAATGGGTCTGGAAGTGTAGCCTGGAGGTAGAAGGGTTCCATCCCCAGTACCACCAAAAAAAAAAAAAAAAGACAAGATGGCCTCTCTCTGCTGGTTGAACCTTTGTTTTGCTCACAGAGAAGATGGAAAATATAAGCTGTATGCTTCATGGTGGTTAGGAGTTCATTTGGTTTTGTGGCCAGATGAACTGTTAAAATTCTTACAGTGGTCTAACTAGTTTATGTAACCTCTTTTTGTGTCTTAGTTTCTTGGAAGAAATGGGTATAATAATTATATCAACCTTACAAGGTTATTGTGTTAAAACATATACATTCTCCATATATGTTAATTATGATTATCCTTTTACACCTGAAAGGCTTGGGAATTAACACCCATTTGAGAAAAGGGAGACATTTTTCTGTAGAGAAATTTACGAAATTGTAGAGGAGGCATCATTGTTCACAGGAGGAAAGGAAACACATACTAAGGTATTTTATCTGGCTCAAGCTACTGTAACAAAATATCAAAGATGGGGTGACTTATACAATGGATATTTATTTCTCCCAGATTTGGAATCTGGGAGGTCCAACATCATGGTGCTGGTCTTGTAGAATATGGTTCTTGTGTTGTAGAATATGACTGCCTTCTTTATGGCCTCCCATGACAGGTGGAGAGAGACAGAGAGCTCTGGTCTTCCTCTTCTTGTAAGGGCACTAGTTCTCTTCTGGGGCCCCAGTCTCATGATGTCATCTGAAGCTTAGTACCTCCAAATACCATCACAGTTGGAGTTAGGGCTTCGCCACATGAATTAGAGGGGACCACAATGTTCAGCTCATAACATTGGGGAATAGACAAATTAAGAAGATTGTTCCATGCTATGGTAGATTCTCTGATGAAAATGTCTTTAATGGATGGGCTCATCTGTGCCTGGGAGTGGGGTGGAACAGACATCTACTCCAGTTGGGTGGTGGAGTTGAGTCTCTCTAAGGGATTTGAATTGGAGAAGAGACTGAAGGAAGTGTTAAGGCAGAGAGAGTAGAGAGGCCAGCAACCCTGAGGAGGGAAAGAATGGCATAAAAAGCCCAGTGCGGCTGGATGAAAAGCAGGAAGAGGTGAGTGGTAGGAGGTGAAGTTTGGAGGTGAGCAGGACCTCAGGTTGAATGATACAGAGGACATTTTTATCTTAAGTGGAAAGGGAAGCCACTAGAGGACTTTTTTTTTTTTTTTGAACTAAGGATTGAATCCAAAACAGTTTACCTCAAAGATACATGTACAGCCGTTTTTATTTTAAGTTGCTGAAGGTCTTGCTAGGTTGCTGAAGCTGGTCTTCATCCTTGTTAGGTTGCTGAAGGCCTCACTAAGTTGGTGAGCCTGGCCTCAAACTTGTCTCAATCTTCCAAGTACTGGGATTACAGGTATGTGCCACCAGGCCCAGCTGGAATTTCCTATCTATAGTATTCCTCCCCTCTGCTGAACTTTCCAGTTTAACCTCCTATCAAAGTTATACAGAGCGGTTAGCATCTGCCTGGCATAGAGTGCATACTTTTAAAAATTGCATCTTTCCAAAGTAATAATGCCAATCATAAATTACAGAACTTAGTACAGTAATGCAGAGCTTGAAACACCAACCAGGGCATACTGCCCCTTCATTTAAAGTCTTCTAGTGCTAGGCACAGTGGTGCATGCTTGAATTCTAGTACTTGGGAAGTCGAGATGGGAGGATTGCAATTCTCAGACAGCCGCAGCTATTTAGTGATTTGCAGAGAGCCTCAGCTACTTAGTGAGACCCTGTTTCAAAATAAAGAATAAAAAATAGGGCTGGTGGTATAGCTCGAAGGTGGAATGTCCTTGGGTTCTATCCCTATTTTGGCAACAAAACAAAACAAAACAAAACAAAAAAAACAGGTGTGTGTGGCTCAGAGGTAGAATGACTGCCTCTGAGTTTAACAACTAGTACAATAAAAAGAAGAAGAAGAAGAAGAAGAAGAAGAAGAAGAAGAAGAAGAAGAAGAAGAAGAGGAAGAAGAAAGATGGAAGAGGAAGGAGAAAGAAGGAGGAGGAGGAGGAGGAGGAGGAGGAGGAGGAGGAGGAGGAGGAGGTTTCAATAGAGAAGGAACAAAGTCTCAATGGCATGAAATCCCACCAGGAGGATATTAAAGGACAGAAAGAGTGCATTTATGAATAAGATTTCTTTTCAGCCACACTCCTCATCCTCTTTCCTCCAGTAAAGGACTTTGTGGACCATTTGGGGAGTAGAATGTGTGCTCTGGCATTTTGGGGGCACACTGAACCAGGCTGAAGTGGGGAGAATGGGCAGGAAGGAGGTGAGGAGAGGGCCAAGGGAGGAGGAAGCTGAACATGGCTTGAGGTGGATGCTGTGGTCAGAATATTGGGTCAGGGGCTTCATTAAAGGGGCTTTGCCCTAGAGAACCATTTAGAAGAAACATGTTCTCTATAGAATGGATACCTGCTTAGGGAGGGGAGAATATTTGAAGTTGAGGTAAATTTACTGGACCTGGGTCTTCCAATTTCAGCACTGAAACTGGGTTGGAGATGTGATTGGTGGATGTGTTATCATCTGAGGCCCATATATTGTGGGCCATCCTTCAGACAAGACTTACACCAAGCACAAAGCCAAAACATCCCCATCAAATACATTTTAAGAGGAAATAATAGCCAGGTGTGGTGGCACATGCTTGTAATTCCAGCATTCGGGAGGCTGAGACAGGAGGATCATGGGTTGTGGACAGCCCTACGTAGGCCCTTTGCAACTCAATGAGACCTTGTTTCAAACTAAAGAATAAAAAATAGGGATGGGGGGTGTAGCTCGAAGGTAGAATACCCCTGGGTTCCATCTCCATCTGCAAAAAAAAAAGGCAAATATTAAGCTTTGATTATAACCCTTGAACTGCTCCAACATTACTGGTTAGAGAGCATTTTGTTTAACCCTCGAAGAGGTGGGTGCTATTCGTAACCCCGTTGTAAGGATGGCGAAGTTAAGGCTTGAAGAGTTTCCACTAATCAACATGAAATTACATTAGTATGGAGTAGAACAGCTTGGAAGCCTGAGCATCTCTTAGCTCCTACGTTATGGTGCTGAGGAGGACCCCATGATGGATAGGCCCATGGTGAGCTGGTGGACATGGCTCAGATGGTGGGTTTTGATTTTCTTTTTAAAAAACAAGGATCTCAGTCCTTGTACCAAGCCTAATTCCTCTTCTGGTAGTATAGGACAATTTGAAAAGTTCCCTGGCAGGAAGCTCATGGTACCATCTGTAGTGTACCCTAGGAGAGCAGAGCAGGAAATATGGAATGCATAGGTGCTCCTTTCTGTCCTTTCCTGTGGTCCTCTTGCCCTGCTGGGCTGTGCGCCCCTC
The DNA here is from genome assembly GCF_963383645.1 of Muscardinus avellanarius. NCBI lineage: Eukaryota > Metazoa > Chordata > Mammalia > Rodentia > Gliridae > Muscardinus > Muscardinus avellanarius. The sequence continues at coordinate 91,679,582 of NC_137798.1, read as the reverse complement.
CACTATCTTCAGAGAGAACCCAGAGAGTTCAGACCAGTCCCGTGGGCCGAGACCCCTCACCAGGGCCAATGCTGAGCTTTTCTGGGCTGGACTAAAGACTACAGTGCCATGCTGGAGAAATGAGAAATGAACTTTTTCAGAGGGGCCTTTAGGCACCCTAAAACACAATCCCTCGACTTCTCCCTACTTTTGTAACCTTTTTTTGGGAGCATCCTGAAACCCGCTCCACTTGTGGGTACACCTCCACCTCCAGTCTCCAGCCATTGTTAAACACCCACTGTTAGGACTGCAGCTATTAGATAAATAAAATACTGCTGTAGATTCAAGCACGGCCTTTACAGCATTATATTAAAACAATAAATCAAGTATCACAGACTCAGCGTTCGAGCCAGCTTTTATTGCATTATTCCATTCTCTCCATTATCCAGCTTTAAAATCCCTCCTCCTGCATTTATGATTTTGAAACATTACATCAGTTATGTCCCCACGGCACTTTAATCTAATTCAACACTTTAAGGGGTAGGTAAGTGTTTAGGACACTGGGCCAGGCTCTGATCATTTTATGAAACTGTTGTTTTATAGAAGAACATTACCTTTATTACCAGATTCTATGGTGTGTTTGGCGGGGGAACAATCTGGTTACAATTACAAACAGTGTTTTTTAAGAGCTGCAGTAGAAAGTGCAGCCGTTTGAAGATGAGATACGGCTTCCTCGCTTGGTCCTAGCATATTGGTGCAAGATGTCGAAAGGAGTCCTGTCCGTCTTCTCCTCCTGCAGCTTCTCCTTCAGGACTTCGTGTTAACTGTTGGTGCAGGTGGTTCCAATGGAAAAATGTTACGTGATTCTGTGCCCTGAACTGATGCAAGCCATCTATAGCACGATCGATCATCACCTCTATCAAAGGAGAGCCTTCATGGACTGGCCCGTGCACTTTGTTAAATTCACTCCAAGTGAACTGGATACCATTAAGCCTTTAGAGTAATGGGTATCTTCTTATAAAATAGAAGTTTAGACACTCTCTTTTGTGTGTTTGTGGTACAGAGAACTGAACCCAGGGTTGTTCTACTTTCAAGTTACATCCCCAGCCATTTTTATTTTTGTTTTGAAACAGTGTCTTGCTAGATTGCTGAACAGCTTGCTACATTGCCGAGTCAGTTCTTGAACCTGTAATTCTCCCAAGCTTTGGGATTACAGGCTTGCACCTCCACCATAACTGGCTGGGAAGGTTAGACTCTTGAAGGAGGAATTCCCTCTGAAGCATTGCTGTCTCCATCTCTCAGGGAAGCAATGGATGTCTGTCTCCATCCAGCCATAAGCACTCACCAAAATTCATATGTGTATTTTCTCAGTACTCATTCATTTTATTTCACTTGGGGAGATAGTGTGTAGATAAATCTATTTTTAAATAATAACCCAAATGATGTAAGTAGGATACTGTTTAAAATTCAAGTGGCCTGTCTCTCATATACCATAAGCCTCTGGGATGCCAATAAATGTCAAAGAAATGTCAAATTACTTATGTATTTATTGGGTCCACAGTGCATTTCTAGGAAGCCTTGTGGCGCTTGGTCATTGCATGCTTTGAAGTCCTCCACAGAGCAGGTGCCATAAATACATCAAATGGATTTGAGCGTTCCCCTCTGTACAATCAACCAACTGGCATCAGAGTGTGCAAGGCGCTTCCCTCTCAGGGATTTCCTTTTCTGGATGATTCTTTAAGCTCTGATGTTTAAAATAGGTGGGCGCACACGTCCCGACAATCAGCAGAGGCCCCAGCTTGGATGGTGTTTGATGTCTCTAGCCCTCTGGGTGGAAACCTTTCGATGCTACACAGGACTGAGCTGCCTGGGCTTTATAATCATTGCTTGTTGGGGGAAGGAAGGTAAATTTCAGCGTGGTCGTGGGTGCTCTGGAAAAAACCTGGAGAGCAGCTGTCGGCAGCCAGCACTAACAAGGACTTTCCAAGACCACCCTGACCCCTCCCTAGGAGGACATATACTTATTTTTCTCTGTTCCTTGTACAGCTGGATCTCTGAGGGATTTAAATTTTTCTAAGTGAGCATTAATCAGCTTTTCAGGGACAGAGCAGAGCTCAGCTGAATTCCTGGAGATCTAGTTTGAGTATCTTTCTTCTTTTTATTAAAACTGAATGTGAATGTGTCTAAGTTCTCATTAAAAAATTCATCAATATGGGAAGATATATTATTTATTTTCTCTCAAATGACTTGAATTCTACAGCCAGCACTGTGTTTTTCTTTTCTAATACCTGAAAGCCAGTATTAACAGAAATCCTACAATGTGATGACACCCATGTATGGAATGAATCCCCATTTTACGAGTGAGCAGGCTGAAGCTGCGTTTGGCCCCAGTCACCTAGACCGCTAAGCAGGTGTTTGAGATCTGGTTTTCCTGATCCGCCCACCTGCTTGTGTAGGGTTGTGTCCATCACTTTATGGGGATGTCCAGGAAATGACTGCTCCTGAATTTGGGGGCCATCCTGAGCAAATATTGAAAAAATTCTGGGCAATTTATTCAAAAGTTTTTAGCTGAGCACCCTCACCCCTCACTGGAGGTGAAATTGCTCAGATTTCTTTTTAGAGGAAATACAGTCCCTATCTCCTCATGAGCTCAAGTTATGGGGAAGAGTGAAGTTAAACATCAAAGACACAGTTCAAGTGGGGCATGGTGTTGCCCTCCCGTAAGGAGAGGCTGAGACAGGAAGATGACAGGTTTGAGGCCAGCCTCAGGAACATAATGAGACTTTCAGTGATCTAGCAAGATACTTCCTGTTTCAAAACAAAAAGTAAAAAAGGGATGTGGTGTAGCTTGGAGGTATAATGCCCTTGGGTTCAATCCTCAGTGACTAACACACACACACACACGCACGCACACATACACACACACACACACAGTTAAATGCCAAAAGGATGAAGAATGGGAAGAATGGAATAAGATGAAATTGAGGAAAGTGTAGCCACATATAGTGATTATATGCTATTTATTTAAATCAGTTAAAGAAGAGTGAGTCCTGAGTAGAAAATAACTGTCTATCAGGGAAAAGTGTCAGGCATGGTGAAATAGAAGGGTAAGATGAATACACCCTGCATGTAAAATACACTAAAAGATTTCAAAGAATTTTTCATTTGGCTATCTCTCTGGTAGTAAAAAGGGAGTCCTTATAACTACACAGGACCAAAGTCATGTTTGTAGAAGGACTTTGGAACTTTAGAAATAAATCTTTGGAAGAAGACTCCACAGAAATAGTTGTGTTGTTTGGGTCACTTCTTAATTTCCATTTGATAAATTTCCTGCGTCCTGTCTCTCTTGAGTTCGGCAAGAAACGCTTTTGCACTTGAAGTGACCTGCATATTCCTCTGCAGCTGGCTCTATGTGATACTCAGACTCTAGCCCCACTGGCAATTATTCATGCCATGCTTATAGGTCCTTCTGAAGTATCCCTCCCTTCACACCTGTTACTGTTCACACTAATGGAGCAGCCCTCCCCGTGAAAGAAAGGGACACTTTTTACCCTCATTTCTGAGACCATGCAAATGAAGAATATTGTCTTAAACAACAGCAAAAAAACCAAATGCACAATAAAGTTTATAGACAAATATTGCCTTTCTTTTCTTGTAGAAGAACCTTAATAATTTGGATGTCATTAACACAGACTCTACATCAGATATAAGCTTGAAAAACTACCTTCATTAAGAACAAAACCTGGACTATGTGAGACATGCTTGACCTCCCCTGAAAATACGTTAGTTGAAAGTCCATTTGGCATTTATTTACATATCAATAATCAGTATGCAGTTACTGATCAATTAATAAGAGTGTTAAAGCAGACCCAGGAGGAAATTGACTTGCTAATTTGTGGTTTTCAGTTTGGCTAACATGGATTGCTGTATTTAATAAACTTGTATATCTTTGAATATCTAATACTTCAGGATTTTTTCTATGACATGGAAAGTATCGATCTAATTACTGAGATTTTTCTGTATTTCATTGTTGCCAATTTTCTTTTTAAATATTTAAATTTACAGTCAGGAATTTCCTTCTCTAATGCAAATTCCACAGAAGATTTGAATGGTAAGTGGTAACTACGCAAGGGAAGGTGGAGGTCCTTTGAGATTTATTTCTTAACCTTGGCTGCATCATAGGTGTGGTGATTAATTTTGTGTACAACCTGAGCGGGCCTCGGTGCCCACGTATTTGGTCCAACAGTATTCTGGATGTAACTATGAAGGTGTTTTGGTGGATGAAATTAATATTTAAGTTGGTAGACTCAAATGAAATGGAATTCCTTCTATAATGTAGCTAAAGGCTTTCAAAGAGCAAAAAATGAGCTTCCCTGAGCAAGAAGGATTTTTTTTTAGTAGATGACCTTTGGACTCAAACAATTCTTCCCTGTTTTTTTTTTTAATTTTTTTCTGTTGGTGTATTGTAGTCATACATCTTAATAGAGTACAAGATGGTAGAGGCATACATACACACATCACCCAGTTAGCCCTTACCCAGTTCCCAGCCTATTCCCTCCTCCCTTCATCCTTCTCATGTTTTGCTTAGTGATTGACATTGATATGTTTGTTAATGTACCTCATGGACATTAGGTAATTTCCCTCTTCTCCCTCCCATTCCCCTCAGTTAGGTTGCCTTATTTGCTTGTCTAGAGTATCTCCTTTTTGTCTAGAGTTCTTCCTATGACCCCTTTTCTCCCTAACTTCAGCATATTAGGGAGACCATTTGATTTCATATTTTTTTGTGACTGACTAATCTCACTTAGCATAATTTTCTCCAGTTCCATCCATTTTGCTGTAAATGACATAATTTTGTTCTTCTTTATGGCTGAGTAGAATTTAATTGTGTACATATCCCATAAATTTGTAATCCATTCATCTGTTGATAGACATCTTGACTGGTTCTATTGTTTGGCAATTGTGAATTGTGTAGCTATGAGCATAGATACGCATGCATTAGTTTGGTAGTTTGTTTTCCATTCTTTTGGGTAGATACCTAGAAGTTGTATTGCTGGATCATATGGTAAGTTTGTTTTCATTCTTCTGAGGATCCTTCATACCGTTTTCCAAAGTGGTTGCACTAATTTGCAATACCACCCAAAATGTGGGATCCTTGTGCCTATGTGTTACAAGTGTTAGACCTATGCCCTGTTTAAGAAGCCTCAAGGTCTCTGATCTAATTTCCAAGTCTTTGATACATCTTGTGCAGGGTGGGAATGTGGGGTTTATTTCAATTTTTCTGCATATGGTTAACCAGTTTTGCCAAGCTCATTTGTTGAACAGGCTTTTTTTTTAGTGGATGTTTTTGGCCTCTTTGTCAAAAGTCAATTGCCTGAAAGTGTGCGGATTTGTTTCTGAGTCTTCCATTCTGCTCTATTAGTCTATGTATCTGTTTTTTGTGCCAGTACCATGCTGTTTTTTTTTTATTACTATGGCTTTGTAGTATAATTTAAAGTTAGAAATTGTGATTCCTCCTGCATGGCTCTTATTGCTAAAAACTACTTTGGCTATTCTGTATTTTCTTTTGTTCCAAATGAATTTAAGGACTGATTTTTCTATGCTGTGAGGAATGACCTTGCTAATTTAATACATACTGTACTGAATCTGTAGATCACTTTTAGAAGTATGGCCAGTTTGATGAAATTTATTCTACCTATATGAACATGGAAGATCTTTCCATCTACTAAGGTCTTCTTTGATTTCTTTTATCAATGTTTTATAAATTTCTTTGTAGAGGTCTTTTATTTCCTTGGCTAAGTTTATTCCTAAGTATTTTTTTTTTTTTGAGACATCCTGAGTGAAAGTGTTTTCTGGATTTATTTTTTCAGTGAATTTATGATTGATATACAAAAAAGCTTCCAATTTTTAAAAATTTATTTTATTGGTGCATTGTAATCATACATCACATTGGAATACAAGACTTGAAAGGACATACAAGCACACATCATCCAATTAGCCCTCATCTAGTCCCCATCCCATTCCCTCCCCCTCCCTTGATCCCATGCTTGTTTGGTGATTAATTTTGATACATTTGTTTATGTACCTCCTGCATTTTAAAGAGGCTCCATCCTCCCCAATTCCATACCCTCTCATTGGTAACCTTAATTGCTTCACTATAGGGCCCTTTCTATAGCTCGACCTCTTCCTGTTGCCCCTTTCCTCCTAGTTATTGCTGATTAGGGGAAGCATCTGGTTTTTATTTTCTGTGATATTTCTCTGTGCATGCCATGTTGCAATTACCAGTCCCACTCTTGACGGTCCCAGTAGTGGCCTGGCTACCTGGTGGACTGATCCAGACCTTGCTAGCTCAAGCAGCAGCCTTGCCTCATGGGAGGCCCCGATTCTGGTCTCGCTGGCCCCGACACTGGCCTAACTCCTTGGCTGACTCCGATCCTGGCCTCGGTGGCCCCAGCATTGGCTTAGCCTCAAGGCAGGCTCTGATCCCAGCCTCGGAGGCCTCAGTAGCAGCCTTGCCTCACGGCAGGCTCCAATGTCGGCTGCTGGCCCTGGCATCGGCCTGACCCCTCGGCAAGCTCCAATCCCGGCCTTGGAGGTCCCAGCACCGGCCTTGCCTCACAGCTGGCTCCGATGCCGGCTACTGTTCCCAGCACCGGCCTAACCCCTCGGCAGGCTCCAATCCTGGCCTCAGAAACTTCCAATTTTTTAAGCTTGATTTTGTATCCAGAAACTTTGCTGAATTTGTTTATCAGTTCTATAAGTCTTTTGGTTGAGTTTGTTGTGTCTTCTAAGTATAGTATGATGTCATGTGCAAATAGTGTAAGTTTTAGTTCTTCTTTCCCTCTTCGTTTTTTTTATTTTTTATTTTATTTTTCTTGCCTTGTTGCTCTGGCTAGCATCTCAAGTACTATATTAAAAAGAAGTGGTGATGCCGGGCGTGGTAGCGCACGCTTGTAATCCCCGCGCTTGGGAGGCAGAGACAGGAGGATCACGCAGGTTCGAAGCTAGCCGCATGCGCTGGCTTATGAGACCCTGTTTCCAAATAAAAAAAAAGGTCTGGGAGTGTAGCCCGGAGATAGAAGGGCTTCCAGGAACCCCAGTACCACCAAAAAAAAAAAAAAAAAAAAAGAAGTGGCGATAATGAAATCCTTGTCTTGTTCCTGTTTTTAGGGGAAATTCTTGCAGTTTTTTAACACATTTAGTATGATGTTGGCTGTGGGACTATTGTAGATTGTCTTTATGATGTTGAAGTATATTCCTTCTATTCCAATTCTCTGCAGTGCTTTTAGAATAAATGAGTATTGAATTTTTTCAAATGATTTTTGGGCAGCTATTGAAATGGTCTTGTGATTTTTATCTTTGGTTCTGTTTAGGTGATGAATTACATGGTTTAATTTTCGTATGTTGAACCAGCCTTTCATCCCTGGGATGAACCCTGCTTGGTCATGGTGTATGATTTTCTTGATATGGTTTTGAATCCATGTTGCTAGTATTTTGTTTAGCAGTTTTTTAAATCCAAGTTCATCAGTGATATAGGCCAGTGGTTTTCTTTCCTTGATGTGTCTTTATTTGGTTTTGGTATTAATGTCATGTTGGCTTCATAAAATGTCTTGTTTCTATTTCACAAAATACATTGAGGAGTATCTGAATGAGCTCTTCTATAAAGGCTTTATAAAATTTACATGGGAAACCAACTGGTCCTGGGATTTTGTTTGATGGTAGGCTCTTTATTGATGCTTTAATCTCTTTGATTACTCTTGGTTTTCTTAAATTTTCTATATCTTCTTGTCTCAATTTAGGAAGGTTGTATTTATCTAGGAAGTTGTCAATTTCTTCCAGATTTTCCATTTTGTTGGAGTGTAGTTTTTCAAAGTAGTTTCTTATAATCCTTTGGATTTCTACATTGTCAGTGGTAATATCTCCTTTTTTATCTCTCAGTAATTTGGGTTGATTCTCTCTTCTTTTAGTTAAATGGTTTGTCTATCTCTGGCTAGTGGTTTATCTATCTTGTTATTTTTTATTTTTTAATATTTATTTATTTATTTATTTATTTATTTATTTATTTATTTATTTATTTATTTATTGTGGTACTGGGGTTCCTGGCAGCCCTTCTACCTCCGGGCTACACTCCCAGACCTATTTTATATTTTTATTTGGAAACAGGGTCTCTTAAGCCAGCACAGCTGGCTTCGAACCTACGTGATCCTCCTGTCTCCACCTCCCAAGCATGGGGATTACAAGCGTGTACCACCACACATGGCTCTTGTTAATGTTTTAAATAAAACAGCTTTTGGTTTTATTGATTTTCTGTATTGTCTTTTTTATTCTCTACTTCATTGATTTATGCTCTGATTTTAATAATGTCCTGTCTTCTACTAGCTTTGGGGGTTAGACTATTCCTATCTTTCAAGGCTTTGAGGCACAGTTTAGTTATTTATTTGGTGATTTTCTGTTCTTCTTAGGTAGGCACTCATTTTCCTCTATAAATTTTTCTCTTAATACTGCTTTCAAGGTGTTCCAGAGGTTTTGATATGTTGTATTTTTATTTTCATTTTTTCCTAGGTATTTCTTGATTTCATCTCTTACTTCTTCTATGACCCATCATTCTTTCAGCAGTGTGGTGTTCAGTCTTCACATGTTTATGTGGTTTCTCTGGGTCTTCTTGTGGTTGATTTCTAGTTTCATTCCATTATGGTCTGAAAAGACACAGGGAAGTATATCACATTTTTAAATTTGCTAGTGTTCACTTTGTGACCCAGAATATGATCTATTTTGGAGAAGGTCTGTAAGAAGCTGAGAAAAATGTGAATTCTGCTGTAGTTGGATGGAATATTCTATATGTGTCTATTAGGCCCATTTGGTTGATGGTGTACTTTAGGTCTTAGGCATCTTTACTGATCTTTTGCCTAGAATATTGATCTAGCACTGTGAGAGGGCTGTTGAAGTCTCCAAGTATTATTGTATTAAGACTTATGTATGACTTAATGTCCAAAAGAATTTATTTTATGGAAGTAGCTACACCTATGTTGGGGCAAAAATGTTGACAATCATTATTTCCTCTTGCTGGATTGTTCCTTTAACTAGTAAAATGTTACCCATTTTGTCTCTCCTAATAAGCTTCGGCTTAAAGTTTGACTTGCCTGATATCATACTTGGTATTCTTGTTTGCCTTTGAGTTTCATTGGCATGGATTACCTTGCTCTAGCCCTTTAACTTTAGTTTGTGACTATCTTTACTTGTAAGTTGTGTTTCTTGCAGGTAGTAGATAGATGGATCCTGGTTTTCATTTCATTTTTCCATCTTATGTCTTTTTATTAGGGAGTTGAGGCCATTTATGTTCAGTATGATTATTGAGCAATGCTTTTTAATTTTTAACATTTTGAGTTTTAACTTTTGTTTGGGGTAGTTTTGTTCTTTGTTCAATTGTTTGCTTAATGAAAATTCTTCCTTCTCTGGTTCTGTCATGTATTACCTATTTCTTCTTTGTAGTTATTCTTTTTGAGTATATTTTCTGTAGTGCTGGTTTGGCATAATTTTTTTCAGCTTCTATTTGTCATGCGAGATCTTCATTTCCACTTACTTTGTTTCAAGTCATTGGTTATTTTCTTGTGACTCTCTGGAATCGGGCACTGTGAGGCAAGATGGCACTGCCACAGCATCTGTGGCTACATCTGTTGGAGGCAGGCAGGGCACTTTTATGTTCTCTGATCGACCTTCGAGGTATTTTCTGCTGCCTTTCACTTATTGTGTTCCTTATAATTTATGATTCTTTCTTTCTTTTGTAAGAATGCTATTTTTATGGCAATGGAGACTGTCAGTAGGACTGATGGGTGCTGCTTCCCTATGTCACTATCTTCCAGGAAGTCCTTCTCTGTAAGTCTTTTTAGCATACAGATGTTGGTCTTGTATCTCCAAAAGTGTGTGAAACAATTCCTTAAAGCAAATCTCTCTGATTGCCTTTTCTCTCTATAGTTCTATAACTGTCTCTATTTCTATAATCTCACCTTGTTTTATCTTGTGGTACTGAAGATAACCCAGGGGTATTCTACCTCTGAGCTATACCCCCAGTCCTATTTTACTTTTTATTTTAAACATGGTTTCACTAAGTTGCAGAGGTACTAAGTAGCTGAGGCTGGCTGTGAACCTATAATCTTCCTTTCTCAGCTTTCCAAGTTCTGTGATTACAAGTGTATGCCACCATACTTGGTTTCAGCTTATTTTTTTTTTCTTCTGTAGAATGCTAACTAGTATAATAGGCTTCCCAGAATATCATTGTTTTCATAATACACCTAGTTCCATGCTTAGTACCTCTTAGAATATAGTTATTTTATTTTATTTATTTTTTATTTTTGTAGTATTGGGGAAGGAATCCAGGGCATTCTACCTCTGAGCTATACCCCTAGACCTTTTTTTATTCTTTATTTTGAAACAAGGCTTCACTGAGTTGTGAAGGGCCTTATTAAATAGCTGAGGCTGTTCACAAACTGAAATCCTCCTGTTTGAACAACATCCCAAATGCTGGGATTACAAGCATGTGCCACCACACCTAGCTAAGATATAGTTTTTAAAAATACACTTTAATTGGCTCATTGCAACCATACATCATGTTGAAGTTTAGTGTGTTCGAAACATACATGTATGTAGCACCTGATGCATTTCCTTCTGGGTCCCACCCTGCCACCTCCTCCTCCCCATTCATCATTTTTGAAATCGATATTGATAGCTTCATGAATGTACATAGGGTTATTTCAACTGATTCATTCATCAAATCCTCTTCCACTATTCTACATGTATCTCTGATCATTCATTTGAAATCTCTTTTGTTTTCTAGCTTCCACATATCTCTTGATTCCACATATAAGAGAAAACATATGACCCTTCACTCTTGAGACTGGCTAATCTAGCCCTACCCGCTGTTTAGAGCTTTCTAAATGTGATGAGTTGGTCAGTTTTTAGATCTGATGCAGAACAGCACTGAGGATAGTTTGTCTTATTTTCAGTCTGTTTTTTTTTTATGGTACAGCATTTAGCACAATGGAAGCAGAAAATGTTTAAGAACTTTATAGAACACCTGGACAAGAGAGGGCACAGTCGTCCCATGGCATAAAACCAGAGAGAAAATAAACTTTTATTTTTTTGTAGATTCTGTTCACAGAAATGTTTTTAGGCAGTTTCTAAATGTCAGGCTTAAAGTAGCGCATGAGAAAAGTAGAAGAGAATTGGCTATTGAATTTAAATAGGAGAAAATGTTAATTTTTTATGTGTTTAAGGGAACTTTGAAGTATTTAAATAAGCACAGTTGGCCTCCACTGTCTAGTTCAGATAATAAGAGAAATCAAATGCTGTTCTCTGTGCAAGAAAACTGATAAAAAGCGTAGTATTCATTTTATAAAATAATATTTTTCTTCCACAAAGTGCTGTCTAGGAAAATACAGAAAATTTGAAAAGAAAGAAAGTAGGATGGCCATCAATTTTAAAAATGACTATTATGAACATTTTGATATCTTTCAGAGTTTTGCTCTGTGCCTTTCTCAGCATTCAGTTTTTATATTAATTGTAATGCACAAAATAATTCATATTAATCCTTTTTGCTCTTTATCTAAAATGAATGCTTACTGAAAATTTGTGGGAGTATGATGAGATTATCCAAGAAGAGCTAAGTTTCCTGAAAGTCAGAAAAAAAGACTGTACAGTCTTAGAAAGAAAATCTGTTACTTCTGTTAGAACCCCCCCCCCCCTTCCTCATTGGTTGGTAGTGTCTTCATGAGTGTCTATGAACTACAAAAACTTTGTGGTATATCAAAGTTGAAGGTTCAGGGTGGTGGTCAATGTCCCAGTTCTGGAGCCAGGCACCTCGTTCAAATCCCAGCTCTGTCTGCCACTCATCACTAGAATGACCTTTGTCAAACATCCATGTCTGCTCAGTGGAGATCATCAGACTTCCTCTCTGACAGGAGTATTGCAAGGATAACAGAAACACAGAAAAGAAAGTACTCAGAGCCACACTTAGCCCATTATAAGCTCTTGTTCAATGACAGAAATTATTGGGTGGCCTGAGGCTGCTTTTAAAACCATCATTAATATAACTTGTAAAGACAATAAGTCCCTTTTTAGTATCATGTATTAAATTCATTATGCATACACGTACATACACAGACAACACATACACCGCATATTTTCATATGTTTATTTCAACAACTCTGTAAAATAGGCATTGCCATTCCCATTGTGCAAATGTGTAAACAGACTTGGGAAAGTTGCATAGCTTTTCCAAAGCCTCCAAGCTGGAAAGTAGGAAGGTAAGCCAATAGGTCATCAGGACCTCCCTGCCCCCTTTAAAACAAGTAGATGGCAGGTGACTCCTGCTTCATCTTTGTGTGTGGGGGGGAGTAGCTGCAATTGGGGAAAGCAGCAGATGGGAGAAGGTAAAAGAAGATCGTAAAGAAGTCTGTGTGGTCAACCGGGCATGGTGGCGCATGCTTGTAATCCCAGCACTTGGGAGACTGAGACAGAAAGATCACAGGTTTGAAGCCAGCCTCAGCAACTTAGTGAGGCTCTCAGCAACTTAGTAAAGTATAAAATAGGTCTGGGGGAATAACCTGGAAGTAGAAGGCCCCTGGATTCCATCTATAGGACCACACACACACACACACAAAAAGAAGTCTATGTGGTCTTTAGGGATTGGAAATGTACATAAAAAGTGGGAATTATTCTGAAATCTTATAGTGGCTGTACGTAACCTTCCAGCCTCACTACTCTGAGAGTAGATGACATGAGTTACAACTTTTTGATTGCTGTGTTCAGCATTTTTTTGTTAACAGCAACGACAGCAACAAAACAAAACAACAACAACAACACAGACAACAACAGAAAAGGAGATATCTGTTTCCCTTGAGGATGACACACATTTTTCTTCTTGGATTTTCTCTGGGAAGTCAGTCATTGTATCTGAGGATGCTAGTCTGAGAATACCAATCTGTTCTTCTGTATGATTATATCATCTGCAAGTTGCCTTTGAAAGAAACACCCAGGGTAATTTATCAAGGAAACAGCTTTTGACTCTATCCTTTTCCCTTGGGTTTATGAAACTTCAGCAGGTGGCATTTCAGTATTGAGCATGACAAGCCTGTGAAATTGGAACAGCAAGCGTGTGAAGGGGCAAGCTCTGTTGTTTCTTCCATAGGTGGAAAACCTAGCACGTATTAGGCATTTTGAATGTCTGTATCCTGGGCTGGGTGCTTTAACTTATGTCTAGCTTCACGCACATCTAATTTATCATTAGTGTTCATTTATTCATTCAGCTGATATCGATGGGATGCCCACAAGGAGAGAACTAGGTAAAGTGCGGGGAATGCATAGAGCCGTGAGAAAAACAGACACTTGGGTATTTACTTAAGCCATGCGGTGAAGACACTGGGTGATGTGACCATAGATATAGGAACCCTTCACTTGATAGGAACATCTTCTTCCTTAAGATTAATTAATTAATTAACTTATTATGTTTGGCGCTAGGCATTGAGCCCGGGGGCATTCTACCTCTGAGCTATACCTCCAGCTCTTTTTATTTGGAGATAGGGTCTCACTAAGTTGCTGAGGGTCTCACTAAATGCTTGAGGCTGGTCTCAAACCTGGATTTTCTTCCTGTCTCAGCCTCCCATGTACTGAGTTTACAGCCATGTACTACCATGGCTGGCTTCCCTTAAGATTTGATAGTTGAGAAAATTGAGGCTTGATATCTTAAAAAAATGATGCTAACTACTAAGTAACGAGGTCAGAATTTTATAACATTTCTCAGAGGGTATTGAAAGAATCTGTTAAAAAATGCCCTGTTTTCTCTTTTTCTCATGCTCTCAAGAAGTTTGCTTCATCTCCTTCAATTTCTCAAGTACAATTTTATCTGTTTTTATCCTGTGCATTTTCCTTTCTAGTACTCTGCTTCTCCTTATCTCCTGTCTCTTAAACTCCTCTATTGGCATGAAGATACAGTAGTAGGAACTGAAGTAGCAGAGAGAACCCTGAACATAAAACAAAGAGCAGAACGATTCTTCACGGATTGTCTTCAGCAAAGCCTGCTGGCCTGGGAGCTCCAGCAGTGGGAAAACTCAGCCTGGTTCTTCTTCCTTTAGATTTGACCTGGCAGCCAGAGCGGTTCACTGGCGACAAACATTTCCTTCTCTCTTCGGCGATATGATAAGAGCGTACAGAATAGGGGTCTGCAAACATTTTCTAAAATGGGACAGATTATAAGTAGATAAAGCTTTATGGACATTAAATCTTGATTACAACTCTACCCTCTCATTGTAGAACAAAAGCAACCACAGGCAATTGCTAAACAAATTGGCAAGGCTTGTGTAGCAGTACATTATCTATGGACACAGAAACGTGGATTTCATTTTATTTTAAATAATTTTCACATGTGACTCACATGTCAAAGCCACATGATATAGATTTCTTTCTACTATTTACTTATTATTTATTTATTTATTGATTGATTGATTGATACTGGAGATTTAACCCAGGGGATTTCTACCTCCAAGCTATACCTCCAGCCCTGTTTTATTTTTGTTTTTAATTGGTGCATTGTTGTCTCTCTCTCTCTCTCTCTCTCTCTCTCTATATATATATATATATATATATATAATATAGTAATACATTAATATAGTAATACATTAATATATATATTAATATAGTAATACATTAATATCCATAGTACAATTTTGGCTATTTATTTAATTTATTTTTGTAGTACTGGGCATAGAACCAAGGGGCATTCTACCTCCAACTGACACCCCCATCACTATATTTTATTCTGTATTTTGAAACAGGGTCTTACTGAGTGGAGAGGGCCTCACTAAGTAGCTGAGGCTGTCTGTGCACCTGGATCCTACTGTCTCAGCCTCCCAAATGCTAGGATTACAAACATGCACCACTGCACCGGGCTTATTTTATTTATTTTTTATTGGTGCATCATAGTCATATATCTTAATGAAGGACAAGATGGTAGAGGCATACATTACTCATTTAGCCCTTCCCCAATTTCCCTCCCATTTTCTTCCCCTCCCGCCTTCTCATGTTTGGCTTAGTGATTGACTTTGATGTTTGTGAATGTATGTCATGCACATTAGGGAATTTCTCTCTTCCCCAATCCCATCCCCCTCAGTTGGGTCACCTTATTTACTCATCTATGGTTTCTCCTTCATCTATGAGTTCCTTCTGTGACCCCTTTTCTCCCTAGCTTCCACATATTAGGGAGAGCATCTAATATTTTACATTTTGTGACTAATCTCACTTAGCATAATGTTCTCCAGTTTCATCCATTTCCCTGCAAATGATATAATTTTGTTCTTAATGGCTGAGTAAAATTTCATTGTGTACATAACCCATAGTTTTGTAATTAATTCTTCTGTTGATGAACATCTTGGCCGGTTCCATAGCTTGGCGATTGTGAATTATGCGGCTGTGTAGTTTGGTTTCCATTCTTTTGGGTAGATACCCAGAGCTGGTATTGCTGGATCATATGGTAGGTTAATTCCCATTCTTCTGAGAATTTTGCTATATTGTTTTCCAAAGTGGTTGCACTAATTTTTAATCATACCAATAATGTATTAAAGTTCCTACTTTTCCACACCCTTGTCAGCATTTGTTGTTGTTTGTGTTTTTAATGATTGCCATTCTAATTGGAGTTAGGTGAAATCTCAGGATAGTTTTGATTTAGCAAATCTCTGATTGCTAATGATGTTGAACATTTTTCATATATGTATTGGCCATTTAAATTTCTTCTTTTGTAAAGTATTTATTTAGTTCATTTGCCCAGTTTTTCATTGGATTATTTGTTTTTCTTAACTGGGAGTTTCTTGAGTTTTCTTTAGATTCTGGATATTAGTCTCCTATTGAGGGAATAGTTGGCAAAAATTTTCTCCCAATCTTTTGTCTTTCTATTGAGGTTCTTGATAGCTGTTTCCTTTGTTATACAGAAGTTCTTCAGTTTAATACAATCCCATGCATTGATCCTCCTTTTAATTTCTTCTGTCTTTGGAGTTTTGTTGAGAAAGTTTTTACCTGTGCCTATGTGTTGCAGGGTTAGACCTATTCCTTCTTCAAGGAGCTGCAAGGTTTCTGATCTAATTTCCAAGTCTTTGATCCATCTTGAATTGACTCTTGTGCAGGGTGAGAAAGTGGGGCTTATTTCCATTTTCCTGCATATGGTTAACCAGTTTTGCCAACAGCATTTGTTAAAGGGGTTATATTTCTTCCAGTATATATAAGTGTGTAGATTTGTTTTTGAGTCTTCTATTCTGCTCCATTCATCTATGTGTCTTTATTTTGTGCCAATACCATGCTGCTTTTATTACTATGGATTTAGAAAGATCAGTCTTTAAATTCATTTGGAACAACAAAAAACCCAGAATAGCCAAAGTAGTTCTCAGAAACAAGAACCATGCAGGAGACATCACAATACCTGACTTTTTTGTTTTTTGAAACAGGGTCTCACTAAATTACAGAGGCTGTCATTGAACATACAATCCTTCTTTCTCAGATTCCAAAGTACTGGGGTTGTAGGTGTGTGTGTCAACACATCTGGCTTCAACTAGAAGGGTTGGTGGGCTTTATCTAGCCCCTGGGCCATTGTTTGTGCAGCCCCTCTGGAGAACATTCTTTTAACATCTCAGGTTCAGGAATTAAATCTACATTCAAGTATAAGTTCTGCAAGATGCTGGCTAGAGAAGCTTGGCCATTTGCTCATCTTCTCTGAACCTGGGTTTCTACGTGGACCCTCACTTTTATCAATGAACCAAGATCTTTCCTGCTTCAGGCCTTCATGTATTATTCTTGTGATAGCTTTGGTTTAGAATGCATTTTCTTTCAACCTGAGGTTTTAGGATTTTTTTCATAAATCATGTCTTAGCCAAAAGTGGCCACCTTCCACCCCAGTACCCACTACCCCATTATGTTGCTTTACTTTCCCTTATGGCATTTTCTAAATTTGGTGTTATCTCAGTTTACTTGGTTACTTATTTATTGTCGAGCTCACAATGAGAATAAGGTTCATGAATGCAGTAACATTTTCAGAGCTTTATTTATCATTATGTGTCCAACATTTGGTAGGTGCTCAATAAATATTTGTGAACAAACAAATTAAAGTGTAAGAACAGATGGTTTCTACATTTTACATCACAAGATTTGTACATCATAGGATTTGTGAGGATTAAATGAAATGACACATGTACTTGGTACAAAGATAAAAAGTTAAAGGGGTTTAGTTATTAAAATTATAAGTGTGTGTTAGTAAAGGGAGATTAGTAAATAATAATATTACACAAATGGAATGTGTCAAGTCATGTTACTCACTGTGGTAATGGATTTTAGTGGTCCTGTAACTGGAAAGATACTTAACACTTAGTTATCAAAATGAAGTGCTTTTTGATTTTGTTCACCCTCATTTTTCTGCACATAAAGACACTGGGTTCAAGGAGGGTTTAGACAACTGTTTGCACAAGCTCTGGAGAGCATTGCCTCAAGCACATTCCATTTGTTTGACTCTATTGTTTATCTATCTATCTATCATCTATCTATTATCTAATTATCTATATGTCATCATCTGTCAATCTATCCTTCAATGAAACATAACTAATTTGTGTTTTGGGAAAAGAATAGAGATGGAATATACTAGTTTTTTTTTTTTTTTTTACTGTTGTGTAACAAATTACCACAAACACAGTGGTTTAAAATGATACTAATTAGGATCACAGGTTCAAGACCAGTGTTTAGTAACTTAGTGAGACCCTGTTTGAAAAATAACAAGTAAAACTGGGTTGGGGGTATAGCTGAGAGGTAAAACTCCTCTGGGGTTCATTCATCAATAACACACACACACACACACACACACACACACACACACACACACACACCAATACTAATTAGTTATCTCGCAGTTTCTTAGATTTGGAGCTCAAATCTCAAGGTAACAGCAATCTTTTCTGAAGTTCTGGAAGAATCTACTTCTAAGCTCATTCAGGTTAGTGGTAGAATTTAGTTTCCATTATATGGGACTTAGGTCCCCATTTCCTGTTGTCAGCTGGACTCTCAGCTACTATAAGTTGCTTGTAGTAACCATCATAGACCTCACAGGCCTGCCCAGGTCATGACAGCTGGCAGCAGAGTCCCTCAAGATGAATCTACATTATACTTTGAATTACTCTCCCTTCTACCAACTTCCAGAGAAAACTCTCTGGATAATACAGATAGTTTTTAGGTTAGGTCTGCCCTGATTATTCCCCTTTTGATTAATCCAATGGAACTGATTGGTAACTTCACTTGCCTTTAAAGGGACACCTTTTGCCACAGAACATATCATTTTCATGGGTGTGATATCTCACCATCCTACAAGCACCATTTATAATCAGGAGGAAGTTATCCAAAGATAAGGATTATGGGAACCATTTTACAATCTTGCTTATGACAAGGGGACAGAAACTTTCAGTAGTTTCTCTAATGATAATTAGTATCTTTTTGCCTGTTTCTCATTCTGTTTGTCCCTGGTTTTCTGGTAGATCTTGGACTCTTTTCATGTTTTAAGTAGGTCCCTCCAGCAGTTAGGATTGGTAACCATACACATATGCTATTCAGAGTCCCTACTGCAGGAAGTCATTGACCTATACTGTTAACTTTAAATCCACATCACTTTCACAAAAAGCCTCACTTTCCATGGGCTGTTACATCCAATGACTGAGTTCAGGCAGTGACTAATGATGAGTGACTTTGGCTTGGTCTAAATTCTCTGGTGGCCTTATTTAAACTTTTAAGAACTGCTGCATTCTGAGACTGGAGGCCTAATGGCTAAGGACTTCACTACAGTGGCCTGGGAAGACCACCCTGGATAGGAACTCCCTTGCACATCTGACAAGTGTAAGTACTTGAAATATGGAAGGGAGAAAAGCCTACAAAGAGAGGTGTTAGTTGCTAAGTTGGATTGATGCCCTGAAGAGGGATGAAAAATAGAAGACCATTAACAAGCAGTTAAAGATTAAGTGTAAGAGTCAGGAGGCCTCCTTAATACCTTACAAAGAGTCCTTTATCTCCTACATGGGAAGAATGGGTAATGCTGTATAGAAGACTGACCAGTCATTAGAAATGTATTGGTGAGTTGGGTACTGACATCACTCTGCAGGCAAGAGGTGATAGTAAGAGAGATAAGCACAAAGATGACCTTGTTGATCTTCAGAGAGATGATGGAGCTCTTAAGCAAGAGATAAGGGGACAAGACTTAATTTCTGAGAGTCAGAAAGCCATGCTTTTCACATCAATGTCAAAGGGGCAACCATTGTGCTTGATCCTCCAAGGGCTGTGTAAGTGATAAATACCGCAGAGCATTCCTAGGACAAAACAGGTGAACAGGCAGCAAGGCAGTGCTTAACACCAACAGCAAAATGGTAGAGAGGGAGATGCAGGGGGATGCGGGTGTGCTTACAAGAAATAGTACCAGTCCCTTGCCAAGTTCTAAGATCGGAGTTAATTTTTAGATCCAGAATCTTTTGTCCCAGCAAACATGCACTGTGATGATTTCTCTGGCTTTTTCTTCTAGTGGACTAGAAAGCCATTTACTTGGATGACTGTAGATGGGAATGCAGAACAACCAGATATTTTGAGGATAATTAGACAGAGGGTCTGAGTTGACTTTGCTACCGCAAGACCACAAACATCATCCTGGTTCCCTGTTACAGTGAGGGCCAGAGGGTCCAGGAAAAAGGAGATGTTTTGGGTAAAGTCCAACTCCCAATGGGCCCACAGATTCTATAGATCCCCTCAATGGTCATTTCACCATGCCTTCTCTGATATGTCCTTGGCCAATAGCTGGGCTGGGACACAGATGCACTCCTATTTCTGTAAGAGGTTGGAGTCTTTCAGTGGGGAACTTTGGCTGAAGAACTCTCTCATGGGCTAATGGCGCCTTCCCTAGATTGCATAGCAGCTGAGAATTTTATCCAAATTTTCTTTTTCCTTTTCTCCTTCAAGTGGGTCAGACCTAGCCTGGGGTTTGATAGGTTTGCCTGCTGTACTTCCATTTTTCCTTACTGACTTTCCCTCCAAGAAACCTCTTACATGTCCGATTCCATTTTGGCATCTATTCCTTGGAGAGTGCAAGATAACACAACAGGAAGTTCAGCTTTGTTAATACACATGGCTGAACACTTTGGAGTTTTGCTCTAATGAAAGGACTGTGGGCAGGCCAAAGGTGAGACAACAATGTCACATTTGTTCTCAAATGTTTGCTTGGTGGTAGCTTGCTCAAAGGCTTTATCCTGCTTGTCAGCTGTGTTAGTTTTGTCAAAGAAGGCCTCTTGGTATCTAGGAATATCAACTCTTTACCTGGGCACTTCTTTCTGTGAAGATGCAGCAAATTAAACATCACTCCTAGAACTCAGCATTGATCTGTTTCCTTTGAAGCAATTTAAGACCCTTCTTTCTCTTCTGACAATGTAATGACAAGTGCAGAGTTCATAAACCAGCTTATAAAAATAACTGGCACCATGTCTTGCCCCAGATGATTTTTCCAATGTCAGAATATAGAGCTGTTATTACCTGGGCCACTAGCTCAGCTCTTACCACTAACTGTTCTGTCTTGTGATAGCTATTGCATTGCTTTTTGGAGGGTCTCTTTTCTTCTTCTTTTTTAATTTTAAAAGGTGCCACAAAGAAAGGTTAAGAGAGATAGGGGTTTGTGAAGTTAAAGTGACATTCTCTATTTTGAAAAGACTCAAAATTTGCCACCTTCTAAGTATTGACAAGTTGCATGCACTCTTTTGAGTTCTATAATGCTTTAGTTTTCTAACCTAGAAAGAAAATACTAATGTGGCATGATTAGGAGAAATAGTCTTTGTAGATACTCCATTTACAAAGGTGCCCTGAAGTAACACGGGTCAGGGAACAGGGCTTTACTGCTAGAAACCAGGAAGCTACAGTGACCAGGATTGCTGGCAAGGCCTGGGGGCAACTGAGGAGCTTGACCCACCAGTAGGTGGGAGCAGGTTTTAAACAGGAGCTAGTATTTAAACTCTGCATGATTTTCATGACTCAGAAATTTAAGATCACATTAAAATTTCCTACAGGGCATGGTATTTGGAACTCACTATGCCAAGGACAGGTCTTATCTCTAATAAATGCTTAGTATAACCCAAACCAAAGAATAGATAACAAGAAGGGTCAGTTAAAATCAACCCGGCAACCCTGCAAGCATAAGAAGCCACCAGTACAAAATGTATTTCAGCTGTTTTCTTGAGTCAGTAGTATTCTTTCCAAAACATGTACAAAAGAGGGAGAGGAGTAGCCCTGGGAAGAAACTGTTTGATGCACAACAACCGCTCTTTCAATTAGCAAATATTTACTGAATGCTAAGTATTAGCATCTATGTTTGGTGAGTAGATGTGGAAGTGGGAAAAAGGTTCAATCCATGTCTTCAAGGAGATTTCAGTCTAGTATTGGAAGAAGGTTATGACATGCCAGCAAGGGACTTGCCTAGAGTAAGAGAGAGGCTAGCACAGATGTCTCCCATGAAGAAATGCCACTTGGGGCTAGTCTGTGAGTTAGTGAGGTGAAGACAGGTAGTTACACGAAGTATCCATATAGGCTTGGGGTTGTGAAAGAGCCTAGTTATGGAGGCAATCATAACTCATAAGTTATGGATCATAAAAGTACTGTTCCCCCAAACAGAGGAGATAATATAGCAAGGAATGTCATTAGTTTCATCAATAAAGTGTTAAGCAAAAATTTAAGCTGGGAACTATATCTTGTGGAGTAGGATTTTGTACACCCATATGTCCAAGGCAATAATGAGCTCTTGGCAGAGTGGAACCAGTGTCTTTGACGTGACTTTTAAGGATACAGTTTACCTCCAGAGACTCTTATAGAATAGTAAATATCTATGGAAGCAGGTATAAAAAAGTGCAAGCCCTCTACTCTCAAAGCATTGACAGGCTGTTGGGCTCTACAGGGCTCATTTCTGCACTGGGTTGTGGGTTATCCTCTCTGACTCCATCACACACAGAAAGCCATGGCTGTCATTTTAAGTTCTCTGGCCAGTCCTTTCTCTTTTCTAACCCCCCAGTGAATGCTTTTTCCTAACAGCGTCCACCCCTTTCTGGGCCATTCCAGGACCTTAATTTTTGCGTTTCCCAAGTTTGGCTCCATTTTATCCCCTATCTTTCCTTCATTGTATTGAGAAAGCCACGAATGAGTTCCCACACTGCATTTGGACCCAGAATATCTTCTCCACTCCACAGCTAGCTTTCTGACTTTCCCCATCTAATGCTACACACTTCTTAGGCTAGAATATCTTTCTTCCTGAACGCTTCCTTATCTCCATCTCCCTGAGTTGTTTTTGTTTACTCTATAAAAATTTTCTCCACCAATAAATATACTCTGCTTTATTTATGTTTCCCTGTGCAGTGGGTAATGTGCTGTCTGTCATTCCTCTAAAGATAGTTATTAAGTAGCATAGCAGCAGGGTCAGTTTTCTGAGGGTGCATGTTCCATCCGCTCAGAAATTTCCAAGAAGTCCCAGAGGACCTTGTCTTTATTCTGGCCAAGTCACCAGGCCCTCTGGTTCGTGCAGAGGGCACGTGGTATCAGTCCAGCTCTCTTCACGTCCCCTTCTGCTGCCTTCATGCCTGAGAGAACCCGCCCTATGTTTCCTGTTCTCACCTTTATCTGATTCACAAGCAATCTGAAGATGGTCCAGGCTGTTGATCTGGGGAGGGTGTGTGTGTGTGTGTGTAAACTTTCTTCCAGGCCATCTTTGGTGGGCCTGGGGGAAAATGGCCAGGCCAACCAGCTTCTAGTCAAATTACATGTTTTTATTCACTGCCACACTTTTGCTTGGAGTTTGAGTTATAGTCACACATTAACCTGTGGCTTCCACAGACTGTATTGTGAGTCCATAGCTATGGCTCTTAGACTACTAGTTTTCCCAGAGTTTGCTTTTTAGCATTTTTTAAATATCCAAAGCAATACATGTGAGTCATATAAAATGATAAAACATAGATAATTAGAAATAAAATAAAATGTGCTGTTAGTTCCACCATCCAGGGATGACCAACTTGGTGTTTTATCTGTAATTACAAGTGTACACACAAGGGACCATCATAGTGTGGTCAATTTGTTACATACATTTTTATTAACAAATTAGGCTCATACATAAAATGATACAGTATGCTTAATATGCCATAACATCTTTTCATGGCAATGCATATTTATCTGTTTTAGTCTTCTTTATTTGGTACTGGGGATTGAACTGAGAGGCATCTACAATTTCTCACTAAGTTGCTGAGGCTGGATTTGAACCCGCAATCTTCCTAACTCAGCCTTCAATGTACTTATAGGCATGTACCACCATGTCTGGTTTAATCTGTTTTAATTTTAATAGTTAAACAGTACCTTTTTTTATCAATGTAGCATAAGTTTCTTGTTTTTAGTCATCTAGTTTGCCTTAAACTCTTAATTATATATACAGATACAGGCAGAAGTAAATCTTTATGTATAGGATTCACTTTTTTTCCCAAATATAAATTATTCCAAGTGGAATTATTGAGTCACTAAGACATTTTGAAGTTTTTAAAAAAACATTCTGCCAAATTTCTAAACTGTCGTCATCACTGCTTCAGATGATTTTTGAAGTGTTTCCATTTCCTCTTACCTTGAGATTTTTGAGTAGGTAGTACTTTTGTGGCCCAGAGACAGATCTGGAAAGGCTCTTGAAAATAGAGATGAAGGATGTATGGAACCTGAGGCCTGAGTCTAGCTTTGTTGATCACAGATAGACCATTTAAGTATAGTGCAGGGCTTTGGAGTTCCCAAATTATGCCTGAGATCTCATTAGCAGAACATTACCCAGTCTTCTGAGCCTGTCAAAACTTTGCCTTTCCTATTTCCATCCTTCATTCCCCATAACCTTTAGTATGCAATTCTTACACATTTACTTTGGACTATATGATCCAGTGTTCTATTCTGGGTCTTCTCTTTGAGTTTCTTGACTTACCTGTGTACATGCTGCTTCTCTACTCTGACTTAACTTCTCTGGGAGGGGAATGTTTCAGGTTTTTTCTGTGCATTTAACTTCGCTTGGCACCCGGCAGTGCATATAGTAGGTGATTAATACCTGCTGACCCAATTCCACAGGTCAGACCAGAAAATCACCTTTTCCTGTAGATATTGCTTAGTGAGCATTTGTAGGATGTTGTATATGTTGTAGAAAAATAGTGGGATGGATGCAAGGGTGTTTTCATTATTATTTCTAGAAAATATAGCCATGTGCTAAGGTGGGGAAGCCGTTTTCTAAGCCTTGAGAGATATACATGATGTTCTTTATTATTCCCTCAAGGAGTCAATAGAGCTTGCTATTTTCAAGCTGTGTTACATGAAAATCGAAGCTTAAATAAAATTTGCCTCTTGTTTTTGCTCAGTTCCAAACTCTTGATCTTATTTCCTGAGCCAGAATTAGGATAAGGAAGGGGGCACGTGTAGTCTGAATAAAGACACGAGGCTATTTATCAGAGTAACTGATGAAACAGGAGGACTCAACTTCTTCCACTGCCCTTCTTTACCTCCCCACTTTCGATTACTCTTCTCATAGCTTTTGGGAAAGCTACCACAATTCCCTAGCTTTAATAATAATTTCCAGATCACTTGAAATTGTGTTCAAATATCTTCCTCCAAACTTCTTTAACAACTAGCTACCTTGGTTTCCTTGATTCTCTGTGCTGATGGGTTATGTTGAGAGAATAAAATTGTAGGTGATAATAAAAAGCATTGTTAAACCAGGTATAGTGTGATACAGGCTTTTAATCCCAGTATTTGGGAAGCTGAGAAAGGAAAATTTCTGGTTTGAGACCAGCCTCACCAATTTTGGAAGATGCTGTTCCAAAATAAAAAATAAAAAAGGTTGGGGTGTAACTTGGAGGTAGAATGCCCTTGGGTTTACTCCCCAGTACCAATAAAATAAAGGACACTGTTAAATTGGGGTGGCAGTTATAACCTGATCTAGTACTAGCACAAGAGTCAGTTTCTCTGTCTTTCTTATACACACACACACAAACACATACAGATGTGTGTATATATATATATATATATATATATATATATATATATATAGTTATATATAGAGAGAGACTGGAGCTCATACCCATAACTTTCTCACAACAAATGGCAATTACCCAATAGGGCTAAGATTGTGCAAAATGTTGGAGACAGAATAGTAAAAGGGAGGAGCTTAGCAGTCTCTCCATCCAGGCATAGGGATCCACCAATTGACCAAGGATTTTGATTTATTAGTTGGGAACAGCCACACTCAAGCACTTAGCACTGATGGATATTTTTCTCATTACATTTCAAATATAGAAAATGGTTCTTTCTGAATGAGAAATCTAGGAGCCTTTTAGTCATTAGTCATGTGAAACTTTCTTTCTTTCCTGGTGTTTTAGAGAGGGGGAGAAATGACAAGAACTAAAACACACTCCTTGCTCTGAATTGCTTCCACAGTGAACAAAATGAAATGCTGAAGTTAACTCTATTAGCCTGGTGATGTGCTTCTTTTCCTATTTTCTCTTTGTGTTATTTAGTAGCCTTGTTGCATTCACACCTTTAATTATATGGGAACTAAGAATAATTGAGGACATGCTCTGCCGAGTACATATGTCTCCGTATTAACTCTCCAGCAGGTCCCTGTGGCCCCTATAGAATTATCGTTCAAGGGAGGTGCTCAATTAACATTTGATTGTGGAACCCAATGGAATAGAACAATGAAACCTCAAGTGCATGTAGACGTGCAGTATTTGGGGGAATCTGGGAAATTTCAGAGTTGTTTGAACTTTAGAACTATTAGTGTCAGATGGATACAATTAGAACATGTGGTCTGGTTGTAATTTTTGGCCTAATCTGAGGCTACTCTGAGAAGC
The DNA here is from genome assembly GCF_963383645.1 of Muscardinus avellanarius. Classification (NCBI taxonomy): domain Eukaryota; kingdom Metazoa; phylum Chordata; class Mammalia; order Rodentia; family Gliridae; genus Muscardinus; species Muscardinus avellanarius. The sequence continues at coordinate 91,653,660 of NC_137798.1, read as the reverse complement.
CAGGTAAATCCAGTGGTATGGTCCTCAGAGAGCCATGTCCTCCTGCTCTAAATGGGTACGCCAGGTTGCAGATTTCCCAGGGATTGCCAACTGACCTTCAAAGTTTCTAGTTGTATTGACTCTTGGATATTTGATGGCTTGTACAAAAGAGCTCATGTTAAGATTCTCTGGGATAATTTAAGATCACGTTATCAAAGTTCCTTATGGCTGTTTTTTTTTTTTTGTGGTACTTGGGTTCCTGGGAGCCCTTCTACCTCTGGGTTACACTCCCAGACCTATTTTTTATATTTTTATTTGGAAACAGGGTCTCTTAAGCTAGCGCGGCTGGCTTCGAACCTGCGTGATCCTCCCGTCCGCCTCCCAAGCATGGGGATTACAAGCGTGCGCCACCACGCCCTGGCTTCCTTATAGCTTTTATTGCAATAGTTACAGTTTCAGAAGTAGTGGTAATAATCCTGGCAACTGTAATAGTTTGTACAAGTGGTAGATGCAGTGAGGGCTGAATTATTTTTGCCACTTCAGATAAGGAAATTGAGAATCAGAGATGTTACTGGATGTATCTAAGTGACCTCTAGAGAGTATGCTATAAATTCTGAATTTGATATTGGAGTTTGGGCCTCAGATACTAGTCTTCAATTTGGGACAATGTAGAAAGTTGGCAAATGGCAAGTTCAGAAAGCAGACCTATTTCCAAGAATTGGTTGGTGAATACAGTGGCCATTGAAGAGATGTCCTCCTATTGTCTGAGGTAAAAACTGTTTCCTGCTAGAGGGTCTTGGAGTCATTAAGATCTCAGAGAATTTTAAAAAATGAAAATGCCTTTGAAACCCCTGCACACGCATGTCGTGCCCACACACAAGCATACACATACCATATCCCTTCTTTTTGTTGTCATTGTTGTGTTGGAGACCGAACCTTGGGGTGTTCTCCATCTGAGCTATATCTCCAGACCATTTTTTCACTTTGAAACAGGGCCTCACTAAATTGCTGAGGGTCTGGCTAAGTTGCTGAGACTGGTTTTAAACCTGTGATCCTTTTGTCTCAGTCTCCCAAGTACTAGAATTATAGGTATGCACCAACACACCTGAATAAAAGAAAGAGATCCGAATAAAAGAAAGAGAAAGCCACTTGAAGGCATCCTGGAAAAAGAATGTCTGCTCTTGTCTGTGACATCAGCCTTTAGCTCTTCCAACTGGAACTTCACCATCATTTCTCTGGAATCTTTTTCTGGCCTTTTCATCTTGAACTGGGCCTGAATTAGTGGTTGCTCCAATTCTGAGACTTCTTCCCTTCGACCACCCAACCAGCTGCTGGTTCCTCAGGCTCTCCATGTACAGTCGGCAACTTGAGGCTTCATTACTTTGGACCATGTATCCATCAAGATTCTTGTAGCCATAACCTAAATATCTGACTACATAACTTAGAGAAAACAAGACTTATTTTCTCACAGTTTTGGGCTTAGTCCATGTGAGGTTGGGACTGTGGATCTCAGGGCATGGTAGATGGAAGTCAAGGGGGAGCACATGGGCTGTGCTCTTTACATCATGGAAGCCGGAGGCAAAAGAAGGAACAATAGGAGGAGGAGGAACTCTTTATATAATCCTTAAGGCCATACTCCCAGGGACCATCTCCTTTAGCCACCCAACTGACCTACCAGGTACCAGCCAGGTAAATGCATTAAAATGGGTTTATCCTCTTCTACTATTACAACCCTCATGACTCAATTACATCAGCTCTAAACAATTAATGAGCTCTTCAAGAGGTCATTCCATATCTAATTATAATAGACTGTAAGATCATTTGATAAATCCACTTTTACAATATATATGTCCTCTGAATTCTGTTACTCTAGTGAACCCTGACCAATATACAGGTCAAGTGTCATATCAATTCCATCTGGTTTGCGTGGCCTGCAGCATCTTGGATTATTTTTCTGAGTAAAAATAACTATTTTATTGGTGGCAATCTACTAATTTATTATACCTTGAAGTATGGATTATCCAAGAACTCAGTAAGCAGCCTCACCTATCTGTTTGGCTTTTAGTTCTGAAATTTATTAGCTCTTTTTAGCCATTTGCAGATATAAGCTCATTCTTAATTGTTTCATTTTTATTCTTACTCCAAACATAGTAAATTTTAATGGCTGTGGTTCCAACATTAAGAGGGAATTTGGTAGCTATAGGAGAAGAATTCACAACACATTAAATTAGCAACGATATAATAATGTTTACAAGCTGTTCATAAGAACTCATTTTGACTTTCAAAGAGTAATTATGCTGAGACATTTGCTAAAGGGACTCTCCAGATGGATACATTCTCCACATCTCAAGTTACTGCCATAACCCTTTCTTTGTCCATCTCTGAGTCATTCAGAGCTGCGAAAATTCCATCTTTCCATTTTAATTATAGAACTGGTTGAGAATGTATTCTGTTGTTTGGCAGTATCACCAACACAGTCTATTTGTTTATGGCACTTTGAGAGAGCCATTTTAATAAGGTCAGATTTGCAATTTAAATGAACTTTAATATTTCTCACAAAGTATGGGGCTGCTTATTTATGCGAGGGTGAATGTGGTGGAAATTTATGTTTTAAAAATATGTTCTACTGTTTTCTTTTCCAAATGGTGCATCTCAGGTGATAAACGCTTTCAACTATATCTATACTTTTTTTTTTTCTTGAGAAAAGGGCAGAAAATCTAAATCAGTGAAATAAGTCATGACTAAGTGGGGTTGTTAATACTGAGTTTTCTGCTTTTCTATTAAAACCTCTATGCTGAACACCTATTGTATACATTCATGAATAAATATTGCTGGGCCACTAGAATGTGGGATGAGCTTTTTGTTCTGCTGCTTCTCTTGTAACACACAGGCAAACAAGCGAAGCAAAACCACATAGAACAAACACTATTCCCCAACTCCAACAAGTGACCAATTATTGAACTTATTTAATTATATTTGATAAAAAATCTCCAGGCAAAGAACAGGATGCAAATGAAATGATTCCTTCCTTCCTTCCTTCCTCCCTCCTTTTCTCCTCCACCACCACCCCCTTCTCTTCCTCATCATTCTCCTCCTCCTCCTCCTCCTCCTCCTCCTCCTCCTCCTCCTCCTCCTCCTCCTTCTTCTTCTTCTTCTTCTTCTTCTTCTTCTTCCTTCTTCTTCTTCTTCTTCTTCTTCTTCTTCTTCTTCTTCTTCTTCTTCTTCTTCTTCTTCTTCTTCTTCCTTCTTCCTTCTTCTTCTTCTTCTTCTTCTTCTTCTTCTTCTTCTTCTTCTTCTTCTTCTCTCTCTCTCTCTCTCTCTCTCTCTCTCTCTCTCTCTCTCTCTCTCTCTCTCTTCTCCATACCTCTACCTCTTTTTTCTCCTTGCTTCCTGTGACTCTTTTCAGTTCCACTTGTGTATAAGACCCATGTGCTCTTGAACCAGGTGACTCCCAGAATACCATCTCGTCTGTCTCTTTCCCTGCAAAGCCATGCCTCACAAAAGAGTAGCAATTGCCATTCTCATCTCTTAACTTCACATTAATTCCTCAATCTATACTGCCCCCCATCCATCCCTGACACTTTACTGGAACTCTACCTGCCAACTTTAACCAGACTCATGCCATCTGAAATCCAAAGGCACTCTCCTTGATTTGTTGAGAGTAGGTCCTCTTTATGCCTGTTTTCTCCATTTTCTTATGAAATCTTGTTCTCACTCAGGAACCTGTGGTTATTCTTGCTTAGCATCTCCCAACAGCAATGAGACCTGAGATCTTGGTGTTCTAGGAATGTTCCATTTAGGGTCCTTTGACTCTCTGACTCTATATACTTTCCTGGGTGACCTTGTCTGTGCTTCTGGCTGTAGTCCACATGATCTATGATAGGTTTTGTGCTGGTGAAACAGTGGTTTTCACTGATTCTTGTGGTTGTCACCTCCATGAAAGAGTTTCAAATCCATTCACTCAAGTGAGAAAACTAACTTCTAGAGCTGCTTCTCTTACTTTCCCCCTATACATGTCCCCAGGATCTAGGCCATGACTGCCTCTCAAGAGCATCCTTCTTTTCTTCAGTCTTTCGTGTTTGTCTTGTCCCTAATTATCTATTCTTATCCAAATTACTCCCTAACTCCAATCAGGTCTCTAGGCTCAAGCTATGCTTCATACTACATCAAGAGAAACATTCTAAAACATGGTTAGATTAGGCCAAAGTGTCTAACTCAGCCCCAATAACTGACAGCTATTATTCACATAATCTTTAGAGACATTGTTAAATTGCCAACGAAACAGGTGTTTTTTAGTTGCAGGGCTGCTGAAAGGTCAAATTTAAAAAAGGGTCTGACCCTGCACTGTGACACACACCTGTAATCCTCTCTATTGGAGAGGCTGAGGCAGAAGGATTGCAAGTCTGAGGTCAACCATAGCAATTTAGATCTGTCTCAAAATTAGTACGTATATACATACATACATACATACATAGTATAAAAGAGTCTGGAACTGCAGCTTGGCTTTCTTGAAAGGTTCTAAGACAATGCATACACACAGGGACCTCCAAAGGTTGAGACCTCTATTTGTGGACTTGTATTAAATAATTTATTTAAAAAATCAGATCAATGTATGTTTATTTTTATACTTTTATTGGTTCTATGTAATTATATATCATAATATCATAGTGAGATCCAAAATGATACAAACATACATGCATACATCATTTTCTCTAATTGGGTTTTAATTGATCAAGATTAGAATCTACTCTGATTTTCCAGTCTGGGAGATTAGAATTTTTCCTCAGTCCCAGAAAGTTCAGTGCTGCTTCTCTCTCGCCTACCTTCTCCTGCAAATACTGCTAGATGTGCACTAGATGGTCTCATTCAATTCATGTCACACTTGACCCTCTTGTTCATATTGTCATAGCTTCACAAGCTTTGCACCTTCTGGTTTCATTAGCAATGCCTTCTAGCTCATTAATCTGTTCTTTACTTTGCCCATCACATCTTCTATTTCTGTGTCTGTTTTTTTCATGTTTTCAGTCTTATTGGATTCTATTAAAATACAATTACTTCAAAACCTAGTGTCCTATTCTGATATTAGTGTTATTATTCTTTCTTTTATTCTCTAATAAATTTTTTTTGTGGTACTGGGATGAAACCCAGAGACATTCTATCTCTGAGCTGCACCCCAGCCCTATGTTTTATTGTTATTTTGAAACAGGGTCTCACTGAGTTGCATAGGGCCTCACTAAGTAGCTGAGGCTGGCCTCGAACCTTGATTCTCCTGTCTCAGACTCCCAGGTACTAGGATTACAAGTGTACACCACCACACCTAGCTTCTCTAATGATTTTAAGCTTAGCAATTTTTAGTTATATAGGTATTGTTGGCATTTCTTGTTCTTAGAAGAAGGCTAATTCTACTATTTGCTGCAACCACTGATTCTACTTAGGATAGTGTATATCTTATGATTTAAAAAAACTTCCATTGTAAGTTTATCTTGAGTATAGGGGTTGTTTCTCTGTGGGAATCCTATTTGGGTAATGGGAGTCCTTATTTGAGTTGTGTGAGTATCTTATTAAGGACTTTTTTTTTCTAAAAGACTCAAGAAATGTTTCTGTTTCATGATCATTTTAAAAAAATACTTAAAATACTGATCCATGACCAGTTTTGATGTTTGTTTTGCAACATCAAGTCTTGATATTTCTGAACCATTTGAATTTGGATTCCACGTCTGTATCAGTACAAGCAGGGTATTATGACTTACCAAAAAAGATATTTTCCTGTACCCCACACTAGTGGATTGGTGAAAAGGAGGCAGAATTACAAACTATCTTCTTTAGTAAACAAGATGTATTCTCAGCTGCCCTCTGTCCCTCTGTAGTCCCCATCTTTGCCTCTTTTGTACCTGAGCCCTTCCTTCCTTCCATGTCAAACTTACAGGACACTGCTTTGTCACACCACTGGGTCTGTCAAACTGCTCCTAATGTCCGGAATCCCATGTTCTCTGGAATGCCATGTTCTCTCTTCCTTGTCTATGTGGTGCCAAGACACTTCTTTTTTTCTTGTGGTACTTGGAATTGAACCCAGATGCATTCTATCTCTGAGACATATCTTCTTGCCCTGTTTTATTTTCTTTATTTTGAAACAGGGTCTCACCAAGTTGTGGAGGGCTTCACTACCTTGCTGAGGCTGACCATAAACCTGTGATCCTTCTGTCTCAGCCTCCCAAGTACTGGTATTACAGGAATGCACCACTGTGCCTGGCTCTACACATTCTTTTTTTTTTTTTTTTTGGTTAGTCAACAATACTTTGTTCTGAGGGCTTATTGCTCATGAAGAATTCTAGAAAATAGCAAGGTATACATACATTTGTTCCTGAAACTTCTTTGTATACATTATTATTACTTATTATTATTATTATTGTTGTTGTTGTTATTATGACATAGTTGCATAGATAGAGAAATGTGCCTAATGCCAGATTTATCAAACATGAGAAATGAACCTCTGCCATTTCATTTCTAGTCTTTTGTTAACATTATTTCAGAATTCTCTTAAGTTTGTAAAGTATGCATTATCATGATTTTAAGCTAACATCATTTGAAAATACAAAGGATTACTTCTTTCTTATGTACTTTTATTGGTGCATGGTGGTGTCACATCATAATGTACTTCACAGTGATAGTGATACACATGCACACAGTATTTGGTGAGTTCTCCCTGGCTCCCTCCACATTCCCTCTCCTTTCTCATACATGATATTAGATTGGCATTGGTATCCTCACATATCTACATGTTGTTTTTAGTGCAGCTTGAACATCATTTCTCCTAAATGGCTTCACTTGACTCTCTAGTCTGAATTGGAAGCCTGGCCGGTGGGTTCTCTTGGCATCCCATGCTTATTTTTCTCATGCTTCTTTTCACAATGTTGTCCAATAATTTTTTTGTTGTTGTTTTCCCACCGCCTTTGCATCAGATTATAGAAGAGAGGTGCTTAAAGAGAGAAAATTCATTTCTGCATCTTCCTATAGATTCATGGTAGTTTCTCTTTAGTGTCTCCTTAAAAGGTATTGAAGTAATCTCATAGTCTGGCTTCACCACGTGCTTTATTAAATTTGTACTTTAGAGCCTAGTGTGGTGGCATATGCCTGTAATCTTAGTACTTGGTAGGTCAAGACAGGAAGGTTGATAGTTTGAGAACAGCCTCAGCAACTTAGCAAGGCCCTGTTTCAAATAAAAATTAAAATAGTGCTGGGGTAAGGGTTCAACCCAGTAGTACACACACACACACACACACACACACACACACACACACACACACATATTTTAGAAAGATTACCCTGGCACTATTAAAAGAAGGCAATCCATAGATAGTATGCTTAACCACAGGACTATTGGAGTTTGGAGTAACTTAAGAAAGCAAAATCAATACACTCAGATCGGGATGGAGAGAAAGTATGAATACTAAAGATATTTGAGAAGTATCATCAGTAGCATTTGGGGTTAAGAGAAGAGAAGGATTTAGAAATTTTCTCATGTTTCTACATAAACACTGAGGTGTGTAGTGATACTGTTGAGACAGGAAATCATGCAGAGAACAGGTTTGGTTAGGGTTAGGTTTTGGAAGAAAAAAAAATGTTCTTGGCTTTGAACATACTGCTTTTGAAGTGTTTACTGGTAAGTATAGTTAGAAAGCTTTGGGAAATGGCAGTCAGAAGTTAGGAGAGAGGTAGAAGCTGGATAGTAGTTATGGCCACACAAGTGGTGGTCAAAGCCATGGAAATAGAAGGGCTTTTTCAAAGGGGCCATGAAGTGTAAAAAGAGAAGGAGAAAAGGGTCAAGTTTTGAAGTAGATTAAGGTATAGCAGCAGGCAAAAGGACAAGAAAAGAAGGAGGCAGAGAAGGGTATTCAAGGACGCCAAGGGGAGCCAGAGGACAGTGTTCTGCTAGACAAGGGATATGAGAATGTAAGTGGGAGCAGGGGTTCAACAGGTTAAAATCTGGGTGTGCTGATTTCCAACCTCACTGGTCAGCTCTGAGTAAGCTTCAAGGCAGAATTTATATGACCTGTCTCTGCACAGGCTCCCTTGTGGCACATTACAGAACAGAGGACCATAAAATTATGCATTCATGAATGAGTTCATAAAGGGCATAAAGAGTACAGTTTTACATAAGATTTGGAAACATCATTCAACAGGTTAATTCTAAAGACAGGGAATGTGTGGTTAAAAATACCTCCTTGAAGTCATGTGTGCCTCTTGGATTCAACTCAGGTTTGGCCTGATATTCAAGGCATTTCAGCTTCTGCCACTCATCTGTACTCATTGGAGTTCAGGCTGTGATATCTGCATGCGTACTGTCCTCTGAGTGGGTCCAGGGTCATGCAGACAAACACCTTTCTGTCTCAAAAGTCTTTTCTCCCACCCTGAATTGCTAATTGTTTCTTTTAAATCCTCCCTCCTTCATGAAGACTTTCTAGAGTTCCTAAAACTAGCCGTGATTTCTTCACCCCATGAATGTCCATAATCCTGTGTCTGCAATACTCATTATACCATATCTGGGACTGTTTTTATTTTTCTCTCTGTGTGTGTCTTATGACCCTTCTCATTTTGTTTTGTGGTACTGGTGATTGTACCTAGAGTCATTCTACCTCAGAGATATAACATCCCCATCCCTCCTTTTTATTCTTTATTTTGAAATAGGGTCTCACTAAGTGTTAGAGGGCCTCACTAAATAGCTGAAGGTGACTACAAACCTGAGATCCTCCTGTCTCAGCCTCCTGAGTACTGGAATTTACAAGCATGCACCACCATGCCTGGCTTTAACCCTTACCATTCTTGCTGTCACTCCCTAAAAGGTAGACATTAAGAAGTCTTCATATTTGAGGGCACCAAAGTGTCTAGTACCATGACTTGGATATAGATGTTTCTTATGTAGCTGTAGCTGATAAATGAATGGGAGGAGAGAGTGAAGTGGCCACAGACATTACCAGGGGTACAACCACATAGAAGCCAAAGGCAAGGGTTTGGTTTAAATATTTAATTTCAAGTGAAAGCCAAATACTTCAGGAACCAGAAGATGAAGAAGACTCCATTAAGAGTTTATGTGGGTCTACCTTGGCACAAGATCAGTTGTCATGAATATAAATACAATGCTTCATAGGTAGAGAGAAAATTAGAACACATACACACACACATACATATATACTTATACATACATATATATATATATATATATATATATATATATATTATAATTTTTGAAAAACACATTTAACTTGTCTCAGTGTCTCCCAGTGATAGGATCAGGGGACCCTATTTAAGTCACGTATGACAGGGAAATAATGTTGATGGTTAATTTCATGTGTCAACTGGACTAAGTTATGGGATGACCAGGTTAAACGTTATTTCTGGGTGTGCCTGTGAAGGTGTTTCCAGATAAGATTAGCATGTAAAGTAGACTGGGTAACAAAGATAATGTTCCCAGTGTGGCTGGGCAACATCCAATCTACTGAAGACTTGAAAAGAACAAAAACAGCAACAACAACAACAACAACAACAACAACAACAACAACAACAACAAAAACAGAGGAAAGGAGGATTTAACTCCTTCCATCTTGCTTAGGTGAGCTTGATATCAGTATTTTGCCCTTGGATTGAGATTTCTACCATCAGATAACCTGGTTTTCAAGCTTTCTAGTCTCAGTCTGGAAACTACCCAGTGTCTCTCCTGGGCTTGTGGTTTGCGTATTGCTGAACTTGGTCTCCATAATTATATGAGCCAATTCTCATAATCCTGATGTTCTCTCTCTCTCTCTGCCTATATGAGTAATTCATTTCCCTTTCTTTTTACCCCTGCTCATCCTAGTATCTTGGTTGTTCTGTTCCTCTGGAGATCACTATTATCATATCAGTCTTATTTAGAAAAGCACACAGGAGAGCTTTCCCAAATGCTCTCTGCATCCTGACCTCAGCAGATGTGTATATTGGAAACCTTGCATCTCCCGTCCAGCAAGATGAGTCAGCAGCACAGCGCTCCTGTAAATACCTGGGAGATGTAATCTGGATAGTTTAAGAATGTTTCTTTGGAAACCACTGAGCCCTCTTGAAGCTCACTTGAGTTCCAGTGTAATTCATAGTCAACTGTTCTCCCTAGAGACATTAGACACTCCGTTTTTCTCTCCTTTTTTTCCTCTCTTCTTCTGTGAACTCTTTCTACTCTTGTGTTTTTCTTTCTATTTTTATTCCTATCTACCCACATCTTTATTTTTTAACCTCCCTGAATGGTGCATGCTCTTTCCCACCCCATGATTTCCACAAATACTGCTCCTTTAAATCAATGACCTTTTCTTTTATTTCTATTTGTAAAATATGATAGGAATTATTGTTTGTTCTTAACATTATTATCTGTCAAATATCCTCACCAATGACAATGGAGGTAGAGAATCACAGGTGGGGAAAAATGAAAAAGTACTACAATCAAACTCAGTGCTTATATGGGTTCAGTTTTTGGCTACATTATGATTTTTTAACAGTAGACTTAGAGTTCTAATTATTTTCTTTTGAATTCATTTGTATTCCTAAAGCATACAGCATCTGGGGGGGCACTAGATGGCAGTGTGGTACATTGGTCTGGAATATTTCATGGTGTAGATGATTTGTACCTAGGGCTGAATCATGAGCAAATAACAGGATAGAGGTACAAGTAGAAGGAGCTCACAAAACTGATGTTTTGTCCGCAGGCCGCAACACATGCTCCTTGCCCCAGCAGGTGACATCCAGTGCCAGCTTAGCAGGGTGAGAGCTCAGAGCTCATAAAGGTGCCTAGCTCCTTTATAAAAGCTGCCAGACACACAAAAAAGAATTGCTTTTTAAATGACTTGATCTATTTGCAGAGATCATAGAAGTTCAGGCCAGAAACAAATGTGTTCACCTATCTTTTCAAAAGAGGAATGATCCCTGAGATTACTTCTATGAAGTTTAAGTGTATGAAGAAAAATAGCCTAGAACATCTAAGAAGTAATGGAATCATGAGTGAATAAGCAGCTTGGTGTTGCCACAAATAAATCGTCCAAGAGTGATCTGGAAGCTGTTTAAAATTCAGAGTGGAGAACAAAGTCACTGTAATACATCTTGATTTGGAGAATGCATTTGATACCATATCAAAAAATTTTACTTATAAAATTAATTGACACTGGCTTGGATATGAACACTGTCATAGGGATTGATAATTTTGAGGGGACCTGTAAACAAGGAATGGTGATGAATAGCATGACATCCAGTGAGGGGTAGTTGATTAGTAGGAGTGCCAGAGAGATTGGTGTTAAGTCTGATCATATGCAACACAGTTATTAATGATTTTGAAGAGAAAGTAAAGAGAATATTAATGAAATTTGCAAATTATACAAGCTGGGGTGGTGCTGGAATAAATCCAATAAGAATGATGGATAGAATTTATTCCAAGAGATATAGACAGGTTCAATATATGGGTAATAAACAGCAAAATAAAATTTATTTTCAAAATATGCAAACTAGATCAAGAGGAAAATAAAAGAAAAAATGAATTTTTATAAAGGCACAAAGAACTTAATTTGCAAATGATTCAAGGTCCTTTTGAGTCAGGTACCAGCACACCTTCTTATCTTGCTGCTGTGAATCTTTCTTTATTCCTATCTACCTACATCTTTCTTTGTAACCTCCCTGAATGGTGCATGCTCTTTCCCACCCATATGATTTTCACAAATACAGCTCCTTTAAATCAAATGCCTTTTTCTTTTATTTCTACTTGTAAAATATGGTGCATTCTTCCATATTCTATTCATCGTTCATCTTCTTCATGATATGGCTTTCTCTTCCCCCAGACAGCCACTTTCTCCATTATGAGGCTATCTCACTTAGTAAATGCTTTCACCAGGGCTCTTTGTTTTATTGAATTATGATTCTGGAGAGGGAGAAAAGATAGTTATTGGCTAAGCACATGATTATCAGGGTCAAACAAAGTCAAGAACCCAGACTGAGTCTACATTTAAGTTATGTGACCTTAGGTGAGTTCTTTAGACCTTTCCGTTGTTCTGACAATAAAATGGACATTGTTGCCAGAATTCAATGACAGTCTCCTTAAAAAGCTTGACCAGTTTATGAGCTAGTCAGTTATTCTTGTTAATAGTAGCATTCACTGAAGATGTTTTATCTTGTTAATTCATGAACTCTTTGAGGGCAGGAAATTTGTGGTTCTGATATTTTTGTATTTTTCTTAGTACCTAGCACAGTATCTGGTGGAATTTTCAGGGTACCCATAGGCAGTACATGATGAACAGGATTTTTTTGAAGCTATTAAAACCATTTCTTTTGCTGTATGTGTTTTGGAGTCAGCATAGGATAGCTAGATAATTTAAGTGTATTATCAATTCCTTTTAGATATTCTCCAAAGGAAAGAATGTGGCATTTTTCCTTCTGATTTATGCATTATTTCAAACATCTAGTAAAAGTGTTGTGGTGTCTCTCTTGAACTCTGGTGAGATGCTGTTTGAAGCACTGCAGTGAAATGTGGGCAAATGCGGCCAGATAGGTCACAAACAGGAAGAGGGCACAAAAGACATCTACATAGTCAAAAGGCCAGCCAGTCTGGTTTGTGAAGAAAGGCTTTGGGGAGCATAATTGTATGAGCACAAAGAGCTGCAATTATTTGACACGTGGGAGCCCAGGATCTCAACACTATGATGCCTGCACTTACCTGCGGATAACAAAGAAAAAGCGAAGCATGATCCCAGTATATCTTCTGACTGATTCTGGTAGATTCTTTTGGCTCGAGAATAGTCATCTTAGTGAAATGCAATATTCTCTCATGCACAAACTTGCTGAATACAAAGAGATGAAGCACCAGGAAGGTTGTAGTCAGTCATTTTATGAGACAATAGTATGCTTTGTCTGATGTGTAAATACGCTAGAAACTCCTAAGCTTGTGTCTCCACACATTTTACAGAAACCTAGTATTCATCAGTTCCTGCTGAGTAACAAACATTTCGGGTAATGTAATTGGACGAGCATGGGTCTTCAGGTCTGCTGCAGTTTGGCTGATCTGGGCTGCGTATGGTTGGGCCAAGCTGGATTCCGGTCAAATTCAGGTTGACTCATGTGGATTCTTAGAACCACAAGAGACAAGCCAAGCAAATGCGAGAGCATTTAGAGTCTCTGTTTGTATCTCCTTTGCTAATATGCTCGGGCCCAAACAAATCTCATTGCCAAGCTCAACATCAAAGAATAAAGGATGTATACTTGGTTTATATTATATTCCCTACATTTTTGAGAGATAATGCAAGGTCACATGGCAAAGAATATGGGTTTTTCATTCTGCAACAAGAAGGAGTGAATAATCAGAAACAATAATCTGATGCAAACAATCAACCTCTCATTTCTCATTGGTTACTCATGCTCATTCAATTAGTGATGAGATTTCCTGTTTAATTCTGAGCCTCAACAACCACTTCTAGTCTAACCTCAAGATGTGAATCTTTCTTCAGTGAATCTATTTGGTGGGTATTATAGATCTGGTTTCCTTTCATGGCTTGGCTGTGCCACCATGGAAGAAACATGGAACTCCAAGATCCCTTTTGACTGCCTATATTACCTCTCTCATGAGGATCTCTGGATTGAAGTTGTAGGGTCAGAGAGAAGTTATCATTTCTCATGAATAACTTCTGAACCACAACCTTCTCAGGTTGTTTTAGAGGGAGGATGGACATAGTTCAACCAGAGTTCTTGGACAATGATTTGGTGTAATCTGGTGCTTAAGAGACCTCTCCTTTCTAGTCTGGTGAATCAAAATATGTCAGCATGCAGTAGATGGAAAAGAAAATCTATGTTTTGATCTAGCACCTAGGTAGATCAGTAGTCCCTAAGAATACCTCTGAACTCCTTATGCTCTTCTCCTCTCCCTGCATTGTGTTTTGGGAGGTGATGGGATGTTTAGGAAGTGGGGCTTATGAGAGGCCCATAGGTCATTGGGGGAATATTCCTGAGGGGACTCTGAGACTCTGGCCCCTTCCTCCTTCTCTTCTGTGACCTGAATTGTGCCATGAGTGGTCTTGCCCCATTATCCACTCCTACCACAATGTGCCACCTCATCACAGGCCTTAAAGCAATGGGCACATCCTACCTTACACTGCAAACTGTGAGTCAAAGATTATTATTTTCTCTCTATTTTTGTCCCTCTATAAGGCTGAAAATCAAACCCAAGACTTTGTACATACCTGGAAAGCACTCTACCACTGAGTTATACATTGATTCTAACCCTTTTCCTTTATAAGATAATTGTCCTAGTTATTTTATTAAAGTAATAGAGAGTTGATTAACACTATCCTCTTGCCCTTGGGGTGGTAAAGGCTCACAGCCAATGCTAACTTTTTTTTTTTTAACTTCACACCAGGGAACTTCACAAACAATGCTTTCTCAGCGAGTAGTTTTTCTTTAAACTTTTCTAAGTTACTTTGAGTTTCTCATTTACTTCCTGAAAGAACCCTATTAACACAGACTAAATATCTAATTACTTAAATATCATACTAAATATGTCTTCCTATTATTCTTCATTTATTTTTTCTCCATGTGATTACAGTTGTATAATTTGTATAGCTTGAGTCCCATGAAGATGGGAAAAAGCTTATTTTATTCATCACTATGTAGTCTTTGCATGGTACTTTATATCTGACTAAAACAATCTGTTGTATGAGTGTAAAAGGAAATTAATGGATAATAAGATGCTAATCATATTCCCAGGGAAGAAAATTTTTAGTTGAGCAATTGCTATTTGCTAGGTATTAAATCCATGCCTAACCTTATTTATGACACTGTATGGGTATATGTGATTAATATCTCTATTAAATGAGGAGACTGAAGCTTTGGGAGATTAAATAGATTTTCAGAAGATGCAAAGCTAGTGCATGGTAGCTCTCTGATTTGAACTCTATTCCTTCTAACTGCAGTTGCTATGCTTTTAATCACTGTGCTGATCTAACTGGCTAGGTAAGAGAAAGTGATGCAAGCAGGCCTGGTAGCCATTGTCAATCTTTCATTAGTTTTCAAGGGAGAATGTAACTAAGAGCTAGATAAGACAGCTGGTCCTCCAGGATGTCCAGCTGATCAATCAGATTCAGACAGTGCAGCTTATAGAACCCTCTCCCCTCCATTCTTAATAATTGAGTATCACCTAGGAGATTCCAATTCTTTATTGTCTGTGTTCACGAAAGATGTATTTAGCAATTTTCTTTTTTGTATATATAAGATGTAAAAAGAGGTTAATTCCATACTAAGTAGAACACCTGTCAAAAATTAGGGCCTTAGTTTTACAAATCCCAAGCCTCCCTTTGATTATTGCTGTAACTCATACAGACAGAAGATAAGCCCTAAATTATACAGGACTTCATGATTAAAATATTTTGCTCCTTTTTAATAGTCCAAGAAAAAAGAAGATGTGGCTTTGGAGGCTCAGTGTCAAATTAAGTGATAACAGAGCCATAGAGGAACATAATAAATATGTGAAAAGGGACGAAAAGAAGCATTTCTAATAGGCCCATACCATAAGAATTTTCTATGTGTGAAATTGAAAGACTTCCTAGGGAAAAATCTTTGGCTCATTTGCTTTTAAATTCACTTTTATGCTCTTTTGTTACAAAAAATGTTTTAAGCTCCATTATCTCGTTGCAAAGGAGTATGATCAAAGGAATATCATCAGTGTTCAGGAGCTTCTAAACTGCCTGTTTGAAGAGAACCTTTGCTGGGGGCATGAACCTTCTGAGTGGCTTGCCTGCCCAGGGTTAGGATGGGAAGCATCCTTGCTCTGGATTTTCCTCCGAAGACCAAGGCTATAGCTGTACCTAGACATAATCAATCAGTGAAAAGAACTCAGAAGTATTTATGAAGACCATCTGGGATAGGCCTAGCAGGTGAGAGAATGAACGATAGCAACAGACCCGAGGGAACTTCTAATTCACCTGGGAAGACTGGACACTCAGCTGTTGTAATGGGTGGTACTGCAGATTGATTGAAGAAGTAAAATCTGGAGAGTTCTGAGAATGAGCGTAGACTGTCTATCAGGTGACTTTCAGGCATGTGGGGCTTATGCCCAGTGGTAATTTGATGGTCCAGAAGAAAGGTGAGAGCTCTGTAAATAGGGCAATGTCAGTAGCAAAAGGCCGAGATTATGTCTGCAGTTCATAAAGCTTCTAGCTTGGAATAAAGACAGAAGAGATGCTGGAAAGTGTGTTTAAAGTATATTTAAATTCTGATGCTACCTTTGAAGCTTGTAAGACTTGTGTTCTTGGTTTTCCCTTCAAATATCAATGTTCATTCTCCCAAAACATTTAGAGGAAGAATTGGTCAGAAGAAACAGGGAGCATGCAAACAAGCCTTTTACATTTTAGCACATTTTTTCTGTTCAGAGAAAGCTTGCAAATTTGCATGAGATTCAACCTCTTTGCCCAAGATTTATAATGTTAGTAAAATAACTCCCTCAGAGAGGTGAACTTATGGACCTTTTCTACATATTATATAGGTATTTTGGTAACTCGTGCCATTTCAGTAGCTCTGAAAGCTTAAGAGGTACTGTGGATTTATTTAAGGTTCTCTTCATCTTAATCCAAACATTAAAGTTTTGGAAAACTGCCTTAGACTACTCAAATATCTCTAAAAAGATATTTAATGGTTATATGGGATTTGTTGGTATCTGAGAATTTGGGTTACATAAGGGACAACTCAGTAAACAGAACTGACTGTTACATAAATATATCTTCATTTCATTTGCAATCTTTCATAAAGCAGGTTGTTTTTTTGGCTCTTGCGAATCAGATTACATTTACATAGCAACAAAGAAAACAAATGAGCTAATATAACCTCTATATTTTTCATCTCACAGACCATGAACAGAATTTTTATAGCTAATGTGTTGCTGGAGTTTGCCTATTTTATTTTTTTTCTAGAGGCAAGAGAGTGAGAAAATAATGATGCATTAGCTCCTTCTACATGCTCTGTGCTAGGGGGTTTAACAAATGTTTTCTCATTTAGTTCTCAGTATGACAATCAAGAAAGAGATCACTTTCATCATCTATAAAATGGGATAATAATAATGCCTATATTTGGGCAATGTGCAATGCTGTTAGGATATAACAAGATAACATTTGTATAGTTTTTAGCTTAATGGCTTCCTCATACCTATAACTATTATCATTATTATTATCATTTATATTTTATTTATCTTATGAAGGTTATCCAATCAGTAGAAGCAAGGATTAAGTATTTTTATAAGAAGGCCAAAAATCACTCATGTCTGTAAATAAAATGAGGAAATTAGCCTATCTACTTCTTACCACTTACCCACTTACGTGTGAGAAATAAGCTTATATCCAACAGCTCCTTAAAAATTTAATTGGATTTGGATAAATCCAAATTTAGTTGGAATATACCTAGTACCTAAGGCTTGGTTTCTAATACTATTCTTCAATAAAAAAATAACAGGGATCTTTGGGCAAATGACCTATTCTAAGACTGGGGAGGAAATACACAGGAGAAACCTGTATCATCTTGTACTGCTTGAAAATAAGGAAGTACTTAAAAAATGAAATAACGCAAAATACCAAAGCATAATATTAGAGCATACCAAAGGGACGCAGCCACCAACTGAAATAGCTCCCAATGGCCAAACTTGGAAAAATAAGGACATCAAAATAAAAGAAGTAATACTGGATTGTAACCCAATGTTTAAAGTACATATCCATGAATCCACACCAATACAAATAAATGCCTGGATAATAAATGGGGAGGAAAAGACAAATCACTGATATAGAAGAAATCAAAATGATTTAGAGAGATTCTCTGTTTTCAAGGTGGTGGAGTTGAACTTTTCATTCCTTAGGTGTGTCCTATGCATGACTTCCTTCCAAAGAGAACCATATATAAATGGAAGATAAAGAAATTTTACAATGAGAAAACTAGAGAACCATTATCTCAGACAGGTGACCAAAGTCAACAGTAACAATGATGAGTCATGCTAGCAGTAAGGATGAAAGAAAAATGGTGCTTTATCTTTGGAGTGCTTCTCCCCCAAAACTATACCTCAGACAATCGTAACAAAAACAACAAACCAGTTCCAATTGAGGAACATTCCACAAAATACATGACTGTAATTTCTCGTTTAAAGAAACAAGGAAAGTTTGAGAAATTGTCACAGTTAAGCAGAGTCTCAGGAGACATGATTACACGTGGCATGATATCTTGTGTGGGACCCTGGGACAAAAACATAGTACAGTAGGTAAGACTAAAGGAATCTTCATCAAGTATGAAACATTATTGATAATAATTTAACAATACTATCTCCTTAATTGTAACAAATGTACCATATTCATACAAAATGTTAATAATAGAGGAAATATAAAAAGAGCTTTACTTAACAGTTTGATTGAGCAAAGAAAGATTTGCAAATTTTGCAAATCAGAGAAAATTCAGGAAGATTTTTACTACCAAGGTATTCTGAAAAGCACTTATGGTTATAAAGAGGAGAGCAAGGTATAAAAAAATAGAAGTGAGGTACAGAGAATGTTATGTTTGTTCCAGCTTGGCGTTTGCCTGATTTGAACATGATTTGAATAGTCAATCTGGTTGGTGTGAGTGGCTGAAGCTTGGCTCCTGGAATTGGCTGGGATCAGCTATTTGTTACATGGGGAGACTCCTAAGTTAGGTTTTCACTTTGCTTATACACAGATATAAGGTGGCAGATTTTTACATAAAGACTGAACTGTGCGTGTACAGAGGCCACTTTGTTTTTATGTAATAGGTTTATGGGGACTCTCTACCATCTCTGTACATTTTCTATAAATCTAATATAGAAATATATTCTAAAATATCAATTAGTTGTATATAAATTTGCTGTAACTCATGCATCTATATATGTGTCCTATTTTAGGTAAGGAGATATCATGGGTTTTTCTGAAATACACTTTTGGAGAAGCTGGAGACATTTAAAGCAAGGAAGCATGTAGCAACTATTTTTTCAGTTTCTTTTTAGTGGCAAGGAAATAGGTAATTTTTAGGTCCTAGTTTATAAACAAGAGTATCGTATATACTTAATGCTAAGTAAATTTTAAAAATAAAAACTAATTATTCCTTCCACATTTTTGATGGGGGCTGTGCTGTGGAGAACAAGAAACTTTGGGAGGCCTGGGTTTGAACCTTGCTTGAATCCCTCAGGGCCACAGTACTGGTATTTGAGCTGATGAGATTATGGCTGTGAAAGTGATTTGTAAACTGTAACTTACTTAACACAAATAATAGGACTCCATTGTCCAGGAGTGCAATTTTAAGTATTTCAAAAAAAGGAGCTGGGGAAACACTGTTATAGCTCCTGGCCCCTAAAGTAATACCCCCAAGCTTTGTTTTATGGACAAATGGGATTCACAAGTAAGTTCTTTGAGCAGGTGGGTGCCATGGCCAAACTGTGCTTTGGTATGAGTTTATTTAGGAGAGGGAAGAGAGCAAAAGTTGGGGCACTATGATGCTCAATTGAAGGCATGGAGCTCTAGGCTAGGTTGGTAGCCCTGAAAGAGGGAGAGAAGAAAAGAGAAGAGAGAGAGAAAGAAAAATACATATATGGAAAATATCACTAAAGCAAAGTTGTAAGGGATTGGAAAGGACAGTAGGTAAGAGGAAAAGCTATATATAACTTTAGGGGCAGTATGTGGGAAAATTAATACAATTTAATAGGAAATAGCAATCAGAGGGAAAAGTGTATTGTGGGAGATAATGAGTTGAGTTGTAGAACTTGAAAATTAAGATGCTGCTGGGACATTCAGACAGTGTTTCAGTCAGCATTCTAACTACTGTCACCCCAAATAACTAGAGGACTCTGCTTATGACAGCTCTGGTTTTCATTCATGTGCCCATCTTATAAGTCATTGATTACAACAACTTAGAAGCAGGAGATTTACTTGCCTAGAGTTCTGGAGATTTTAGGGGTTCAGTCCATGTTGGGCTAGGTGAAGTCTGTGCAGCTCAGGCATGGTGGTGGGAGGTAGAGATAAAGAGGGAGAAAGTGGTCTGCACTCATATTATGGACCCTGGAAGAAAGAGAGAGGGCTGGGGGCAAGAAACATGTATAATCCTCAAGGCCACACTCCCAGGGACCCCCCTTAGCAACCAAGTCCCACCTTCAACATGGCTAACTTAACTATATGAGGTCTTGGGGGACATTATAAATACAAACCATAACAGATAGAAATGTCTTATTGGCATGTAGAGCCCAGGCTGGACTTGGAGAGTGGAACTGGAGATGTGTATTAAGAGATACACTGACTCAAGTTGAATAAGCAGGGAGTGCTTTCTGAAGAAGAGAGAAGAGCGACTCTCAAGGCAGCTTTCTAGTGCAGAATACTCACACTGGGAGGCAGAGGAGCAGGAGCTTCATGGGAAATTGTGTTCTAGAGCTCCAACCCTATCTCCATGCCAGAAACAGAGCCAGGTCACCAAGCAGCTCCTGCCTCTGTCTCACTAAAATCTCTTGGCTTCATCAGCCCCTGAATCTGTGGAAAGTGTAACTGTCTAGAAGGGCCGATGCAATTGCCAACAGGAAGGTCATCCTTTTAATCAAAAGCTTTATATGTATAAGATGTCCAATACAAGGTGACAAACCATGGGGCCACCATGATGGATTTTTTAGTATCCAAGTCAGGATACCTAAGACTGAGATGAGGTACTATTTGTTATTATAGAAGGGGCACATGGGAACCAGGGCTGTCCTAAAATCCACACACATGGTCAACCTATGTATTAAGACATTCACAGCCTCAGGAGAAAGTTTTGTTTAAATCATTCTGTTTCTGTAACTTGTCCTTGGATTTTTAGCCTCCAGAACTTTTGTTTAAGCTGCTCAGACTATAGTACTTTGTTATGGCAGCCCTAGAAACCCTCATACCACCTTTATTACTTAGAGTCTTCCAGAGAAATAGTAACAATAGGATGATCTTTGATCAGTAATTTTGGGACCCAGGAGAAACAATATTTCAATTAAATAGAATCCTAAGGGGAGAGGAAAGAGGAGAGAAACACTGATGTTTCAGCCTGAACACAGGCAGAAAGAATTGTCTCAGATGTAAAATCAGCATATCTATTCTACAAAAGCCCTCGATTGATTGATTGAAGCCACTCACATGAGGGAAGATAATCTGTTTCATTAGTCTATAGAATCACATGTTAATCTCACCCAAAAGCACCCTCAGAGGGACACTGGAGTAATGTTCAACCAAATATCTGGCCACCCCTGTCCCAGTCAAGTTTACACATAAAAATTAACCACCACACTATCTTATAAAATTAGAGCTATGACTTTAGCTCTCTAACATCCCAAATTACTAAAACCAAGTCTCATGTTGCTCTCTACATGCATATTAGATGTCACGTAGGGTTGGTATCAGAATATTCCATATATTAGACCACCCAGTTGCACAAAGTTCCCAGTAAAAATTGTCCTGCCTGCCAGTGACTTTAATTTCTGTTTCTGATCTTATTAGTTTACATCAAAGGTAACAAACCCATGGGGAGGGAGCTCTCATGCAAAGGCAGCCCATAGAGGCACTTTGATTTCTGAGGCCCTGTTCACTCTCTTTCTTTAATCTAGTGTCTTTTATGAGGAATGAAAGGGGTTTTTACATTAAAGTCCTCATTCAGCAACTTGGTATATGCTTCACTGGCAAAGAGGGCAATAGGCAAAAACATTATCTGTTCTGTTCTATGGTTTGTCAGCACTTTGGGCTCTGATTATTCTGCTTATTTTTGGCAATAAGCTCCCTTCAGGGTTGGTGTGGATTAGAGTAATAGCTAATTATCAATTGCAGCTCATGAAACGTGGCTAATTAGGTATAATATGTGGGACTAGTTAAAGGAAGCTTTGAGTGGGAACTTTCAAAATTATCAGAAAGTAATTATACTAGCAACTTATGAGTTGAAAGTGTTGGAGAGTTGGTGACACTGGGAAAGAGTGGGCCAACATCTTCTCCTGAGCTCATTGCCTTTCACCTGTTAACCATCTGAATTTCTTCCACCCACCCTCGCAAAACCAGCAACTTCAACCTCCAAGTACCCATCCTTTGAAACATCTTCATAAAACAGAGAAATAATCAGTTCTTATAGATGCACATTGTGTTTACAGGTTATACACAAGCATATTTAATTCTGAGA
Organism: Muscardinus avellanarius; assembly: GCF_963383645.1. NCBI lineage: Eukaryota > Metazoa > Chordata > Mammalia > Rodentia > Gliridae > Muscardinus > Muscardinus avellanarius. The sequence continues at coordinate 91,631,484 of NC_137798.1, read as the reverse complement.
TACTGAATAGATCCAAGATCATTTAAGATGATTGCCTGACAAATACAGGCAGGAATCAAGGTACATAGAACTTTCTGAGAAAAAAGAAAAAAAGATGGTTGTTGGACATCCATTTGCTCCTGGATAAAGCTCAGAGGTAGAATGCCCCTGGGTTCCATCCTAGTATTTCAAAAAAAAGAGAGAGAAAGTAAATGCCAAATATGGCCTACATATAAAAAGAGGGGAGAGAAACGGAGAGAGGGAGAGAGGAGGGGAGGGAAAGAGGAAGGGAGGGAGGGAGAGAGAGAGAGAATAGAGATTTTGAATCAGAGGGATTATGAGGCCAAACACCCTCTTCTTTAAAAGTATCTTCTCTTTTCCTTAATGGAAATGGTTGAAAGGATAAGGATAGTTGAATGACTCTAGGGATACACAGATTGAGAGGAGGATATATAAAAAATTGCCTTTAGATTTCTAAATGGTAAGTAGAGAAATTGCAGCTGATCGCTCAAGGGCAACTTGGTTTAAAAGTAAAGGCTTTTAACTGCAGTCTCTCTGTGAACCTCCTGTCATAAGATTCTTCTTAAGTGGGACACATGCATTAACCTCTTGCCTGAGTTAGGACTCCTTGATCAGAGGCAGCAGAAAGCAAAATCAATTTACTTAAAGAAAAAAAGAGGAATATATGGGTAGGAATCTGGCTGTTTTATGGCAGACCTGCATGATCAAGTGGTGGGTAAGACAGGGAGGCAGTGAGGGTCAGAAATTACAAAAAGCAGGTGTCCAAATATCATCAGGGATTTTTCAGCCTCCAGTCATTGCTTTTTGAAGCCATTGGCTTTATTCTTTACTGTTTCCCTCTTCTTTTCTCCTTCCCTCTTCTTTCTCCCTGAAACCTGAACACATTAACCAACAACTCTAAAGCTTTATGTCTTTGAATTGGAACTACCCAAAGAATCATAGACTTTATTTGAGATCTATAAATTATCAAGAAGGAGTTGTTTGATTTGATTAGTCCAGCAGAATACTTGATTGGTGTCAAGTATCTGCTTTTGGACTAATAATGATCAGTGGTCGGGCCTAACTTTATAAAATAAGGGGAGGTTAGGAGGGGTGGTGTTGCTACAATGAATAGGACAGGAAGACAAGCCTACTATTACCTCTTTACCTTTTGTTAGTAGATTTTGTATCTTTTAGAAAAATGGTCAAATTATCAATAACTAAATATATGACCAGATTATCTATGGCATGAATTGGGGGCCATTAGACTTTTGGATGAAGAGTTAAAAAAATGAACTAGTTTTATTCCTATCAGTTAAGAAATATTCTGGGATAGTTATGCTAAGTAATCAAGGCATTTGTAAAATTTCAACTTTTTCTAAAAATGAGCTAAAAGAATTCAAATCAATTGTGGTAGTTAAGGATCCTTCCAAAAGCAAAATTGCATTAAAATGTCTTTAACAATAAACATCTGATGTCTGTTAGAATGATATATAAATAAAATGACCATGTGTTTTGTTACCTAATCCAGAATAGGTCTGAAAGGAAAAATGAAGCATAAGTAAAAATTCTGCATTTAGAACATGGGAACATATGTAGTCATTATACATATCACATCACTATCAAGGTCAGAGGAAAGTCTTTGTTCAACCATTCCATTTCTTTCAGCCTTCACTGTGGACTGATTCTGTAGTAGGATGCCAGGTGGTGTCAGTATTGAGATTGGAATTTGAACATCTAGGTCAGCTGTTAGGCCTGGCACAACTGGAAAAGATTAGTCTCATTTGGAAAGACAGGACATTTCATTTATGTTTGTTACATCAAGGGACATGAGGGTGTCTTTTGTCTTAACCACTATAGATAGTCTTTATATAGAACCCTTGATCTCTCCAGAACCCTGTCCCAAGTTTATTTCATAGTTTCTCAGTCAACAGAAGAGCCATAGTTCATGAATAATTTGCCAATTGCCAGAAGAGATGGAGAAATGACCTTTCTCCATAATTTACTTCTACAAGTCTCATCTTATTTTCTTTCTATGAATTTGAATTAATTGACTTCCCATCCAAATACTGAAATATGTAGTCTATATTCATGATTATGTGATAGCTTTACCTTTTCTATGTCTAGCATCAAATCAGACACATGGCAAAATTACATAAATTTCAGATGAGGATAAACAACCAAAAAACCAACCAAAAAAAAGCCAGAGGATAACAGTATATTATACCATTTAATGGATAAGTTTATACATTTCAAAGACTTGGGATAGTCCTGATTTCTAGAGAATAAAATAACACAGCTCTAATCCATTTTTCCTTGGGTTTTGTATCATGAAAGGCCTCCTGCTCTCCTGTGGCCAAATTCATTAAATTGACTTCATTGGCTTAGCCTCCATACTGGCATGAAGACCTTCACTCTTTTGAATGAAACTTTTTTTTTTCAGGGCAGCCAACTAGACCTGGTAGTGGAATAGCCACTACTTGGAACTGACATACTGATGTCATGACATACATGGGGGTTGCATTCCATATGTGAATAACTAAAGGAAATTATTTTAAAATAAATGATTATTAATAATTTTGATGTGATTCAACCATTTAAAAACTTCCTTCTCATTAAGGCTTCTTCAGAATACCTCAGATAATGCTGAAATCATATTATACAGCTACCCCTTCACTAATGATGGTGTCATATTCTGAAAGACTCATTAGAAATTGAAAATACCATTAGTCAGGGACTTCTGGGAAAATGGTAACCGAGGGAAGCAGCATATACCAGTCCTGCTGACACCAGACCTCCATTGATCATAAACAGTATTCTACAAAGCCAGAAAATACTATTAGTAGAGGAACAAACATGATAAAGGGACAGGGAAAATGATTAGAAGACCAACCAGAGAGCAGAAAAGAAACCCGCTTGCCTTGTGGCGGTGGGCGCCACTGCAGTACCATCTTGCCTCATAGCACCAGACTCAAGAGATGAAAAGGAAAACAACAACCTGAAGTGAGCAGCTGTAGATCAACGGGGTTGTAATCCATCAGTTCTTCTTGTGCAAACACCAGCTACAACTTCCAGCAGTGACAGCCAAGCGCACCTATTTTCCAGGGATCTAGAGTGGAGCTCAACACCAGAAAAGAAACTCATCCACCTTGTGGCAGAGGGCACTGTGGTGGCACCATCTTGTCTCATTGCATCTGACTCCAGGGATGATCAGGAAAACATCCAAGGACCTGAAGTAAACCACTTCAGATCATTGGAATTGTAAGTCATCAGTTCCTCCTGCGCAAACACTGGCTACTACTTGCACCATTGGCAGCCGAGCACACCATGCCCTCCAGAGATCCAGAACATCATGCACCAAAATCATAAGTGAAGCTGCAGTCCCTGCAGGAGAAAGCCCAACAAGGCATCCTCAGGGACTTGCACAGCTGTGATAAACTCCCTGGGTCTGAGACTTTGCAGTTCAACCCAGCAAAGGAGTAGTGGTGGCTGAGATTACCACAACCTCCAGAGATTCAGAGTGGTGCTCAATAACACCATAAATGAAGTCCCGGTTCCTACAGGAACATGCCCAGCCTGGCACCCCAAGGGACTTGCACAGCCCAGATAAACTCCCTGGCTCTGAGATTTTGTGGTTCAACCTGGAGAAGGTGGGAATGGGGTCTGCTGTTGGACATAGCAGAGGCTCAGACAAACTTAGGCTCTGATCAGTGGAAAGTGTGGGGGAAGACTTACACTTAACTCTAGATCCAACTAGTAGGATCTAGGATCTGGGATCACCACAGAACACACAATAGTGGTAAACAGGGAGCAGTCAGCCCATCCCAGCCCTAGCTGTGGAAAACAGAGACTTTTACACTGAGTTTAGTCTCAGAGGCATATGCCATCAATGGAGGCAGGGAGAGATTGAGACTCAAAAGTGTGGAGGGTGACCTGAGCATAAAAATAGATCCAGCCCCATTGATACCAGCCATCTGCATCGACTGAGAAAGACTCAGAGAACCAGACTCACAGCAGGAAAAGTGCCAGTGGCACTTGATATCTTCACAGAGGGAGACTGTAGAGGCCCTGTCTGCTGTATAGTCATTTATGTGTGGAGTTGCATTAATTTGTTGTTGGGGTTGTTTTGTTTTTTGTTCTTTTTGTGTGTGTGAGTGTGTATGCCTATTTTTTTTACCTTATTTTCAAACCCTTTCCCAAGATTCTTCCCTTGTACCTACCTACTCTCTTCTATCACTTTTGTATCTTTTTTCTTCTCTTAATCTCTTCCTTATCTTGCATTAAATCCATTTCATATAACTATACCATAAACTCTACACTGGTTACTAGAATGCTACTACATTTTCACTATATCTAATCTCTAGTATATACTACCTTACCAAACTCATACTCTCATTCTATTCAACCCTATCTGAGGCTTTACCCTATTCTTCCATTTACAACTTAATTTCCCTTCTCACTCAACTTTAACTGTTGAATATAATACAAATTGCCTTGAATGTATCAGCTAATACCTAGAGACTGAGAGAAATCTATCAAAAGCAACATATACAAACTTCTGAGATCATGAGAAGGAGGAATAACAAGGAAGCAATGAACTCCCACAACCCAACAATAACAGAACCTGATGACACAGAATTGCAGAAATCTCCAGAAGGTCAAATCAGGAAGGTAACTATAGAAATAATACAGAACTTCTGAAAATAATTTAGACAGAGTCTGAAAGAAATAAAGGATGCAATCATCAAAGTGAAGGCATCAATTCAAATCATAAAGAATCAATTAGACCATATGGAGAAGAGAATCTCACTCCTAGAAAATGATAACTCCAAAACTGAATGCAGAGTATATAACTTAGAAGAAACCATTCAACAACATAAATTGTACATTGAAGAAATATGGGCCCATTTTAAAAGAGGCAACCTAAGAATAATTGGCAAAGAAGAGAGAAAAGAAGGCAAAACCAAAGGGATCAAACATTTTTCAAAGAAGTAATATCAGAAAAAAATTCAAACATAGAGCAAGAGGTTAATAAACAGGTACAGGTAACTTATAGAACTTCCCTTAGACAAGATCAGAGAAAAGGTTCACCATGCCACATAATAGTCAAATTGATCAATGTAGAAACCAAGGAGAGAATCTTAAAGACAACACAAACAAAAGACCAAGTGACATTCAGAGGCAAACCAATTAGAATTACTCCAGACTCCCCAAACCAAGTCATGACAGCCAGAAGGGCCTGGAGTGGCATATTCCAAACTTTGAAAGAAAACAACTTGCAGCCAAAAATTTCCTATCCAGCAAAACTATTTCTCAAATTAGATGGAGAAATAAAAATCTTTCATGACAAACAGAAGCTGAAGGAATTAATGTTTTCAAAACCAGCACTAGAGAAAATAACTGCAAAGAAGAATAAGTAATACACACCAGAACCAGAGAAACAAGAGTTTCCATCCAGCAGGCAACTAAGCAAAAAACAAACAAACAAACAAACAAACAAACAAACAAAAAACCAGTATTTCAAACAGAAGCAAATCCTCAACATGTTAGGAATTAAAAATCTCCTCTCAATAATCATACTGAATGTAAATGGCCTCAACTCCCCAATAAAAAGACACAAAGTGGCAAAGTGGATTAAAAAATAGAATCCATCTATCTGCTGCCTGCACGAAACACACCTTACAAGTAAAGATAGTAAGAAACTTAAGGTAAAGGGCTAGGACAAGGTAATCCATGCCAACAGAACTCAAAGACATTCAAAACCACATAAAGAAAATCATACACTATGACCAGGTAGGGTTCATCCCAGGGATGCAAGGTTGGTTCAACATGTGAAAATCAATCCATGTAATTCCTCATATAAACAGAAACAAAGACAAAATCACATGATCATTTCAATAGATGGAGAAAAGGCATTTGATAAAATCCAACATACTTTTATGCCAAAAGCACTGCAAAGAATCAGAATAGAAGGAACATACCATAACACTCTACAGGCAATCTACAATAAGCCACAGCCAACATCATTATTAAATGGGTTAAAAACTGTGAGGTTTCCAGGCATGGTGGCACACGCTTGTAATCCCGTGCTTGGGAGGCTGAGAGAGGAGGATCGCACAGGTTCGAAGCCAGCATCAGCTACTTAGTGAGGCTCTCAGCAACTTAGTGAGTCCCTGTTTCCAAATAAAATATAAAATTGGTCTGGGAGTATATCCCGGAAGTAGAAAGCCTCTGGGTTCCACCCCCAGTACCATCAAAACAAACAAACAAACAAACAAACAAACAAACTGTGAGATTTCCCCCTAAAAGCAGGAACAAGACAAGGATGTTCATTATCATCAATTCTTTTCAATATAGTACTTGGTACTCTAGCCAGAGTAATAAGGCAAGAAAAAGAAAATCAAAGAAAATCAAAGAAACACAAAGAGAAAAAGAATAACTCAAACTTTCACTATTTGTAGATGTCATGATACTGCATTTAGAAGACCCAAAAAACTCAACCAAAAGGCTTATAGAACTGATCAACAAATTCAAACAAATTAAAAAAAGTAAACCATCAAATCTCTGGATACAAAATCAATCTTAAAAAAAAGTTTGTCTATATACCAACCATAAATCCACTTCTACTCAGGATCTAGAAAACACTTCTACTCAGGATTTCCCACAAAAATAAAATAATTAGGAATAAACTTAACCAAGGAGGTAAAAGACCTTTACAAAAAAATTATAAAACATTGGAAATTTCATGTTCATGGATAGGCAGAATAAATATCATTAAAATGGCCATACTTCCAAAGTGATATACAGATTTAATGCAATACCCATTAAATTACCAAGATAATTCTTCACGACATAGAAAAATCAGTTCTTAAATTCATTTGGAACAACAACAACAACAACAACAACCCCCACCCAGAATTGTCAATGTAGTTTTCACCTAAAAAAAATCATGCAGGAAGAATAAAAATATCTGACTTTAAACTATACTACAAAGCCATAGTAATAAAAACAGCATGATACTGGCACAAAAACAGATACATAGACCAATGGATCAGAATAGAAGACTCAGAAACAAATCCACACACTTTTAGCCAATTGATTTTTGACCAAGAGGCCAAAAACATACACTGGAATAAAGATAGCCTGTTCAAAAAATGGTGTTGGAAAAACTTATTAATCATATGCAGAAAAATGGAAATAAATCCCACTTTCTCACTTTGCATAAGAGTCAATTCAAGACAAATCAAAGAGTTGGAAATTAGACTAGAGACCTTGAGGCTCCTTGAAGAGGTCCATCACTGCTACACATAGGCACAGACAAAAACTTTCTCAATAAGAACCCCAAAACATAAGAATTTAAAAGGAGGATCAATGCATGGGATTGCATTAAACTGAAAAACTTCTGTACAGCAAAGGAAACTATCAAAAACCTCAACAGAGAGCCAAAAAATTGGGAGAAAATTTTTGCCAACTACTCCTTCAATAGAGGACTAATATCCAGGATCTACAGAAAACTCAAGAAACTCACAGTTAAGAAAAACAACCCAATGAAAAAATGGGTAAGAGAACTAAATAGACACTTTACAAAAGAAGAAATTGAAATGGCCAATACATATATGAAATATGTTCAACATCATTAGCAATCAGAAAGATGCAAATCAAAACTACCCCCTGAGATTTCACCTAACTCCAACTAGAATGGAAATCACTCAAAACACAAACAACAACAAATGCTGGTGAGGATGTGGAGAAGTGGGAACTCTAAAAATTGGTGGGATTGCAAATTAGTGCAACCACTTTGGAAAACAGTATGGAAGGTCCTCAGAAGAATGCAAACAAACTTACCATTTGTTTCAGCAATACCACTTCTGGGTATCTACCCAAAAGAATGGAAACCAAACTACCAAACTAATGCATGCATTATCCATGTTCATAGCGGCACAATTCACCATTGCTAAACTATAGAACCAGCTAAGATGTCCATCAACAGATGAATGGATTACAAAACTATGGGATATGTACACAATGGAATTTTAGTCATAAAAAAGCACATTTACATAATTTACAGGGAAATGGATGGAACTGTAGGACATTATGCTAAGTGAGATTAGTCAGTCCAAAAAAATAAATTGGATGCTTTTCCTAATATGCAAAATCTAGGGAGAAATGGGTAACAGGCGAAACTCTAGATGAAGAAGTAGATTATATAGATGAGCAAATAAGTCTACCTAACTGAGGGGATGGGAGGGGGAAGAGGAAATTCTTTAATGCACATGATGTACTTTTTTTGTGTGTGTGGTACTGGGATTCCTGGAAACCCTTCTACTTCCAGGATATACTCCAAGACACCTATTTTTTATATTTTTATTTGGAAACAGAGTCTCCTAAGCCAGCACAGCTGGCTTCAAACCTGCACAATCCTCCTGTCTCTGCCTCCCAAGCATGGGGATTACAAGCGTGCACCACCACACCCGGCAAACATGATGTACTTTAATGAGCATATCAATGTCAATCACTAAGCCAAATATGAGAAACAGAGAGGGGGAGGGAATGGGGTAGGAATTGGGTAAGGGCTAATTGGGTAATATGTGCATGTATGTCTCGACCATCTTTTATCCCTTTAGGATGTATGACTATAATATGCCAATACAATTTTTTTTAAAAAAGAAAATACTATTCCTCTAAAATGTGTCCAATACCTTCAAACTTCTGGACATTAGCGCTTAGCAACTCAGTCTGCTGTGGTTTCCCTTTGTGATTCTGTGGCTGGTGGGATCTGCAGCTTCCTGTCATTGCCCACCATCACAGGAGTGTTTATACCACATGTGTCCAGACTGGAAAAAAAATCAAAATAGAAAATTCAAAGTTTGATGTCTACTGAATATGTATTGCTTTTGTATCATAAAATTGAAAAGTCCCAAGTTGAATCATCCTAACTCAGAGACTGTCTTCATAGGCTGCAGAGATAACAAGGGACTTGTGTAATCACAGTCATCTTACAAAGGTCAAGTCTAGTCTTGTAGGAGAATTAGTGGGGCAGAATAGGGCTGGGGCCAAAATCAGTGGCCTTCAGAGGGAAGGTGTTAGGCCTATGGTCTGGTTATGTGGCAATGTCATAGGCATCTGAGGCATCAGCCATTCACAGAATTGCTGTGGAGTGATGCCAGTGCAACAGTCCCCTGCTTGCTGAAGAGGTAAGCAGGCCCCTGAGTTAGAGCACTAACTTTGGAGTTGGACAGGTCTGACTTTTAATCTTACTCCAGTCACATGGTAGACATATATTAGACATGTGTTCTTAGAAATTTACAAAGAATAAGTTGTATAATACATGTATAGTATGCAGCACAATGACTAGCCCATGCTAAGTGTTCAGAAAATGGCAGTTATTGCCACTGTTGTTGCTATTATTATCTACCCTGTTGCTCACTTTCGCCTGAAGTTGCACTTGAAGAATTTATTTTAAAATTTAGATTTTCAAAATGCTTTGCATCCTCTTAGAACTGGTCTTCTTTTCACTCTTTAAAATGTGAGGATTATGTAACTGACCTGGTCTCCTATTTTCTTTGCCTGCTAGAAAATTAAGTGAAATTTGAAAGCATAGCTCTGAGGCTGATCTGCATGGCTCCCTCGCTGTGCTCACTGTTCTCTGGCTTTCATTTTCTGCTTAAGTTTATATTTGCCTGTGTATAAATTTACTACTTATAAGTTGTCATTGCTTTATTGTATGGAAGTTGAAATGTCACTTGTCTATGCTGTCTCCAATTGCCAGAGATTCAGGTATTTTAAACAAGTGACATAGTGAAACAAATTGAATTTCAATAAGAACAATAAGGAATAAAGGGGAAAGAGGTAACTTTGTTTCTAGACAATTCTGAATCAGAAAGTTCTAGTCCCTGTCTTCTTCAAAAGGCATCCTTTGTAATATGTATCTTCTTCACAGATAAGATTCATTTTTTCCCAGTTTCTTTTAAGATTTTTCCCTTTGGCTTTGCTTTTCTACAGTTTTGATATGTTTTCTAAGCATTTTCTCTAACTTAGGTTCTTGGAGATTCCCAGATATGTGGTTTGATAATTGTCATTTACTTTGGCACATGGTTTGCTATTATTTCTTCAAATATATCCTCTGCTCCTCTCTTCTGCTATTAAAATTATGTGTAGTTAGGCCTTTTGAAAGTTTTCCACTATTCTTAAAGTTTCTATTCTTTTTTCTCTTTGCATTTCAGTTTGAAAAGTGTCTTTGGACTTTTCTTCAAGCTCAGAGGTTCTTTTCTTGCCTGTGTACAGTCTACAAATAAGTACATGAAGGCATTATTAACTTTTGTTATAATGACAAGTGAGTTACACAATGACTACCAAAATGTATATCAGCTCCTAAATCCCAGTACCTATTTGAAAGTAGTATCCTTGAGAGAATTAAATTAAGAATCTTGAAATGACATTGTCCTGTATTTAGGATGGGCCCATAGTCCAAAGACCAGAGAGGAGAAGAGGCACAGTCCAAGTATAAATATATTCCACAGTATGAAGATACTGGCAGAGACTTGAAGGAGTAAAGAGATGCTTCTAAAAGTCAGGGAATGCAAAAGGTTGCCAGAAACTACCAGAAGTTGGGACAGAGACAAAATTTCTCTCCATTCAAAGCTTTAAGAGGGATCCAGCACCTTTCAAACTCTGTTTTATTATTTTGGTGTCCAGCCTATGAAAGAATACATTTCTGTCATTTTGTTTTTATAGTATTGGGGATGGGACCCAGGAGCATTTTACCGGTGAGCTACACCCATAGCCCTATTTGTAATTCTTTATTTTGAAATAGGGTCTCACTGAGTTGCAAAGGGCCTCACTAAGTAGCTGAGGCTGGCCACAAAGAGTGATCCTCCTGTCTCAGCCTCCCAAATGCTGAGATTACAAGCATGTGCTACCATGGCCAGCCCATTTATGTCATTTAATGTCACCAAATTTTTGATAATTTGTTATGACAGCCCTCACAAACCTATGGACAGGGTTTTTAATTTCTAGCATCTGAAACACTCTTAAGAGTTTCCATCTCTTTGCAAATAACAATCTTGTCTTATTTTAGGTTGTCTACTTTTTCCATGAGAGTACCTCACATACCAATCAAAGGAATTTAAAATTCCCTGTATGATAATTTCAACATATGTGTCATGTCTGAGTCTGGTTCTGAGGCTAGCTTTTTCTCTACAGCCTTTCTTTGCCTTTTAGCATACCTTATTTATATGTATATTTTATTTTTTTGTTGCAAGCCCAATGTATTGGGTAATAGGAATTGATGTAAATAGCCCTTTAGTAGATTTATGCAAGTTGACAAGGAGTTGAGTTGTATTTAATGTTTGCTGTAGCTTCAGGTGCCAGTGATTTCAAATTCTTTAGTGTCCTTGCCTTCCCTCCCCTGTTGGATTGGGTTTCCCCAAGTACTCTTCCTCAGAATAACCTTGTTTTGCAGCTCCTTCAGTGGTAATCTACTGTATACTGACTCCAGATGATCTGGTGGTAAAATATGGGGGAAGGAACGCATTTCGTAATCCTGTGATTGAATCACAGTCTTCCAGTAGACCTGTGGCTCAGAGCTATTGAGTTTCTAAGTGTCTTGTAACTTTTCCACCACACTGAGAAGAGACAAGATAGCTAAAGGCAACTGTGGTTGGAAAATTATCCCTTTTTCAAGTGGCAAAAGGATCTGGGGAAGTCTTCTTTCCTGGTCTTTCTTATGGAGAACACTAACATTTTTTCTCTTTTTTTTTCTTCCTGCCAGAATCACTAGAGAATCTCTTTTTGATATTCACTATGAAATGAGGAGGGGCTTGAGGAGATAAAATCCAAGAAAGTATGAGGGCACCACTAAAAGTTGTGTGTAGAGCTAGGCATGGTGGCTTATACCTGTAATTCCAACACATGGGAGGCTAAAGCAAGAGGAGGTTTGAAGCAAAGGGCTAGAGGTGTAGCTTTGTAGCTTGGAGGCATAATGCCCCTGAGTTCAATCTCTAGTACCTTTTGCCACTCCCCCCCCCCCCGAAACAGTGGTATGTAGGAGCATCTCCTTCTCAGGCTGGCATACTCAGCCTCCAGTATTTCACCAAGTTCCATGTTATCGGGTGAGGGTAAAATAAGGGATTATTTTTGACATTAAAAATCTCAGCTATTTTGCCACCTGGAGATACTACCTAAATAAAAGATACATTTAGAAAATTTTAAATGAAATTCAGACTTCCCGTTTTCAGAAGGTAAAGTGTATATGTAATAAAGACACTTTTGCTAGAATCACTGTTTCTTCACTTGAGCCTATAAATGTGAGAAACTTGGCATCCCTACCTCCATTTTTCATCTGTCTCCTTTTGTCTGTGTCAGTTGCCTTGGTCTCCACAAACAATAGATTGGATTCATAAACAACTTGGGATGAATCAAAACTAACCCCTAGACAACAGCAACTTTCTTATTACTGTCTATAGGGCCCCACCTGGCCAATTCTAAAATAATAATCAATTGGACTACCCTCAGACTAAGACTGTCTTATTGTGCATACTTCTAGTCCTCCTGCTTCCGTAATTTGTAAGCTCATGTTTGCATTTCTGAAAACAGTACTAAGGATTTGGGTCACCTTGTCTTGTTGATATAGCTATACTGATTAAAGTTCTTTTCTTGTCTTTTCTGTTTGGCTTTTGGTGTATAGACATGATCTGTTGGGATTCCAGAGTTGGCCCTTTAGCCTTGGATACTGCTAACAGCAACACTTTTCCTATTCCTCCCACTTAGTACAACTAAGATCCTTGATGTTATACATAAAATAAACATAAAACTTCAAAAGCTGGATAAAAGAAGGCAAGCTGGTTAAAGACCTCATGATCCTTACTTTTTGCCTTATAAGTTCCAGATTTGGACGTGAAGTAGCTGGTAGCCTAGTAACACAAGCAGAAGCAAGAAAATAAAAACAAAGACAAAAAGGTTGACTTAACTGAAGACCATGGTCTTTGGCCAAAGAACTAGAAAGGGAGCATCCGGGCCAACAGGAAAGATTTAGACAACTGTTCTCTAAGGCCAAGTGCCACAGATAAGCAGGTCCCCTCTCTATCCATGCTAGGAATAGCCAGCATGGGGAGCTTAGATTTCACTTTGTTGGACTCTGGTAAGGCAACCCAGAACCCTAACATGGTGGTGTCAAGGGAAGGCTAAGATAAGGAGCAAGACCTTTACCACCAAGCTCTGGCAATGAGACTCCTCCACCCAACCATGTGTCAACAAGGCCATGGGAAGCCAATGACAAGGCATCCTTCCCCCTCCTGAAGCCTGGCCAGGGCTCAAGCTCTCTCTGTGCTCAACAGGAAAGGGAAACACCCTTATTTATTTGGTCTTTTTTGGTGGCCAAATAAGAAATGTAGATTCATATCTCTGTCAGTCATGAGATGGTGCTTCCCATCCCCATTTCTTTATTTCTCTAAAAAGGAAGATCTTAAGAATGAAGAAAAACTGCATATTTTACAAAAAGACAAGGGCCTGGTCAGAATTGGAATTTGAAAGCCATGTTTTTTTTCACTCAAGCTTGGCTCAACCAAATTTGAGGTAACTAAAATCAAGGAACTCCCCCAATCTTTTAATATTTTTTAAAGAAAATTTATGCTTTTATTGATTCATTATTGTTATACATCATAGTGAAGTTAAAAGTCATACAAATAAAAATGCATACCGGTCTTGGTGTGTGTTCCTTCAGGCTCCACTCCACTATACATTTCTTCCCATATAGTAGTGAGATTGGTCATGATACCTTCATATATAGGCATAACCTTTTTATTTTTGAGGTTGTATTGATCACCACCACCTTTATTTTTACATTTTAATTCAGTAAAGGAGATATAATTGATAGTGACTATTTACTTAACACCACTAGGTTTGGAAGTTTAACTCCCAATATAGGTAATTTAGGACTAAATGGAGAAATGATGTAAAGTCGGGATTTCTGTTGGCCTTTGCAAAATATTAAAGCTTCTTATATACTTTTAGCTATTACTTGAGTTGATGAAATAATAGACATAAAATAATATAAATGAAAATTAAGACAGAAAAAACACAAATATTAAGAACACAAATGATAAATAAGTTTATCTTACATGTCAACTCCAATAGATCATTAGCAGATTACTGGAACACTGCACTGAGAAAAATTCTGAATCCACATCTGAGATTGATTAGCTATACCCTCAAGGCTGGGAATGTAGAATATAAATGTGATATTGTTTCTTTATTGTCTATGGTTTGAGGGAACCACATGGTACCGCGGTATAAACTGTTTGCTGACGTCAGATTTTATATTAGTTTCCTCATTTGTAAAATGAGAGTTATACTAGATAAGTGGTTTTCAAACTGTGGTATGAGGGATTTCCCTGTCATGAGGGGGAGAGTGCAATTGAGAAAGCCCAGGGGCTAAGTGCTGAGCCTCCTACTTGCCTTCTAGCCAGAGCACATTCATTTTGTATGCATTACATGTTTACTTTCATATCATTTTTCAATTGAACCATGATCCTTGAGATAAAAAGCTTGAAAAACAGTGTATCCCTAAGGTTTCTTCAATTTTGCTATGTTTTACTTTCTCTACCTTGCCCATATTCAGACTACAGTGTAAGTAGAAAAAAAATCTTAAAGGTATAGTAACATTTAAGTTCAGCCTTAAAGAATGAATAGGAATTTCTGTGAAGTGTGTGTGTGTGTGTGTGTGTGTGTGTGTGTGTGTTGTTAGTCTAGTGCATTAATATTTCTAAATGATCTTTAAGTCCAATGCTAAATCATCAAGACTAGAATTCAGAGAGAGAGAGAGAGAGAGAGAGAGAGAGAGAGAGAGAGAGAGAGAGAGAGAGAGTTTGATTGATTATTGGCTGCCCAAGGTGGACTTTCATGGATCACCATAATTTGGTACATTTGTAGAATCTTAGAGTCATTGTTAGAGAATGGCTCAGGCTGTCCTCAAATCAGATGCATAAACCCAAATCTAAGTTTATTAAATTGCAGACAATATAATACCTATTAATTATTATATTATTCAAAATTCTTCCTCAAATACATAAAACTAAATTGGTAACCAGAAGACCATTTGGTGATCTGCTGTTGACTGAGGTTTTGGGGAGATGTGAGGATCTCTCTGAAACAAAGGAGTGCCACCTCTCCTATGCTAGTTACTCCCTCTCCCCCTGGACAGTTACAGATTATTGTCTTTGACTCTCATTTCTAAATAAGGAGACTATAATGCAATCCTTCTTTCTGCAGTTGCCTACATTACAGTTTCCTTTGGTTATACTTCAGGCCTGGGGAAACTCCCTTGTCTGATTACTGCTGTGTGTTTCCGAGTGCTCCTTGCAGCTGGATGATCAGTGCAGGTGGAGCTGCACTATCTATCATGTGCTGACTTGGGCAAGTTCATGCTAAGAAGGCGGCTTCCTTTCTGCATGCAGGAGGCACTTTATTGTTTCTGTGCATTTGGCTCTCCATCTTTCATAGTGCCCTGATCTCCCTCCTTTGTGAAAAATCGAAAGTCAGCCATGATCAGCTGACATGCCCACTTGACTTTTTCAGAAGCCCACACACGCCTTGGTCCACCTCAGTTCCAGCTGAGCAGAGATTGAATCTGACGTTGGCTGGAGGGTATCGCTGCCCTGATTGTTCTTGGAATTCCTCAACACTCCTGAGTCTCTCTCAGGAATAAAAAAGCTACTTTAATTTGAGTAGTTAAGCCCATTTTAAAGTCAGAGATGCAAACTCTTTGACTTACACATTTTGATGGGGCTGTCGGGGAACTGTGTGTTGCTGGATGTTACGGTATGCAATTATATAATCTTGGAGTTCCGAGTATAAACAATTACTGCAATTTAAAAGGGAATAAGAAGAGGCTTGTGTTTGGCAAAAAGTTTTCCCTGACTGGGAGATGGCAGAGACAGTGAGACACTTCGAATGAGGGCTGCTTCCATTTGGGATCATGCTTTGGCCTCAATTACTGCAAAGTGCTGAGGCAGACATTTGCTTATGAAAAACTGATGGTACTTTGGGCACTGGGCTGGTGTTATGGATACACAGATGAACAAGGTCTAGTTTCTGCCTTCCTGTGGCTCAGAGTGTAAGAAAGGAGGTAATTGTAATAATTATTATAGTAGTAATGATAAGAACAATAATAACTGGTCCATTGGACTAAAATGAATTGTGGGAATGTATTTAGAAAAAAACAACTCTCTTCCTTTCTTCCAACCTATTTATAATCATTCTGTGGGGCCACTTTATCTTTGGATGAGGCCCAAGAGAAAGTCTCATATCTTTTGTTATCATTAATAGGCCTCCCATTACATCAAATCAGAGAAATACTCTCCATTATTTTAATTATCAAAGTATAATAGTAAAATCTGTTAATATTATTTTATTTTCATTTCTTCAGTTTTTTATTTTTAGCTGAGATACAAAACCATGAGTTTGTACATTTTAATGGGAGCACCATGTTTGGGAGCAATGTTTGATACATGTATATAGTGGATAATATTTATATCAGGCTAGATATTATCTATTTCATCAAACATTTATCATTTCTTTATAGTGAATGCTTTCAAAATTTATAATTCTAGCCTTTGGAAATTTCTAGTACATACTTGTTATCCATAGTCATCAATACTGTGTAATGATACCCCAGAGTTTTTTGCTCTTATAACTTAGTATCCACTGGTCAACCTTTCTACATCACTCTCTTTTTCTTTCCTCCTACCACTGTCCCCCACCTCTGGTAATAACCATTCTACTCTCAATAGCAAAAATAAACTTTTTTAGATTTTACATGTGAGTTTAGATGACACTTGTCTTTCTATGGTATATCTTTGTTTGAAATGTAAGCACCTTCCTTTCTTTTGCCCCTCCTGTAATGGAAAGCTATGGGGGATTTTGAGGGGGAAGAGGAAGAAATTGGCTCATTTTCTGATTACCGTATGTGTTAGTCCACTTTCTGACACTACAGTAAATTCTAAGACAATCTTATGAAGAAACAAAAGGTTATTTTGGCTCAGTTTCAGAGTTGACCACTTGCTTGGGCCTGTGGCTAAGCAGCAGATCATGGCAGGAGTGTGTGGTGGCCAAGACCACTTCCCTTAAGGCTAGAATGCAAAAGAGAGGTCATTTCCCTAAACTCCTCTGTCCTTCAAGTCCTCATCCAAAGTACCTCCTTTCTTAGAAATTTCCTTGGTGACTGAAACCTTTACTGTGTTCTTTCTTCTAAATTTCCCTCTCCACAGGTTTTGATAATTTGCTAATTTCTTTGTGCATATTAGTCTGACCACCTGGCTTAGAATGAATACATGAATAAGATTAAAAACATCTCCTGAAAAACAAGGAAAGCCCATAGTACTTTTGCCACATAGACCAAAGAGCCCTTTCTCCCCTCTGTAAGCCACAGATCCAGCAAGGCATTTCTCTGACTCAGCTGACACAATGGTTTAGGTCACCATGGAGAAGGCTTAGCAGGGCTTCTGAAATGTCTGTGTGCAGGTGAGTGTGACTTTATAGTGTTTCTCAAGATAAAGTGGTGGTTTTCTGGTAGAGAGAAATGGTTTGCCACAAAGAGGTTTTCACAGCTCCAAATCTGCTGAGGTGGAAAACTGCCTGGAGATTTGAAGCATAGTACTGGTGCCCAGACCTCTCCTGACACCAGGAACCTCATGTGACATTAATAGAATTCCCTTCACTGGAGCCTGGAACACTGAGGGAGAGGACACCTCAGCAGCCTGCCGTACTCAGAGAGTCAGAAGGTTGAATCTCTTTGTCTCTCTTGGTCTGATACCAGACTTCTGGTGACATAGCTGAGTGTCTGGAGCACTAGATCCTTGGTGATGTCTTTCAGATCTTCTCTTTCACTCAGCTAAGACTGTTGCCTCCTCATCCCATGGAACCATTACTCTTATTAGGTAAAGGAACCTACCATCAGAAAGCATCTTTTTCCAGTACAAACTTACTGCTCTCTACCTCTCATCCCTGCTCTTACAACACAGGGGCATCTTTCCTCCTGCATCCAGATAATCCCTCAACCTGCAAACTAATTCTGCCCCCTCCTGCATTTCCTTGTACCTGATGCCAAGTATCTTTTCTCTCTCATCTAATCGAGTTGCTCTCTCAAACACATTCTTGCCCTGTCTTTTGAAAACAGCCCATTTACCGGCATTAGAAACAAAGCCAAGCAAAAACAACACACAATAAACAAACCCAGAAATTCTTTAATCCCATTTCCCCCATGCAGCCTGCAATTTATGTTTTCCTTCCATGGAACCCACTCCAGTGTGACTCCTGTCCTCATATGCCATATCTTCAGGTAAATTCTGCCTTGGAAACTCCATGTCACTAAACCCATATGACTGACTTCATCCACATCTTCCTTGACTGCTCAGCTCCATCCCTTTTTCCACATTTTACCTGCCACTTCTTTCTTGTAGACTTCTGAGGTCCAGCATCTTCCAGGATTTTCTTTTGCCTCATGCTGCTCCTTTTACTTTTCCTGTAGAGTGAGATCCTCCAGAGCCCAGCCAGATGATGTTTTTCAAGGTTTGGTTTTATGCCTTCTCTTTTCTTCCTCTGGCCTTTCTCCATATGTGGCCTCATCCACACCCAAGACTTCAGTTGCCATGTATTTGGTCATAGATTTATGTTTTTATTTCAGAACCCTCATGGGAGCTACCTCTTACTTGGCATCTTCACTTGGAGGTCATCATTAATTTAATATGACCAATAGAAATCTAAAACTCATATTTTCATCCAAGTAAATAGATTTTTATGAGTCCCCATCCCAGTAACATACCACTGCGTATTCAGTTATATAATCCAAATAATTTAGTAATTATCTATATCTATATCTAGAGGCTATACCAGAATAGAGCATTGATTAAACAGGTTTAATCCACAGAAATATATTTCTTATAGATGTGAAGCCTGGGAAGTTCAAGATCAAGATGTTGGAAGAGTTGGCATCTGGTGATGGCCTGCTTTCTTGTTTATGGAAGGAAACTTTCACTGTTTCCTCACATAGTGGAAGGAAAAGGGGTTCTGGATTTTTTAAAAAATATAATGGTACTAGTCCTATTCAAGAGATATGCACCATCATGATCTAATCACTTCCCAAAAATCCATCTCTTAATGCAATCACATTAGGTGTTAGGATTTTATCATAGGAGTTTTAGAGGACACAAACAATTCAATCCACAGAATTATCCCTGACAGCTTCTTTACCATTCCTCTTCATGGGAATCTTCAAACAGGTATCAGGATTTCATAGTTTATACTACTTCATCTCAGTTTCTTTTCACTGTTCCCATAGCTAGCCACATCACTGCCATTTCTCTTCAGATTTGTCACAATAGCCTACAAATAATGTTTACTTTTCCACTATTGGATTTACATGGTATAACCAGAGAATTCCTAAAATATACTTCTGGAATTAAAGATGGTAGAACAGAGGAAGATAGCGTATTTCAATTGCTCTGAGACTCAGAACTCAATCAGTGCGAAGACTATCATGTCAAGAGAAGAAAAGCAGTCAGAACTCAAAAGAAGAAAGGCAGTAGAAGTGTGGTTGCACAGATGTGGGGAGTCATTAAGTACTTCCCCATTTCCTTGGCCATTGTGGGGAACCATTAAGGTCTTCCCCTTATCTTTACTAAAAGAATAATTCTGACTGTCCTTTGTCCAGAGTCAACAAGGTTTGGGCTCATGGAGTAATACGACTCTTTCTTAATTAAGACTCTCTCAGAACCAATGATGCTATTGTTCTGAGATAAGATTAGGTTTGTGTTGTTTGTGTTGCACCAGGGTATTGTTTGACCTGCCCATGATGTATGTACTTTGGGCTTGTCTTTCTTGTGTTCCGGTGTTACCTGAAGCTAAAACTGTATAAATAACCACTAGAGAATAAACCTGGGGTTGGCCCAGTAGAGACTAGCGACCCTCCCATGCTTGAAGTTTTTAATCCTCACTCATCTCTTCAGAACCTGTACTTTTGCCAGCTGGCTCTGGCACACAGAGAGCAGAGAACTGAAAAGACCTCCACATGTATTCTCCAGTGATTAGAGACTAGAGGCAGGTGCCATCTTGGTGATCCTGTGCTGGGGCTGGAAGCTGCCAGGACTTGGTGGTTCTTAGACACCAACACCAGCAAAGAAGAAGCAGGATTTGTTGAGCCAGTGTTTGCAGAAAAGTATCCTCAAATGAAAATGCATTCTTCTATCTATGCTCAATAATCTCAAAACTGTTACTCCCCAGGTCATCTAACCAAATCACTCAGTGAACTTGGATCAAGAAATGACAAGACTTTCCTGCAGGGAACCCAGTGGTTACAACCTGCCTCATCAAGGTCACTGTGAATCTATATGGCAACCACCTAAAATACCCAGTGAACTCCCGTACCTACACCTGAACTCTTCTCTTCCTGCCAGGACCAAGCAACACTTGTCAAAATTGTGAGTTTACAAACCATACCATCAGGAGCCTCCATGGCTACAGAGACTTGTGTGGCAAGAAACAGACACATGGGGTCTGGAATTTGGCAAATCATCCCTACAAAATTGGAGCAGAGGCTATAGTCAACAGAAGAACGGTGAACTGGCAGTCCCTAGGGACACTTGGGTGGGCCAGGACAGGCAGGACTTAGTGTTACTAGCTTGCCCTTCCCCTGAAGGGTCTCTAGCAATCACCAGAGATGCACTAGCAGTGGTGTCTATGGGGTGAAATAATTCAGCCAACCTTGTTGCAGTCTCAGAAGGCTATAAACATGCAGTTGGTGGTGATATGGTGCCATAAGGACCAAGGCCAGAGGCTTCTGAGGTCTTACATGATTGTAACTGCCCAAAATAGCAGTGGTATCCCTGTGGCTAAATAACTGAGCCTCCAAAACCTCAGTTTCAGAATGGTGTAATCTCTCCCTGCAAGAGCTTGGGCCCTGAAATTAGGGAGGCCAGGGGTTTACATGAGCACATTGACAAGCTGGGAAAGAAACACTCCATCAAACAGATTTTTGCCTCATGATCATAAAAGCCAGTGACTAATATTGCTCCGTATGATCACAACCAACAAATATATTAGCAGTGGTATCCCTAGGCCATCAAAGCTCAGCTATGCAGACCACAAGCTCAGAACATAGTACGAGGCCCTGCTGAGTTCACATCCATTGACCATAGAAAACAGAAGTCCAGTTTAAACTCTCTGCAGGGCTTCATGTGTTTTTAATCAGAAGAGCAGCAGTGGTGTTTGTGGGTCATTAATTTCCAGCCAGTAGGCTTCAGGCTCTGAACAGAACATCATTGTCTCTGGTCCTGCTGAGTTTGTGTCTGAAGAGTATGGTGGTCTAGAGCCAGTCAGAGACTCCTGATTACCTGCACTGATTAAGAACTATATCTTGTTAAAGAGGTTCTGGGAGACATATTCAAAGTCTGATTATATGAGACAGATTTGTTGAGGCAAATATATACCCCCAGCATAGGCCTTATTGTAAAGAGATAAAAAACAGACATAGGAGTCTCATACAAAAAGGAAGATGATGCCAGACAATAGAGATACAAACCTGAGAATTCTGAAAACATGAGAATAAAGACCAACAAGAGAAGAATAAATTCTCACAACTCAACAACAAGGATCATCAACAAAATTGAGCTGCAGAAAGCCAGAAGTGAAATTCAGAATTTTGATTTTTAATGTGATAAAAGGCCTCAAAAATAAAATCATAGAAATATATAGATTAAAAAATAACATATTAACATTGTTGATGGGATTGCAAATTAGTACAACCACTTTGGAAAACAGTATGGAGAATCCTCAGAAGAGTGGAAACAGATCTACCATTTGATCCAGCAATACCACTTCTGGGTATCTACCCAAAAGAAAAGAAACTAAACTACCAACCTAATGCATGTGTATCTATGTTCATAGCTGCACAATTCACCATAGCCAAACTATGGAACCAGCCAAGATGTCCATCAACAGATGAAAGGATTACAAAACTGTACACAATAGAATTTTACTCAGCCATCACAAAAAAACTCAATTACATCATTTTCAGGGAAATAGTTGGAACTGGAATGCATTATGCTAAGTGAGATTAGTCAGTCACAAAAAGTAAGATGCTTTCCTTAATATGTGAGAGTTAGGGAGAATTGGGTCATAGGAGGAACTCTAGATGAAAAAGAAAATCCTATGAAGGAGCAAACAAGACAACCTAAAGGAAGAGAAAGGAGAGGGGAAGAGCCTTCTCTAAAACACACAATGTACTTAAACATATCGAAGTCAACCACTAAGCCAAGCAAGGGAGGGAGGAAAGGGGAGGGAATGGGTGGGAATTGGGTAGGGGTTAAATCAGTGATGTGTGCACATCTCTACACACAAGTTTTTTACCCACATATGATGTATGAATATAATGCACCAATAAAAAAGTATAAAATAGGTCTGGGAGCATAGCCCAGAGGTAGAAGGGCTTCCAGGAACCCAAGTACCACCAAAAAAATAAAAAAAGTAAAATAAAATAAAATAGAAAAAAATAACATATTAATAGAGAAATTGAGGCCATAATTAAGAACTCAAAAGAGGCTTTTAGCAAAATAAAGGCAAAAATAAAATGAATTAAAGACATCTATAGAAACTAACTCTGGCAGGTTAGACCACATGAAAAAAGAGTCTCACTCTTAGAAGACAGCTCATTCAAAACTGACCACAAAGTAAACAATATAGAGAAGTCAATGAAACATGATGAGAACACCCAAGAAATATGGGACAATATGAAACTATATAATTTACAGGTAATAGGCTTTTTCACCAAATGGTGTTGGAAAAACTCCCCACTGTACAAAAATAAAATTAAATCGCTACTTCTCATCCTTCACAAGAGTCGAAATGGATCAAAGACCTGGAAATTAGATCAGAGACTTTCAAATTACTAGAAGAGGGCATGGGTCCTAGACTCTAAAATATAGTTACAGGTAGAAACTTTCTCAATAAGACTTCAAAAGCTTAGGATATTAAAATAAGAATAAATAAATGGGATGACATTAAATTAAGAAGTTTCTGCTCCTCAAAGAAAGCCATCAAAAGTCTAAAGAGAGAGCCTACAGAATGGGAGAACACCTTTGCTAGCTATTCTTCTGATAGAAGACTAATAGCTAGAACATACAAGGTACTTAAAGACTTATCACCGAAAACCATAACCTTATCAAGAACTATAACCTTATCAATACCCACTTCATAAAAGAATAAATACAATGGCAAATAAATACATGAAAAATGTTCAACAACACTATCAATCAGCAAGGTGCAAATGAAGACTATACTGAGATTCTATCTAACCCCAATTAGAATGATAATCATCAAGAAGCCAAACAACAATACATGTTGGCAACGACGTGAGGAAATTGTAATTCTTCTACGCTGTAGGTGGGATTGCAAATTAGTACAACTGTTATGGAGGTGGGTGTGGAGATTACTTAAAAAACTGGGAATGGATTAATCATATGATCCAGCTATACTACTCCTGGGTATCTTTCCAAAGGAACTGAAGTCAGTGTATTATAGTAATATATATGTTTATAGCAGCACAATTCAAATTAGCCCATTCATGAAACCAACGTAGGTGTCTATCAAATGATGAATGGATTACAAAGTTATGAGACATGCACACAGCAGAATTCTACTCAGTGATCAAGAAGAACAAAATTATTTCATGTTCAGGAAAATAAATGGACCTACCTGAAGAACACCATATTAGGTCCATTAGCCAATCACAAAAGTGAAGAGTGATATGTTACCTCTCATATGTGGAAGCTAGGGAGTAATTGAGATATAAGCAGGGATTTTAAATAATGGAGGAGAAACTCCAATGGAGCCAGGGAGGTGAATGTGGTCTAAGGGAAGTGGGGGGAGGAAGGAAGGAAGGAAAAGAAGAATTAAAGAAAATAATCACTTCCGTTGACAGTATGTACATATCTGAGAATAACAATGTCAATCTCAACATCTTGTAGGGGGAAGGGAGAGAGTCGAGAGGGAGCTGGGGGAAAGCCTGCCAAGTGCTCTGTGCATGTATGTCACGATCATTATGAATTACATTGTAAAGTGAAACTATAACATCTGATTCTAGCATTCATGTTAGCTCTGCTCTCTATTCCACCTAAATACTGAAACTAAACAGAATTCAACATTCATTTCTAATGAGGAGGTCAAAATCCTTCATATTGCCATGGGTCCTGCATAGTTGGTTTGCCTGCCCAAGCTCATTTTACACCAAGGTCCTCCTTACTTTCTGTGCTACAACTAACTCACCTTCTTTTAGTTTCTTGGAGACACCATGTTCTTTCCATTTATGATACTCCTTGGTACCTGGGCCTGAACATGTCTCATCCTTTTTCCAAATTATTACTCTTGTTATAATCTCGGCTCTGATGTTGCTTGAGAACCTCTATGCCTATATCAGATCCTACAGTTTTCCATTTAAAACACGAAGCTTCAGAGCACTTAAATGAATCATGAGATTGCATTTATTTGATGATCATTTTATTGATATATTTGTTCTCCATTATACTTGGAATCCTCAAAGGCAAAGATTGTGACTAGTGTTGGTGCGTAATAGATGTTACATTAATTACTTTGACTAATATTTATTAAGTTCCATTATGTAATTGGCAACTTATCATAACCACTGGATATGCCATACGAGTTGGGGTAGATCCAGGTTTTGGAGGCTTGAAACAGTTACCATTTGGGAGCCCTCCTAAGTAAAAATAATAACAGGTTGTGCATATAAAATGACCACAGCTCCCTTGAGAGAGGTCCCTGCTACTGAGAAACTTGGAGCTTCCGCTGTTATGGATATGTCTGCACAGAAAAGCCATTTGTACAAGAGTGACTCTTGGCTTAGTTGGGCTGGGTCCAACTGCTGATACAGGAAGGTTTTTAGATGATTATTTGCACAGAGGGTAGCTATTCTTTCTATGAATACCAGCCAGATAGGGCTCATGGGTTATCATATAAGACAGTCCATTTGTGGCTAGTAGTGTCTTGTCTTGGCCCCTGGGCCCACTGGCCTCCACTCTGAATGAATGGACAGTATTAAGCAAAAGGCCAAAGTTCCCCTCTTTTAAGAGCTTTTGTTGAGGTTGGGAATTAAGTGCATGTTGTATTCAGGACTCCAGCTCAATTTGGAACCAAAGGAGCTGGGATTGCTTCCTTTCTATTATAATAACAATTTAGTCCTTTGAATATTGTAGTGATTTGAATCAGGGCCTCTAAAGGACATGTTCACATTCTAATCCCAGGAAGCTTGTGAATATTACTTGATTTGGCAAAAGCGTTTTTTGCAAGTGTAATTACAAAAAGATCTTAAAGATCTTAAAATGAGATCCTCCTCTATTATCCAAGTGGGTATTAAGTCTATTAATAGGAGTCAAGAGACAAAAGTACTACAAATTTAAAGATCACATTGTGTTTTCTATGTAATTCTAGATTGGGCAACACTGCATTCTAAAAGAGGATGAGTTCTGATAGGTGGAGCAGATGTTTTTGGCTCAACTGGCAGAAAGGAATTGAAGAAAACAGAGAACAAGAAGGAGATCGATCATTTCAAAGTTGCTTTCCTTATAGGGTTAAAACAGTAGAGACTTTTCTTATTATGTTGAGTCAGATTTAAGAATCTCCTTTTTAAAAAATTTTTATACCGGCCCATTTCAAAGTTTGATTTAATTATGTGGTACTTACCCCAAATGACTCCATCATGGTTTGGTCTGGTCTATTGGGGGCCAGAGGCTCATTCAAAACAATGGCCTCTTATCCAGGGATGGTGGAGCACTCTTGTAATCCCAGCATTTGGGAGGCTGAGACAGGTTGATTGTGGTTCACAGACAGCCTCAGTTACTTAATGAGGCCCTTTTCAACTCAGTGAGAACCTGTTTCAAAAAAATAATAAAAAATAGGGCTGAGGGTGTAGCTTGGAGGTAGAATGCTCCTGGGTTCTATCCCCAGTACCGCAAAAACAAAACTCCCCAAAACAATGGGCTCCCATAAAATCTGTTTAGTGAAAGTCCTTAGTAGAGACTCTAAAGATGAAGCTGAAGACTGGAGGGATTAATCACAAGCCAAGAAATGCTGGAATCATTAAAGACTGGCTTCTTTGGAGCCAGCACAGCTGCATCACACTTCGTTTTTAAACATCTCATCTTCAGAACATGGAATAAATTTATATTGTTTTAAGCCACCAAATTTGTGATAATTTGTTATGTTAGTCTTCCAAATAAATACAGGACGTATCGCCAACTCCAACTTACACATATTTCCAATTCTTTTTTCAGCCGTTGCCTTTGGCAGCTTAGAAAGCGAGTTTATGCTTTTTGACTAATACAAACAGTACAAATGGCGTCTAATTTATAACACTATTTCTTCTTTTTGCATCAATTTCTATTTATAACAGCTATTTTCCTTGCACTTCTGAATTTGAGAGAGATGTTAAAGTGCACTCAGCAGGACACAGATATTCCCAGAAACTAGGAGCTGTGTTGCTCAAATTGCTAACAAATATTCTGGTAATCAGGAAACACATTAATACATTTTAGCAATTGTTATTTGGCACTATTTGATAAATTGAATTTTTTCTATATGACATATCCTGCAATTACTTCCATAAGTAGGAGTTAATCTTTATCTGACATGTATTTAGGAGGTTTTAGCTTAGTAGGACCAGGGAATATGGTTCTTATGATGTGAGATTCAAAGACATAAGCTGCTTTTTCGGGGGAAAGTGTCTATCAAAGTCAAGAAGGAAGACAGAAAACGCTTTCCTTTGCTTGTCAAAGCCAGTAGGGAAAGAATAGTGATAAATCATTGTAATAACAATAGAAGTGGACTGTCAGCTTGGTGAGGGAATCAGGATGAATTTCCCTTTTCAAGCCATCAGTTTTAAGCAAATGAAAGGCCTAAAGCAGAGAGTAAAAATAACGGCCGTAAACCAAGAGCATGACTCTAAGTGTAGGAGATGTTAACTGACAGAATTTCTTCTTTTCTCCTTGCTCTTCAAGGATGACTAGACACTGTAAAACCTCATTAAACCAAAGGTTTTACATCTGTGATTTCTTTTTGGCTTCAGTGAGGGCTATGCTTGAGGATTCTTATTTACCTCTGCATCCCCAGTGCCTTGCACAGGGCAATAATAATGATAATGACAACGGCCACAAACATATGTTGCATATTTACCTTCATTTATCCTTGCGACAACCCTAAGAGGCAGCTGCCTTCATTATTTCCACTTGCACATGAGGAAACTGAGTTGCAGCGAGGTAAAGCAGGATGCCAAGTATCAAGGTTAACAGGAGCAGAGGTGGATTTGAACCTTGGTGGTGGAGCTCCAGGACCCTTGATAGTTGCACTCTAAGAAAGACCAGACATTCTCAAACTGATGACATTTGAAGGAAAATGCATGAGACTATAGAATATTATGCTATGTGAAATTATCCAGTCATAGAGAGTGAAGAGTCTTATGTTTTCTCTTATATGTGGAATATGGGGAGAAAATGAGACACAAGAGGACTCCAAATAAAGGAGGAGAAGCCTTAGTTGAGTGATGGAGGGGATTTAGGGAAGGGAGGTGAGAGGGAAGAGAGACCCACGGAAGGAAAATATTTCTATTAATACTATGTACATTTAAAAATTAACAATGCCAATCCCAATATCATTTACAGGGAAGTGAGGGAGTGGGATGGGATTTATGGGGAAACTCATGAAATGCTGTGTACATGTATGTCCCTATCACTCTGAACTTTATGATGAGTGATTACAATGCACCATAAAAGCATACATTTTGTGGATGTGGGGATGGAACCAGGAGCATTCAACATCCGAGTTATACCCCCTGCCCTATTTTTTGTTCTTTATTTTTGAAACAGGGTCTCACTAGGTTGCGGAGGGCTTCACTAAATAATTGAGGCTGTCCACAAACCACGATCCTCCAGTTTCAGCCTCCTGAATATGCTGGGATTATAAGTGTACGCCATCACACCTGGCAAAAGTATATATTTTAAAAGGCTACTGAAACATTAATAATAATAATAATAATAATAATAATAATAATAATAGAAGGACCAAAAATTTTCAGTTAGTAATAACAAGAAACTCAGTCTTACTGAATAACTTATAATACAACATGTCTGGTACTGTTGGTTTTTTTGCATGTGTCAACTCATTTAATATACCTACGAACTTATTTATAGGTGCTCTTTTATCTCTGACTTACATATAAGGAAATTGAGGCCCAGACACTGGAAACTGCCCAAGGTTCACAAGTCTTCAGTAGTAGTAGCAGATTTTGAAGCCAGGCTATATAAACTATCACTTTTGTTCCTAACTATGAAACAATTCCACCTCTCACACCAACAAATAATAAAATTTATTTTCACCATAGATAAGGGAAGAAAGAGCCTTGCTGTAAATAATAGCTGCAGTATTTTTTTGGATAGTTTATAAGGAACTATTTGCTACAGCCCAGTGATACGTGTCAAGGAAGGAAGTTAAAATGGAGTAGTGCTGACTGGAGACACTTATAATGGAGTTGGGAGGCAGAGTTAAGTTTGGTCTCAAGACGCTACCACTGCTAAACCTCTGAACAGGGCTGCTGATGTGCTCACTTCTGATGCCAGGTGATTTTTGGGTTGTACCAAGATGCAGATTCCTGAAACATGTATCTTAAAACAACCTTCTCTACAGCAGACCTCCTCCTTCAAACTACCCAGAGACTTAAATGGTACCTGATCCCTTTATTATAAGTCAGCTTACTTTTTGCAAGCACCAATCATAATACCTAACAAATGGCATAATTTCCACCCTACTCCTTATGGTTTAAGGTTACCAAGACAGCTGACATTTTGTAAAAGTATAGAGTAAATTTTCAAGTTTTGAGTCTGTGTTTCCTGGATTGCAATTCCTATTAGCTCCAACTAAAGGTGACTTATGCATAGATGGCTTACTTTGTTCTCAGCTATGTTGATTTTATGCTCAGTCAACAAAAGCAATGAATTCAAGATCATTCTTAACTCTATCAAAACAACTTTTCCAGAACTGGAGAGTGGTTGCTACTCAAAGTGTGGTCCTCACACCAGTAGCATTATCAACTGGAGATATTTTAGAAATGTACAAGCTCAGGCTCATCTGAGACTCACTACACCAGAATCTGCATTTTTCACAAGCTTTCCAGGAGGATTGGATTCAGGGTAAACAGAGCTGAGACATGCTTCTCTTTGCGGGCTTCCTACATTTTGGCTGCATATCTGAATATCATCCTGGGGAAAAGAGAGTTGGATTTAATTGGTTTGGAAGTGTAGCTTCAGCAATGGGATTTTAAAAGTTCCCCAGAGGATGCTAATTCATAGTCAAGGTTAAGAATCATTGAACTCGTCCACTCGTTCTTAACCCCAGCTGAACATTAACATCATCTGGGGAGCTTTAAAAAATATGACAAGATCCAGTCAATCTGCCCAAAATTGGTGACATTTATTTTTAAAAAGGACTTCCCTAGTGATTCTAATGTGTAGCTGTCACAGGAGAAGGGTTGACTCCTTGAAGGGTCCCGAGGAGTTTCCAATTGTGGAGAGAGAAAAATGCAACTCACCATTAGCGGGGTCCTTGGCTTATGTGAAGGAAAAGAATTTCAACACCGACCAGGGACATAGAC
Organism: Muscardinus avellanarius; assembly: GCF_963383645.1. NCBI lineage: Eukaryota > Metazoa > Chordata > Mammalia > Rodentia > Gliridae > Muscardinus > Muscardinus avellanarius. The sequence goes on along the minus strand of NC_137798.1, from coordinate 91,601,804 downwards.
AGAGATTTATTTAGGGAAATAAAGGATATATATTCAAGGGAGAATGCATATCATCTCTAGAGAGAGAAACACATTTTGGGGGTCCATGGCTCTTCAGAAAGTCAGGGAAGGGTGGGTGTGGGAAGGTATGTGAGGATGATATCAGTCTGATAATCACAAGTGGTTTATGGTGATCTGGCCACTTACTGGATTCTTGGGTTGACTGTGTCTCCATTATCTGTTCAGTAGAGAAGCTGGAAACTCCCCTAAAATTTCTTCAGGAATCTAAGAGTTCCTAAAGAAATCATTAACAGTGCTTAGGATTATTATAAGTTTTATTTAGTTAGCTTTAATACTTATATATTTCCTAGAAATTTGGGACAGACAGGTCTGGGAGAGGGAACTGGTCTGAGGCAGAAAGGTATGAGTAACTTTAGCACCAGGTTATTATACAGAAGTTATAGTTTGTATCTATTTCCCTTATGTCTTCTCACAGCCAAGATTGAGAACAGCAATATAGAAGACCAAACTCGAGACTGGGGCTTTAGATTTATAATAATTTATTCAACAAACATTTATAACACTTGTCAATAATGCCAGCAGTAGTGTAGGTACTAGGGCCATGTAAGGGAAATCAGAGACATATACTTGGGGAGTGAGTTAGGCAAGTTCTCCTCATATTTGGAATAGGATATACTAGCCATATTTTGTGCTCTTATCACATTTGGAATAAATTCTGCTCACACACCCAGCATACTTTAGATGGCTGCCTTCAGAAAGGCCATAGCTGATTGGTACGAGGTGAACACTTGACCAAGAAGTGGTCAATCCATTGACTTTATTTCTATGGCTGTATAATTAGTAAATTATTATTTGTTGGCTAAGTTTTTGGATGAGAAAAGGCTGCTTCCCAGAACTAGAATTACAACTGAGAGGATAACCAAAGTTAGTGAGAGCTTATCTGCTCCTAAGTAAGCCAATTTTTCAAAAACTTCCCTTCCCAGCATGCCTTGTAGGAAAATATACACCTGTAAGGTAGCAACTGGATGGCAGAGGCTGGGAGGAGAGTATTTTTGCTTGAATAGGCTCACAATGTATTATGGATTACTGTCTCATTCTTGGGGCATTCACAGACTAATAGAGTAGCTCTTTCTATGGAAAAGATTATTGATGTTCATTCCAGAACAATGTGTAGGGAAGTAATTTTTTGTCAAGTTAGTCTTCCATGACATTAGGCATATTTAAACCCCTGTCATTTTGCCAGGGAAATGATATTTTCCATAATCTGTGAAAATTGGTCCAAGGAGGCATCTGCCCAGCTCACAGCATTAAGCCAGGCTTTTCTGATTCCAGAATCTGTGATATTTTTGCATGATATTTCTTATGGCTTTCATCTAGGACTTCTTTAATTTATGCCTTTGATAGCGGGTTGCCACTCTGCTTGGGAGAATTTCCTAAGGAATTTTTTCCTTTTAGTTTTTATAAAAGTGAGAATGTACATTATTGTTATGTCCTAGGGAAGTGGAACTCTCTTTTTCTAGGTATATGTTTACCTATTACTCTGTAAACCCATCTAGAAAAGGAAATTACATTAAAGTTAAACAGAAACAGGATCAGTTCTGTGCTCTGTAATTTTTTTCTTGGGTTTCTTATTTTTTTCAATTTATTTGAAACATGAGAGCCTGTGATGGGTGGTTTTAGGAAGGTTAGAGGCATCTGATAGATTTTTATAATTCTGGAAATTTTTTTCAAGTCCTTTTATCCCTTTCCTAATGCCAATATATTGCACTGAAAGGGCATCTGATCTCATAGTTGGAGTGACTTATTGGATAAAGTTACCAGATAATTGTTGAAAGAATGGAATTGTAGACAGATAAGTTTCGATTAGGTTAGAGATGTGCTGTCCAAAATGGTAATCATAACCACGTGTGGCAACTGAGAACTTGAAACGTGCCTCACTGGAGTTAAGATGTGCTGTATGTAGGTGTAAACCACATATTTGTAACAATAACCAAAAATAAAAGTAAAGTATTTCATTGGATATTTTTATATTGATTACATGTTGAAACGATACAATTTTGTCAAGTTAAATATAAAATTATTATTAGCTAGGCTTGGTGGCGCATGCTTGTAATCCCAGCATTTGGGAGGCTGAGACCAGAGGATCGCAGTTTGTGGACAGCCTCAGCTACTCAGTGAGGTCCTTTGCAACTCAATGAGACCCTGTTTCAAAATAAGAATAAAAAATAGGGGTGGGGTGTAGCTTGGAGGTAGAATGCCCCTGGATTCCATCCCCACTACCACAAAAACAAAATAAATAAATATAAAAATTATTATTAAAACTAATGATAGCCAGGTGTAAAGGCACACATTTGTAATACCAGCACTTGGGAGGAGACAGGAGGATGGTGGTGTGAGGACAGCCTCAGCTACTTAGTGAGGCCTTCTGCACCTTAGTGAGACTTTGTTTCAAAATAAAGAATAAAAAAATAGAGCTGGGGGTATAGCTCAGAGGTAGAATCCCCCTGGGTTCTGGTACTGCAAAAAAAAAAAAAAAAACTAATGATATCTGTTATGTTTATTAATTAATTATTTATGGATGCTACTGGAGATTTTACCCAGAGTCATTCTATGTCCAAGTTACATTCCTAGTCCTTTTTATTTTATTTTACTTTTAATTTTGAAACAAGGCCTCACTAAGTTGCTGAGGGTCTGGCTAAATTGCTGAGGCTGATCTTGAACCTGTGATCGATCCTCTAATCTCAGCTTTAGGATTACAGGCATAGGCCACTGCACCAGCTGTGTGTTACTTTTCCTTGGATGTGGCTAGACTGAACTAGAGCAAGTGGGTGGATCAAGAGTGTAGCAAGCCCCTGTGGAGCTAACCCTCAGAGAAAGGACAGTGATATCAACGCGTAAGGATGGAGAGAAGCAAGGAAATGGCATCAAGGAAGTGTTAAACTTTTGTCGTGTCTTATGCTTTTGCCACCTGTATAACTTACTTTGCCCTGAAGGCATCACCCTTGTTGTGAATACAACCTGGTCTTGAGAAACATACCTATTTTCCTTTCCTCTATTTCCTCTGTAATTGGGACTTGGCGACCACTACAATCTTGCTGACATAACTGCTGATGGTTAACTGGAAGTCTCAGGGCTCTGTGCTGCCTGCCATGGACTCTGACACTAAAAATAATGACTGTTGGGAACACTCTTTCTCCTGAGGCCCTGTGAAGGGCTCCTCAAGTGGGGTCGCTGTTCTGAAGTGATGGATGTTCTCTGGGCTGCTGAGGCAAGACTGGGGGCCTCAGGCTCACCCAACCTGGGCTCTAAAATTCGGAGATGTTGGTGGGAAGTTTTCAGCAGGTTGCTGGAAGCTTTCTTTTTCTGAATTTTGCCACAGTGATATGCTACATATTTTTAGAAGGATAAAATTATATTTTTCATAGATAAAAATCTCCTTTATGAAAGAGTCTATGGCTAAAAATTGTTCCTATAGTACAAAGATGAGTAGATTATTATTTACAACAATCTGTGATGAAGCTTTTAACACATTTATTTATTTTTTTATTTATTGGCACTGAGGACTGACCACAGAAGCATTCCACCTGCAAGGTATACTCTAAGCCCCCCCTTTTTAAAAAACTTGAATGGGATCTCACTAGGTTGCTGAGAGTTTCTCATAAGTTGCTGAGTTGGGTTTCAAACCTGAGACCTTACTGTTTCAGCCTCCCAAGTACTGGCATTACAGGTGTGAGCCACCATAAAATATTTAAATGATGATCTTCTCAGTGTCCCACAGTTTAATTTCATTGAGGCAAAGCAAAGACCACTCCAACAGTCATGATAATCTTATGTGTCAGCTGTGCAGGTTGATGACTAGATAATCAGTATGTCTGGATGTTATCTATGAGAGTGTTTTCTAAAAGATCAACCCCGACCTCCACTTACTTTCCCCCATTTGATTGCTTGAAGCAGGACATTTCATCTCTCTTGTGCTTGGACCGGAATTTACACTCTTGACTTCCTTGGTTCTCAGGCCTTCAGACGCAGGCTGAATCACACCAATGGATCCCATGGTGCCAAGCCTCCAGATGGCAGATCATGGCACTTCTCAGCCTCTATAATTGCATGAGTCAGTTTCTCATATTGGTTTTGTTTCTCTGGAGAACTCTGACTGATATCAAAGCTTAATATAAACTTGCTTGTTTCTTGTTTCAGTTATCTATTGCTGTGTACCAAATTACCTCAAAGCACAGGGGCTTAAAGTAATAGCCATGTTATTTCTCAGGATTCCGTGGACCAGGAGTTCCAGTAGGTCACAGTAGGGACAGCTTATCTTTGGTTCATTGTATCTGAGGTCTCAACTGAGATAGCTCCTAAGGGGCTGGCTGGGATGGTCTGACTATGGTCAGAAGACTGGAGACTGATTTCCCATTTTCTACTGGGTTTCAGGTTTTCTTTGGCAGGTCTCATCACATAGCCAGATTGGGCTTCTTCCTAGCCCAAGATCTCCAAGTAGCTTATTTTTTTTTTTTTTACATTTTTACTGGCTTATTCAAGCAGTATTGTAAATTGTGAAGCCTCTTAAAGTTTATGCTCTTATGAAAGAGAAAGAAGCCTTGATATTGATGAGCTGGCTGGGTACTATCAGCTATCCCTTGGCATTGCTAGGAGATACCCTGGTACTCACCCTTAGACCATGAGTTTTTCCCATTAAACATAAATATTTGTTTGAAGATCAACATCAGACAAGGTCATTCTGTAACCAGGATGGAGTAAAACAAAAAAGGGGGAAGAGAGAGAGAAAGATGGAGAGAGAAAGAGATATGGAAAGAGAAAGAAAGAGAATTTTATAATCTGTTCGAATTCAGAATAAATAAGAACACTGTGGCCAATATGAATAACAGCTGCCTCTTTACTAATTATTACATAAGCCCCATTCCCTTCTTTCTAGATTCTGAGTAAAAATTACTAATATATCCAATAATACACTTACCCCTACTTCTTGAGAGCATCTATTCCAGAGTGAAACTCCACTTTTTTGAACTTTCCCTAAACCTACTACGAACCCAAACTCTATGAGGCATCCTTTCTAATACCCCTTATTGAGACAATCCATAGTTCCCCATGGGGCACACTGAACTCCCTTAGCTAATCAGTAAATCCAAATTCATCTGACCAAAGTGTGCTGCTGGCAGTCTTTGTCTAAGGGCTCTAGGCAACCACGTTGGCAAGGTATTATTTTTATTGCATTCTACTGGTTGAGGTAAGTCACAAGGCCACTCAAATTCCAGGGAAGAAGAAAAAAGACTTATCTTTCTGATGGGTTGAAGAGTATGTGCAGTGAAGGAAGGAAGGAATTGATGGTGGAAGGAATTGATGGTGAAAGGAATTGATGGTGGCCATTTGTGGAAGCACTGAACTACAGTACTGTGGGATGTGCCCTTGTACTTGTCAGAAAGAAGTTGTATTTTAACTTGAAAGTGTATGTGTGAGATAATGATACTGGCTGATTACTTTGGCCATATTTGATGGCTAGACTTTATTCAAGTAAGGAAAGGATTTAGCTTCTCTTTACAGCTTCAGAATATGACTTCTGTGTGTGTGCATTTGAAAACAGGGAGGTTGACTCCCACTGTGCTTTCATCCAACATGCTGCCTACAGAGCCTCTGCTCTTTCCTGCCTCAGACAGTAGCTTCTGGTTTTGCTGTAGGTCTTCTTGAAGGTTCCCTTCTGGAACTCTGGGACAAACACCTTTGCTGTTATCATCATTGTGACTGGGAGGGGTATTAGTAGGACCAAGTTCTTTCATGGTTCTCTTTCCCCTCCTGGGCACCACCAGCTGTGAAGTTATTTGTTGTGTGTAAGAGTCTTTAATGGTGGTGAAATCTGACCATAAGCTGTGCTTGATAGCTCCCTCCACATTCATTTGTCCAGGTGATGTCTGTGCTGCCATTGCTATCCTGGCTTCTCCTCCAGTGGGAAAATGGACCCATTTTGCTGGTCTTCTTTATACCCCTTCCCTTTTGTCTTAATACATACAGCAATCAGATAAGTAGATAGATAGATAACAAAGTACCCTACGATTAACCATAGAAATCTATTTGTGTGTAATTTTGTGATTGCCTTCTTTCTGTTTACTTGAATTTATTTTTCTACAATGAACATGTATTGCTTTTGTAGTGAAACAGAAAACAAAAAAACTAATTTTAATTACAATCAAAAGAAGGCACTTTAAACTCTAACAATTCAGATGTTTGGAAAGAAATATCCCCTGTGTTTTACATTTCTCATTTCTTTCTCTTAACCTTGCCAGCAATGTAGGATGGACAAAGACAGTGCAAATGCTCTATGACTTTTTTTTCAGTACTTTTAAGTGTGCAATCAGAGAGCAGGCCCTAATAAAGAAATAAGATATTGCTCAACCTAGAAGAATAATCAATTTAGTTAGGGGAGAAAGTTGAGGATGGACAGAACTGAATTTCTTGGCAGGTAGATTATACTGAGATTATACTCTGGTGCCTTCGAAAACAGCATCATAGAGCTCGTCTATGGAAGGAAGATAAAGATGATGTCATCTTAAAATAAGAGTCCTCAGGGACTTCTCCTTTGACAAGAGCTCTATAAGGCCTAACTCAAACTGAATTCTACTCGAAGCAAGGGATGAGATGCTTCTAAAGTTGGATGTGTTTTCTTATCACCTCAGCCTTGTACTTCAAGGTGACACACTGGTAATACAGGAAAGATTAGTATATTCACTTTAAACACAATAAAGGGGGCATCGTGGCTGCTTCCTCTTGAACACCTTGCTTTTCACTTACTTCCTTGTTCATTACCTTTCTTTCCCTCTAGGTAAAGAGACTGAAAGAAGCCTGTGGAGATTTCATAGCTTAGAACATGTAAAAGTACCGACCATATACCTCATACTGTGCTATGCATTCCCCACATGTTAGAAAGCACTTAGGACAACAGTAATAACAATAACCATTTGCCGAGTACCTACTGTGTCCCAGATGTTGTGTTATGCCCATGTGTTGTTCAGTCTTTAAAACGACAAGCCAATTGGATTGCCTTTTATTTTATAGATGAAGTTAACTGAGACTTGGAAAGGTTAAGTCATTTGCCTGAGGCCCCATAGCTAATATGAAGCCATTCTAGGATATTAAATGTGGTATTAAAATCTCCTTACCCTCTGTCCTGAGATGTTTCCATTAATTTCATTTTGAAACCTCCTTGATTCTGATTATTAAATGTGCCTTTTGCTCTGAGCAAGTGATTTTTGCTGTTTTTCATTTTGACTTTATACTTGAGAGCCAATATTTGGTGGTAAAGAGATTACAGTGGATTCTGCTTATAATGGTCCCGAATTTTCTCTCATCCAACATCTATCTATTAAATATCTGGCCTAATGCAAACATATGCAGTGATTCCCACTCACAGTGTTTTACTACATATTGAATTTTTCTCTTCCCGATCCTTGAGGGCAAAGCTATAAAGCAATATCCGTGGCAATCTGTTAATGAGAGCAAACCCCCCGGAGCATGGGAGAGTCACGCGTGTGTTAAGTATGAGTTTGACATTTTTTTTCCCCCTAGAATTCTCTCCAATGAGTGGTACAATTTGAAAAAAATTCCCTTTTACTGAGACACCCAAGGAAGCTCAGTGGAGAGAAACGCAAATGATGAAATGTTTGAGAAATTAGACCCTTGAGGAAGAGGTAAGAGCATCGAGTGTGTTTAGCATTGGGCTGAGAAGACTCAGAAGTAAGTCCATAAATATGTGTGTGGCTAAAAAGGATCAGATAAAAAGCAACTGTTCTCCTCATAAGGGAAAGTGAAGGAAATAAGGAAGGGGTTAAATCATACTCAGGACAACTTAGTTTAAAATAGGATATCAATACACATGGAGAGACCTTACTAAAATTCCATTTTTATTCATCATACTCAGGTGGTTACCAAAGATATTACCAACTTTAAATATCAGTTTTCTTTTTTATAAAATGGGAGATATAACTAGCCGGGCATGGTGGCGAACGCTTGTAATCCCAGCATTCAGGAGGCTGAGACCAGAGGATCGCGTTTCACAGACAACCTCAGCTACTTAGTGAGGCCCTTTGCAACTCAGTGAGACCATTTCAAAATAAAGAATAAAAAAATTGGGCAGGGGTTGTAGCTCAGAGGTCAAATGCCTCTGGGTTCCAGCCCCAGCCCTGCAAAATAAATAAATAAATAAATAAATAAATAATAAAATGGGGGACATAACTGATTTATTGACTGATTATGAATTAAAAAAAGATGATGGATTTCTTATTCTATATCAGAAAATGAGATAACACTTTGGCTGCATTTCTAACCTCCTTACAACCAATTTATGAGACTGATTTTCTTATCACCTCATTGCAGAGGAGGAAACTGAGGCTCAAGAGATTAAATGACTTGCTACAGCTTCACTCTATGTGCATACCCATCCGGAATCCTGTGCCTCGTTCTGATCCATAGCTCAGAGGTAAGTAGATGTTGTTACTACATTCTAAAGATTAGTCACATTTGGAAGCCATCAATTTAGTCCAATCTATCCATTGACAATGCTTCTTCCATTTCCAGCCTAATACTCTGCTCATGGTAATGGGGTTTTAAAAATAAGAAGATAAATGGATTTCTTGTTATGTCTATGGGGTGGGAGGGGAGAGAGAAAAGAGAAAGAGAGGGAGAGGGAGAGGGAGAGGGGAGGGGGGGGGAGAGAGAGAGAGAGAGAGAGAGAGAGAGAGAGAGGATATCTTGAATTTCTAAGATAAGTAAATTGTCAGGTGCTATTCCTCCTCTTCACTGGGCATTTGCTGTGCATTTAGATCACAGGCTGTTGAGTTTTATGGTGATGGTTCAGGCTCAAGATTGATCATGGGCACGGGTGAAGTTTGCAACCACCCGGATAATTAGGAAAGCTCACTAAATAAAAGCTACAGCTTTAGTACTTCATTACTAGGTGGGGTTGTGACTGTTAGGGAGTAAAATATATTTTTAAGTGGTTGAGGTGATACCAGAAAAATAGCTGAAGGAGCCACTCAGGCTGGTGACCTCACCTGATGTGTCTCTGCAGCAGAGGTGCAAAGGAAATTGTTTTCAGCTGCCCCCGCATCTGCTGAGCTCCCAAGTTGCTGATGACAGAGCCCTGCTAAGGCAGGTGACTGATTCAATGGGTCTAGAGTATATATGTGGGTGAGAGGGCAACTTTTAGAGCTCCAAATTGAAGATGGAGATTACTACATTTTGGAAAGAAGAAAACAGATATACTGAAAGAGATTAAGTAACCTGCTTGGGTTTGAGAATTGCAACATTTTTTTTGCCCACATTGAGAAGGCTGTATCTAGCAAGATTAGAGAAAAGAAAGAACCCAGCCGGGGGTGTACTGCCTGTTACTTGAATATACAGTGTCCCCTGGAAGTGCTCACATATTGATGTTCAAAGGTGATATAACTAAATCATGAAAGTTCTAATCTCATCAATGGATAAATCTATTGAAAGATTAATGGATTTCTTGGGTGGTAATGTAGGCAGGTAGGGTGGAGGCTTGAGGAACTAGGTCACTGAGGATATTGCCTTAGGTTATATATATATATATATATATATATATATATAAAATCACTCATATATACATATATTTATGCATTGATATTATTCTATTTATATCAATAAATAATAATATCCCTTCCCCCTTGCTCTCTATCTCTTTCTCTGCCCTGACCTCTGCTGATGTTACCTGGCCCAAGATTGACAAACATCTGAAACTTATAGATCTTTGAGCAAATGAATCTTCCTTTGTCTAAGTTGTGGTCATCAGGTACTTTGGTCTCAGCAGTAAGAATGCTGACAGAAACACAGCCTTTGTGATTCTGGAATCTGAAGATCATCTTTTCCAACCTCAGGCCCAGAACACCATATACTCTTTTTAATTTTCTGACTTAAACTCGGGGCTAAGTCTGTGCATTTGGAGGCTGCCCCCCCCCACCTTACTGCCATTCTACCAGCTGCCTTGGCTGAGTGTGGGATCTGGAGGTCGCTCACAGCCTGAACCATGGGTCTTGGTACCATCTCTGTGGCTTTCAGTCTGGTCTCACCTCATGGTTAGGATTCCTGCCTGGCTTTTCCTTATCCACATCGTCTGTCAAACTGCTTCTTTGTGTCAGTCTTCAGCAGTCCTCTTCTAGAATTCCTCGTCTTGCTGGGCAAAGAAAATGAGGCTCGGGGCAGCAGAGACTCAGTGGGTAGGTTGCTTGGGAAAGACATGTGCCCTTACCAGGGCAAGTCAGGGCTGATGAGGAGAGTGTCTACACTGGTCCTGCCATGCAGGCTTCCCTTGCATTTCATATTATTCTGCTAGAATGACAAAGTAAAGGCATACCAAAGCAGCTACATGTTTAGCTCCTCCTCCTCCTCCTCCTCCTCCTCCTCCTCCTCCTCCTCCTTTCTTCTTCTTCTTCTTCTTCTTCTTCTTCTTCTTCTTCTTCTTCTTCTTCTTCTTCTTCTTCTTCTGCATTGTGCCTCTGAGCTACACCCCCCCCAACTCTATATTTTTAGTCTTTTTATTTTAATTTAAAAAATTTTATTGATGCAATGTAGTCATACATTTTAATGGGATAAAAGATGGTGGAGACATACATGCAATATCACTCAATTAGCTCATACCCAATCCCCACCTCACTCCCTCCCCATCCCTCCTTTCCATGCTTGGCTTAGTGATTGACTTTGATATGTTTGTTTAAGCACATTATGTGCTTTAGAGAGTTTCCCTCATCCCCCCTCCCATTCCCTCAGTTAAGTTGTCTTATTTGCTCCTTTATAGAATCTCCTTTTTCACCTCGAGATCCTCCTGTTACCCATTTCTCCCTATCTTTCACATATTAGGGAAAGCATCTGATTTCTTATTTTTAATTATTTTTTTTTGTGTGTGTGTGTGTGGTACTGAGGATGCAACCCAGGGGCTTTTTACTTACGGCCTACAATCCTGATGTATTTTTTTTTATAGTTTTATTTGGAAACAGGGTTTCACTAAATTGTCGAGAGCCTTACTAAGTAGCTGAGGTTGGCTTCGAACCTGTGTGATCCTCCTGTCTCAGCCTCAAGTACTGGGATTATAAGCATGTGCCACCATGCCCAGCTCGATTTCTTATTTTTTGTTACTGACTAATCTTACTTAGCATAATGGAACTCGAGTTCCATCCATTTCCCTGTAAATGATGTAATTGTGTTTTTCTTTATGATTGAGTAAAATTCCATTGTGTACATTGAATCAGGGTCTCACTGAGTTACGAAGGGCCTCACCAAGTAGCTGAGGCTGTCTGAGAACCATGATCCTCCTGTCTCAGCCTCCCAAATGTTGGGATTACAAGCATGCGCCACCATGCCCAGCTTGTTTTTGGCTTCTGAGTCTTAAAGACATCAGGTTCGAGGAAACTCAACAGCAAAAGAAAGATTATGAGCTTCCTGGCATCAGAGTACTGGATGAAGGGGAGGTGGAGTTTGGGGCAGAGTTTTGTAGGGGGAGCAGTGGGGTGGACAGAAACCCCAGTCAGGTTGGGAGACTGCACTAATATCCTTAGGCAGCCTTCAAGCACAAGTAGGGTGTGGAACCAATAAAGACGACCCCTGCCCAGAGAGTAGGGTATGAGAGGCAGAAAGTCCTGGCCTCACAGCTTTTTCCCACTATGATGGAGGAGCAACAGAATCTCCCATTACCTGAGTGGAAGAGAGGAAGAATGTATAGCATGACCCACCAGGCCTTGCATTCAGAAACCAGGAAGGGCCAATTCTGCAGAAGTGGTGTGGACTGAAGGCAGGAGATCAGCTGGGGACAGGGACATGTCCTGATGCCAGTGTGAGCAAGTAATGGACCTCTTCTACTTGCAATACCATCACTGCCCTGTGTGAGCCCTGTAGAGCTCAGACAATGCTGAGAGGAGGGGGAAATGGGGCAACTGGGCCATGGACTGAATGAAATTACTTATCAAAGAAATTAAGATGAATTTCATTGATTTTTTAAAGTTAGAGGTACTTTATTTTTTTAATTTTTTATTGTTGCATTGTAGTTATACATCAGTAACATCTTGTATTGATGTATGGTAGAGGGACACATGCACACACCACTCACGTAGCCCTTCCCCAATTTCCACTCCATCCCCTTCCCCCTCCCTCCTTATGTTTGGCTTAGAGATTGATATGTTTGTGAATATACATTAGGGAAATTTAAAAAAAAATGGTGTTTTGCCCAGACTTGTTATGGTACAGGTCTGGGAGGATTATAGATTCAAGGATGCCTCAGCAATTTAGTGAGAATCTTGGCAACTTTAGTGAGACCCTGTTTCAAAATAAAAGATAGGGACTGGGGTATAGTTCGGAGGAAGAATGCCCCTCAGGTTCAATCTCTTGTTAAGCCTCCCGCCCCAAGAAAAAGAAATGTAGTTTTTTTTTTTTGTTTGTTTGTTTTTGCAAATACAAGATTTTGAGTGGAGATGCCTTGACCTCTTATTGCAGGCCTTCCTTCTTATCTGGGAGAGCCCTTTTCTGACTTCAGGCCAGGGAAACAAAGACAGGTTCCCCTGGATCCTGGATCTTTTATGCAGCATCCTCCTTTCTTTCCCTCTGAGAGAGTCCTTGGTAGGTCTCTGCTCTGACATCCTGACTACCTCCTTTTGTGGGCTGCTATAACTCAATCTCTGGGAGATTAGCCTTGTTATTATCACTCTGGCTTGTCTGATGCCATCCCAGCATGTGGCAGCTTGCTAAAAGGTACAGTCGATTAGGAGCTGCTAGTTATAACAGTAGGAGGAGAGAGAGATAACATGCACAAGGAGCTGCTTAGCATTTGACTGATAGGTGTGCACACACAAAGACACTCCGGCTGGATAGCACGCTTCTGAGGGGTGCCATAGCAAAAGAAGACAGGATGCTGTCAGTGTCACCAACCAGCTAAGTTAATCAGTACTAATTTAGCTCATGAATTAATTGTTCAAGTCTTATGAAGGACCAGGAATGTGTAAGGCGCATTCTGTATCGTATACAAAGGATGTGAGATATGCCTTTCATGCAGTGTAGGTGCTTATGTTCTGATAAGAATATCAGCCTATACTGACATGAAAAATTACTCAACATTTATTTAAAACTTTTCCTGTGGTAGTGCAGGCCTGTAATCTCAGTACTTGGGAGGCTGAGACAGAAGGATTGCTGGTTCAAAGCCAGCCTTAGCTACTTAGCAAGACCCTCAGTAACTTAGTGAGACCCCAATTCAGAATTTTAAAAAGGGCTGGGGCTATAGCTTAGAGGTAAAATGCCCCTGAGTTTAATCCTCAGTACCCGTCAGAATTGCTGAGTAGTTACTATGTGTCTGTGATAGGCATCCGGGGAGAAAGTATGTAGTTTTTGGCTTTAAGAGGTGCTCACTGTTTCTTGCATGGAGAAACAGTGCTTTACTAGAAGGATTTGACTGGTCCAGCCAGTTCAGTTTGACAACTATTCTAGGGCATTTATGTATATGAATAAGGAGATCCATGAAGAAAGACTAATCAGAAGAAATTTCTTGAAACAGCTCCAGCTTATCTCTGTTCTGGGATTCTGCGTTGTGTCCGGTTTCTCCTAATTTAACCATATAAGCCTTTAATACAGGGACCTAACTTCTTCCCTAGACAGCTTTTAATCTCTCCTTTTAAAATGTATTATTAATAATAAATTTCTACTTTTATTAACATTTGCTGCACGCCAAATTCTGAATGTAACACTTTCCCCCTATTATTTCACATAAACTTCACAAAAACCTGGCGAGGGAAGAATTATTAAGAATACTCACCAAGGATGTGATTCTTGAAGTGGTTGGTTTGCACCAGGGAACTTAGGAAGTGATAGAATCAGGATAGGAAGCTTGATCTGCTTCACTCCTGTACTCAGCTATTTTGAAATTTATTGATTCCTTTTCCTGCATCAGGCACTGGCCCCACTCCCAGGGGTCCCACACCCATGACCCCGGGAGTTCTCACCATATACCTTAGAAGTGGTTATTATTCTGCAGATGGAGAAACTGGAGTTCAGAGTTGTAACTTACTTGCCCAAGGCTTTAAAGCAAACACTAGAATTCAAACTTTGATCTTTCTGATTTCAGGAACACCCATGCCATAGCTTCTAGCATACATTTTAACCACTTGTAACCAAGTAGAAGGAAAGAAATGGACATTTATAGTCATCTTAGCATCAGAGCCTGTGTTGTTTTTTCTACTCCCAAACAGCTCTCTATTTGGTAAGAATTATCTCTACTTACTTTCAGAGGAGGGTTTCTGAGTAGATTTTATTTTATTTTTATAACTCAGGGTCATAGAATAAGATACGTATAAACTTGGCATTGTAACTGGTCTGTCTTTCCTTCATATATCATCTTATTTCCCAAAGAAATAAAAATTCATGTACATAATTATTTTTGCATTAATTAGTTTTAATTACTGGAGGATTAGTAAAGAGAAACATCCATGACCAGTGTTGGGGGTTAATTCACTTAACCCTATGAATGAATGATTGGTTCTCCTGTCTTCTTAAACATCTTTTAATTCACATTAATTCAATGAATTTTGATACTTCTAATTCTTGTTGTATTTATAGTTATCTCTTGGTATCTGTAGAGAATTCGTTTTAATACTCCCTCCTGCAAGATACCAAATTTGCAGACTCTCAAGTTCTTTACATTGAGTGTCCTAGTATTTGCACATAACTTAACTCACATCCTCCTGTTATCTTTAAGCCTCACATCCTCCTGTTATCTTTAAGCCTCACATCCTCCTGTTATCTTTAAGCCATCTCTAGATTACTTATAATGCCTACTACGATGTAAATGGTATGTAAATAGCTGGTATACTGTATTGTTTAGGGAATATTGACAAGAAAAAAGTTTGTGCATGTTCAGTAAAGATGCAATAATTTTTATGAATTTTTTTGGTTCATAGCTGATTAAATCCCAGGATATAGAACCCATGGATATGGAGAGCCAACTGTAATTAAAGTAAAGAAGTGATTTTTGTGGTGTGAGGTGTGATGATAGGTTCTCTCTTGGGTCTAGTACATACCCAGTGCCTGTGGCTTGAAAGTGCTATCTGTGGGTTTATTCCATGCATAGGTGGTAAACATGATTTTACAATATGAGCATTATTTTAACTCATCAAGAAATAGAAAATAAGATGTTACTTCATGTGATAAAAAAAAGTCATTGATAAAAGTAGGAGACATAATTATTTTATTTTTATTTTTATTTTTGCAGGTCTGGGGCTGGAACCCAGGGGCATTTGATCTCCGAGCTACACCCCCTGTCCTATTTTTTTATTCTTTATTTTGAAACCGGGTCTCACTGAGTTGCAGAGGGCCTCACTAAGTAGCTGAGGCTGTCCGCGAACCACGATCCTCCGGTCTCAGCCTCCCGAATGCTGGGATTACAAGCGTGTGCCACCACGCCCGGCTAGGAGACATAATTTAAACAAGGTTATATGAAGTAATTGAAAGGGCTGACAGTGTTCATTTGGTCTGAGAGGTAGAAGAATAGACAGGGGTCGGGACCCAAGAACCTATATACATGAGTATAGCCAACAACTCTCCATAATACATCCATAGGAGTCATTCCTTCAAGGGGAAAAAAGTGGTGTGCATGAGAGTCTGTTTCAAAATAAGAAATAAGATGGGGCTGGGGATGTAGCTCAGAGGTAGAATGTGTTTGAGTTCAGTCTCCAGAATCACAAAAACCAAAACAAAACAAAACGGCATATAGCCAGGCACAGTGCCTGTAATCTCAGTACTTGGGAGGCAGAGACCAGATGATCTCAGGTTTGAGGCCAGCCTCAAGTTAGCAAGATGCTAAGCAGCATAGATAGACCCTGCTTCAAAATAAAAATAGATAAAAAGGACTGGGGGTATGGCTTAGAGGTAGATTGTCCCTGGGTTCAGTACTCTCCCCCCCAAAAGTATATGCGAATTCTATAGTTATAGTGTTCAAGGCTGGGATGTCTAGTTAGAACATAGAGAAACATGAATAAACTGCCAAGATTCTAACAATCCAGGGAAATTTAGAAAGCTTATCAATCTTTCCAGATCTTCAAAGATCTAACCAAATTAGGATTATTTTCCTTTTCTTCTCTTAAAACAAAAGCATTTATACTTAGTGACTTTAATCAAATGTTTTTATCTATTGCTTTCTTTTATTGGATTCTGTAATAACTGACGCAGTGTGTGTGTGTGTGTGTGTGTGTGTGTGTGTGTGTGTGTGTGTGTGTGACATATGTGTGAGTCTTAGTAGTGAAGCTTTGTTATCACCATAATATACATCATAGAGCAAAACTCCACTAGACTCTTTCCTCTGGTCATAATTGAGAGTATAATGAGGCTTGGTTGCTGTGAATTTATCCCTTGTATTACTGTAAAATGGACATCATGTCTATGATTTCAGTGGCTCTAGAATTGACAGTATGTCAGGGATACAGGTAAGCAAAGGCCAGGTACAGTAGTAGCAGAGGGACTGAGGCCTGCAGCTGGTTTGTAGAGGTGCTATGCCATCTCAAAATACACTTATCCCAGCCTGAGTCTACATACACTACAACATCTTGTCTTCCACTGAGCTACATTACAAGCCTATAGTACAACCTATTTTTACAGTACAATAAATGTCCAACAAGGGGCTCTTCTTTCTTCTTTTAACTTTGATCAAATAAAACATGCTTTTCCATGTTTTAGCCTTCTGAATACTATGCAAAAATCTAGTACAATATTAAATATACTTCTTACTAACAGCATAATATAAACACTTTCAGAAATAGTTTTGAAAAGCGACCCCTGAGACTGTGTTTTAAGACTGAAGAGCTACTTCGGGTAGGAGGGCCCTCTAATTTCTCCCTGCTGAGTGACCAGTGCCCAAACCCCAAGGCTTAACCCTGTTTAGATGCAGGTCTCATTGCTAAGGTGTTGCCTTTGATAGATCAACATTGGCCCCATCTCAGTTATTGGATTTTGATTTATTTCTAGAATTACCTGGACTGAGTTCAGTGCCAGAAGAGTACTTGAAATGATGGACAGTCATATTGACTTCATTTTCTTGAAATGTCACATGTTCTAATGTCCCAATTTTTCTGGGCAGACAATAGCATGATGTGTAGATTTATGTGTCAGCTTGGTTAGGTTCTGGTACCTCTGTTCAGTTAAGCTAGGTGTTACTGCAGATGTATCTTGTCGATGTGGTTAACATCTACAATCAGGTGGCTTTAAGTAAAAGTGATTATCTTTGAAAATCTGAGCAGTGGGCCTTATCAAATCAGTGGGGATGCCTAAAGAGCAAAACCTGAGTTTTCACTGAGGAAGAAGAAATTGCACTTCTGGATAGTGATACTAGCTCCTGCCTGAGTTTTTAGTCTGCTGGCCTGTACTGTGGATTTCAGACTTGCCAATCCCTACAGTAGTCATGTATGCATCTACTTGCATGTGGGGTGAAGTCTGAAGGTTCTAAGCACAGAAGCCTTTTTCCCCAGGAGTCGGAGCAGATGGAGCTACAGGCTGGTGGATGTGTTTACCAACTTGAAAGTTCTTCAGTCTCCTGTTTGACAGCGGTTATAAACCTCTGCCCCCTTCCCTTCTCTGGAGGCCCAGGGGTAGGACTGTACATTCTTACCTCTAGTCTTCTGTTTCTGCTCACCCCCACTCTGTAGCTATCTAGGAGCCCCCCCAATCAGAGGCACCTCATTAGTGTAGACTCAAGTGTCTTCTCAAGAGATTCACTGTAAACAATAAAACCCATGCCTCCCACTCAGGGAATTCCAAGGGTTTTAGGAGCTCTATGCCAGAACTGAAGCTGAGACCAAATGTATATTTTTATGGTGCCACAGGGACACTGCTGTTTCCAGCCTCATGTCACCTTGGAGAGCTGGGTTCCTTGTTTCTAAGCCTGCATCTTCAGCTTGTCACTGACCATGTTAGCGGCGGCAGTGCCTCTCCTCTGTCCAATAGCCCTCCAAAAAGCCCTTCTTGGATTAGGTGAAGTGGCTGGAGTTGGTTTTATTGCATGCCAGCAGGACCTGGCTGAACACATGTCAAGAACTGGTGTGAAGGAACAAGTAGCACGGGGCAGCGTGCTCTTCGCATATTTTATTAGGTGTGGTTAGTTTGCAATGGTGGATGTGGGTGTAAAATTCCAATTTGCTCCTCTAATGAACTCTTCCACAATGGACCCGCTCCTAATTTAGCTGTACATTATTATAGCTAAATGCTGTCTGCTGCATAAAGACCTTGTTCTGACCTCATAAGAAAACAACATTAAAACCAACCGGAGGAGCGAAACACATGGGGCTCGAAGTTAGGATGGAAATTCAC
The DNA here is from genome assembly GCF_963383645.1 of Muscardinus avellanarius. Taxonomy (NCBI): domain Eukaryota; kingdom Metazoa; phylum Chordata; class Mammalia; order Rodentia; family Gliridae; genus Muscardinus; species Muscardinus avellanarius. Next base: position 91,583,450 of record NC_137798.1, on the reverse strand, counting down.
TGTGATTGTGTTTTAGGACTGGCTAAGTCCTTATCATCCTTTCTATCCTAACACACCCACATCTCATGTACATCTACTTTTATTTAATGTGATTGGACAAATATTGTTTTTAGAAGGACACGTTCCAAGTCAAAGCCCCCTCTCCTTCTTTGGCATGTTTGTGGTTTCTGCAGCTGGAGGTTACAATAGTCCATTTGATTAATGAGCTGTTTTATTGGGATGCAAATAATGCATAATGTCATCAGACCCATATGTTGTACATTACAGAAGCATAAAACTTACCTTGGCACGAATTGAAAAATTTAAAGCATCTCCCTTGAAAAAAATATATCACACTGAACAAAAAGCATGTGGGTATTTCTGGTATTTATGAAACTGCTGGATGCTGCTTCAGATTTGTTTAGCTTTGGTGTCGACTCTAATGGTGAGTGTGTGTGTGTGTGTGTGTGTGTGTGTGTGTGTGTGTATGTGTGTGTGTGTTCATCAGAAGTCACTTTCTGCTTCTGTTCCTGCTCAGGTTGTTGAGAGTCATTGAAAAGAACCAGACAGCTGGTTCTGATAACAATAGTAGCTCTAGCTGGCATGATTGAGAACTCAAAAAACTAGAAACTGGTAAGAAAAGTCAATGATAATAAAAAATGGTAATGGGCGATTAGAGATTGATTGTCCGTGTTTTAACAGAGAGTGGGTGCATGAGAGTGATATGTACATAATCAGGCCAGTGGATAAAAATCTCAGAGAAACACACCTCTTTGGGGTATTTGGATAAACAAAGTATGGTGTGACCAAGGTGTAGGTCGCAAGCTTTGGTCTGAGTGGCCCTCACATCCAGTGAAACCACTCACGGGACCAAAACTGTCTCCCCAAATCCCTTGCCTGGGTAGCTGCAAACACTGCTCAAATATAATTTCTTAAAGAACTTTTCTCTGATCACTCCCTGCCTACAAAATCACTCTTAGACATATTACCATGTTTTTGTGTCTGCATGGAATTTGTTACTGCCTCAAATGATCTTGCTTTTTAATTTGTTTTGTTTTTGTTTTGGTGCTGGGGATCGAAACCAGGGGTGCTCTACCTCTGAGCTACACCCCCAGCTCTTTTGATTTTTTTATTTGAAATAGAATCTAAGTTGCTGAGGCTGGCCTAGAACCTGCAATCCTCTTTCCCAGCATCCCTAGTACTGGGATTACACATGTGTGCTACCATTCCTGGCTGAAATGATCTTATTAATCTATGAGTTCACTTATTTATTGTATGCTTCTCATTAGAAAATAGGCTCTATAGCAGACTTGTTTACAGTTATAAATTCAAATAAGTGCCTGGGACACACTAATAACTCAATAAATATATATTGTATGTAAAATTTGAAAAGTGGGGATAAGAGTGTCCTTTTCTCCTTTACAAGTGTTACAAGATGCTAACTGAGATAATCCTTATAAACTTGACATGAAAATGCTGGGCACAGAGTAAATTTCAAGTAACAATTAGCTTAGCATCATTTTTATTATTTATAGGACTTAACGACAGTAATGATGATGAGGTTGATGATGTAATACTTGACACAAAAGCAATTTGATACTCTTGGAAAGTGATAGACTTGGCTATGTTAATCTGTAATTTCTTTCTTCTTTTATTTTTGTGGTACTGGAGATGGAACCCCGGGGCATTCTACCTCAAAGCTACACACATTGCCCTAGTTGTTATTATTATTTATTTTGGAACAAGTTCTTACTGAATTGCAAAGGGCCTCACTAAGTAGATGAGGCTGTCTGAGAACCATGATCCTCCTGTCTCAGCCTCCCAAATGCTGGGATTACAAGCATGCACCACCACACCCAGCAATCTGTAATTTCACGTAACTTTTTTTTTTTTTTTTTTTTTTTTTGCGGTACTGGGCATGGAACCCAGGGGCGTTCTACTTCTGAGCTACACCCCCAGCCCTTTTTTTTTCTTTTTAATTCTTTATCTTGAAACCGGGTCTCAGTAAGTTTCAGAGGACTTCACTAAGTAGCTGAGACTGGCTGTGAACCTCGATCCTCCTATTTTAGCCTCTCAAGTACTGGGATTACAAGCATGCGCCACCACACCTAGCACATAAAATTTTTTTAAAAGTCAAGTTTCATGAACTTGGCTTAAGCATTAATTGCAGAGATTATTAGAACAGTCCATTTGCTCTGGAATTAGGAGTATGTCCACTGTATGAAAATGATGACCCATCAAAAACCAGGATGCTATCACACAGACATGAAAATTAAAATTCAGCAGAAAACTACTTACACTGAGTCCAGTCAGAAAGATGTTTGGGGTCTCCTGGTGCTTTCTGGTCAACAGCAGGAGCATTCATTCTTTTTGAGCTTCAGAATAGCATTTCTGAGGAGATTCTGGCTGTCTGCAATTGGGCACACTCCTGCTTAGTTGACATTTAATTGTGCCTTTATTAAAACTGCTCTTTAGAAAAAAATCCAACTTTTTTATTTACAAAATACAGCACATGCTGGCTTTATTTTTAAGTTTCTTTCAGGTAAAATTATGAGATATGTGACCTTCCTCATTTAAGTCCCATTCTTTTTGCAAAGTCCTGAATTTATTGCTGTTTCTTTTCTCCTTGATAGAGTTTTACTTTCCACCCAGGTTTGTCTTGCCTCCTGGGATATGGGGCAATCCCAGCGGCGAGGGTTGTCACCACTGTGAAACATCCCCTTGCTGGATCACGGTGTGCCAGAGCTCCTATTCACAGGTATTGATTTTTGCACAGTAAAATTCTGATGGCTTCCTCGAAGAGGCCAATTTTTTCAGATTAACGGCTGCTCTGTTAACCTCAGAAGAACTGTGTGGTCTTTATTTACGGACATCAAAAAGCTTGTCTTAAACAACAGCCCTCTCAAATTCAAAACAAAAAGAGTGTAATAAAAGGAAAATCATATTTTATATTAACTGTCCTGTCTCAATATAGCACACTTTAGGTAATTAAACTCCAGAGATGCGGAAGCAGTCGATGTTTTTCTTGTTATTTATGTGGTATGTTTTACATATGTCATTTCTAAATAGGCAGTAAAAATCCATTGTTTAGTGGTCTTATTTGTTTAATTTTGTTAGTGGACCAAACTGTTGTTGTTATTGTTGTTGCTATTGCATAAAGAAAGAGAGAAACAATAGTCATTATTTATAATTTTTTTTGTGTGTGGTTCTGGGGATTGAATCCAGGGGTATTTACTTCTGAGCTAAAACTTTAGCTTTTTTTAATTTTTATTTTGAAATAGGGTCTCATTAAGTTACTACAGGCCTTGCTAAGTTGCTGAGACTGGTCTTAAACCTGTGATCTTCCTGTCTTCACCTTTCAAGTACTAGGATTACAGGCATTGGCCACCACGCCCAGTTTATCATTTATATTTCATTAAGTCCTGATGGAGAATGAATTTGCATAGAACTCAGATATCAGAACCCAGAACTGGGCACAAACTTCCTATTTGCCAAAGAATCTTCTCCCTCCCATGGAGGCAAACAGTAAAAGGGACTTTAGGGGCAGGTAGGTCCCATCATTTTTATCAAGAGGAGAGGCAAAGACCACTGTGAGCAAGGAGCCAAGGAGCCCACTTGACTTGGGAGGTCTGGATGACGTATGCCACCAGCCTGGGCACCTCTGGTTCTGGGGTAGGAGGGCAAGGTGCATGGCCCCAGTGCTTTCTGGAAGGCTGCTGTGTTTGTGTGTTTTCCACTAGCCTTCTGCCTGGTCTCCAGCAATTTCAAGAGTCCAAGTGAAGTGTTTTTCAGGCACTGAGCCACCTGCCACCTCTTTCTCTGATCTCCTCCCCTAGCCATATTCTTAATTTCTAAAGTTTAATTTTTACCAAAGTAATACAAGCAGCCATTTGAGAGCCAAAGACTGTAGGTTTACAATTCAAAAACAAAACCAACCCCCCCCCAAAAGTTTGCATAAAGCAATTCAGCTTAAAAACACAAAGGAACTAGAAATGAAATCTCCTAACCTTGTTCCTCTTCCACCTGTGGCTTACATCAGCACTGACCACTGGCTAATCACTACCAGAAACAGGTGCCTGCGTGACATATTCCTCTGTACAGACTGAAGGGAGATTCCAAAGAACAACCAGCTCAGGAGCTAATGCCTACTCACAAGGTCTGTTGTGAGAGAAAAATGAAGTAAATACAGATGCACCCAGACAAAGAAACTGACATACAATGGGGCTCTGAAATATACTTTTCCTTCCTACCTCTCTGCCCTTCCTCATTGACCAAAATCTACTCTCCAAAAATTGTGATTTATTTGCACCATCAGTAGTTATCATCGAAAATAACTTAAACAAGAGATGGGACTCCTTTAAAGACTTTAGATGCTAGTAATTGAGGGAATGGTATATTCTGAGTGGGTGGGTAGGGAAGGGCCCTTCTTCTTCCTTCAAGTTCATATCCAGGAACAGATGCCTGTTTAGCACTCCCTGCCTGAGGGTTAAGGTCTTTTCTGCAATCCTTAGGGAGTCCATCAGCTTTGCAATAAGGACTCAGCATGGCTCCTCCCAAAGGCAGGTACTTAAATCAGATCATCAGTCTCTTTGGAAGCTGGGAAGTCTGATTAGTAGCCTAGACTACAGCCCTACTGCAGTACAAATCATCCCAGTGCAATGCGCAAGCCTTTGCACTCACTAGTATGTTAGAAGCAACCTCCTGCCAAGCTCTCAGTGCCAAAAAAGTGACTCTCTCCCTTCCAAATCCTCTAATTTCTCAACACTACTACGATTTCTTTGGGTAATATTGGGGATTGAATCCAACATTGTTCTACCTCAGAACTATATCTCCAGTAGATTTTAGATTTTATTTTGAAACAGGGCCTTGCTAAGTTGCTGAGAGTTTCACTAATTTGCTGAGGCTGGCCTCAAACCTATGATCCTCCTCCTATCTCTGCCTCCTAATACTGGGATTACAGGTGTGAGCTACCATGCCTACATGACATTACTATTTATTTATTTATAGCGGTACTGGGAATTGAACCCAGGGGCATTCTACCTTCAAGCTACACCCCCAGGCCCATTTTTTATTCTTTATTTTGAAACAAGATCTCACTACAGTTGTGGAGGCTGGCTTTGAATCTGTGATCCTCCTGTCTTAGCCTCCCAAGTACTGGTATTACAAGCGTGTTCCACCACAACAAGCTCATTACTGCTTTTGATGCTTTGGCCATTGATGGGTCTCCAGGGTTCTCTTTCCTTCTTTCCCTTACTCTTTTGGTTTTTTTGGGGAGGTGAGGGGGTATGTAGATTGAACCTAGGTTTCTTTCTACCTCTGAGCTACACCTCTATTCTGTTTTATTTTTTTACTTTGGGTCTTGCTAAATTGCTAAGGCAGTCCTCAAATCTGTGATCCTCCTGTTTTAGTCGCCCAAGTAATGGATTACGGGCATGCAGCACCACACTGGGCTCTTTCCCTTTACTTTTGCCTCTTCGGGGGATGGAAAGGAACTTCAAGGGATTCTTTGGAGCAATGACCTGGGCTAAAACGTCAGAATGTTTCTCTGGCAGAGGGAGAAGTTTCCTATGTTACAGCATCTGCCTCCCTCAGGACCTGGAGGGTGAAGCGAGGGGTGCTGAGCTGAGGGGTGTTGACATTCTTAGAGACATTTCTGGCCTTAAAAAGGTGCTGGCCAGCAGATTGCACCTGAGAACAAGACTGGGGGTTTACTACTGGGATCTGTGGCAGAGGGAGAGAAGGCAGGGAGGTCTGTGCAGTGCTCAGATAGCCCCTCATTGCAGGAGCCCCAAGTACCATAATTTTCTCTCAGGTGTTCCCCTCTCTCCATTCACAATCCAGTCCTCTCAAGTTCCTCATTAAAGTAAAAATCATCAATGTTCTTTTAATGTGGCTTTTTGTGTTTCATTTCCTTTGTTGGTTAAAAATGTTTCCACTGAAACATTTTATAAGATTTCTATACAGTGCATACATTTTGAACATTTTGTTCCTATTAACATAAAATATTATCCTCATTTCCTCTCGTGTTGGGAAGAAAGTGGAAAAAAGCATTATAAAAATTTAAAAAAATCTTTTTGTTATGCAGAAGATATGAATGATTTATGAGCATAATAAAGGCAAGTCTCTTTGGTCAACATTATGAATTTAAAAATAAGACTTCTCTTCAGATTTTTGAAATGACTAAGATGACAGTAGGCACTAAAATAACAAAAGAGATCAGAGTAGGATGGGAAATTTTTTTTCCCCTGTCTTTTTTCTTCCTTAAAAGGTGTGGCATGCTTACTACCCTTGGGAAACAAAATAAAATGGTTCCACCTTAGGGTCAAGGGAATGTCATATTAACCCAATCCAAGGCACGTCTGTGGCACATCTGTGCCCCCGACTGAGATACATCTTAAAATTCCCTTCACTATGGTGGTGTATCCTTAAAAACCCCATCCAATTATGTCTTCCTGGAGAGACAGGAGGATCTTTGGCTTCACCTACTGCTCTAGTTTGAATGGATCCATCCCAAGTTCATATGTTGGAAACTTCATCCCTACATTCACATATTAGTTGTATTTGGAAATGGAGCCTTTGGGGGACAATTAGGATTTGAAGAGGTCATAAGGGTGGGGCCTCCAAGATGGCATTGCTGGACTTATGAGAAGAGGGAGAAGGGCTTGAGCCACTGTGCTTTTCTTTTCTTGCTGCGTGATGAGTCTTGTGATGTAACAAGGAGGCCTTCACCACATGCCGTGTAAATTCTGTTGTCAGTCTTAGATTTCCAGCTTCCGGAACCACGAGCCAAATAATGTTCTATTTCTTTTAAATTATTTGATTCTTTATAAACAACTTGGTATTTTGCTATTGTAGCAAAAGATTGACCAGGTCACTCATGTTGACAGACTCACCCCCATTCTGATCTTCCAATGACACCCCAGACCCTCATTCTTCCAACACCTTGAATGCTCAATACCTCTATAATTTGGGGCTCCTTCTGTATGAGCCCTGTGGTAATTTCCATCAATGCTATCAGGCCCTGACTATTAAATTCTGCCCTCTCTAGTAGGCTTTCAGTTCTGGGTCTTGTGGTTCCTAGGCCAGGGCTCTATTTTTGTAAGTTCTAGGTATTATGATTACTGTTTGAATGAGGGGCATATTAAGCTGGGGTGTCATGAGAAAAGGCTGCCAGGCTATGGGGGGACCCTTGAATGGCATTTTTTAAGTGAATTCACCCTGCTTTGAAGTCAGGGACCTGAAAATGTAAGCTCAGAAAGCAAATTCCATTCCCACACTGAGAATGTACTGAGGAGAGACCTTGTGTCCACCACCTTATAAGAATAAGGAAGATGGCAGTGCTCTGACTTCTTAATTTAAAAGAGAAACTAAACTTTTAATGAACGTGTCTTGTGGATGGCTCATTGCAGGGAAAAGGTGCTTGCTTGTAGAGACCAAGGAATTCTGGTGTGTGATGCTCACTGGGATACAAGCTACCACAAGTTCAAGTTTTCAACAACTTACTGAACAGCTAGCTTGAGAAAGGCCCAATTCTAAGCACTGGGGATATAGTCGTGACTGAATCCTCCTGTCTTTAAGGAGTGGCTGTTCTAGTGGCCCTTTGAGACCAAGGTATGGGTCTTTTTCCCACAAGCACAACCATTATTTGATCTTCCATTTTCTCTGCTTGGAGCTCCACAATATCACCCTAAGAAGAAAAGCATACTGCTGCAGCCCATGGAAGAATAACAGAAAGAAAAAGTAAACAAGGTACTGTGGCACCTACACCTGTCATGCCAGTACTTGGAAGGCTGAGGCAAGAGGATTGATCGCAAGTTGAGGCCAGCTTGGGTAATTTAGCAAGATCTTGCTCGAAGTAAAAAATAAAAATGGAAAGCTAGGGTATAGCTCAATGGTAGAAGATCCCTGGTTCAGTCTCCAGTAAACACACACACACACACACACACACACACACACACACACACACACACAGAATATGATGTAAAAACCTTAGATTTTAACTCAGATATTCTTAAGAGTGTAATTAAAGGTAAACTTTATTGTTCTGTTATGATTTCTTCACTTCTTCAACCCTGCTAACTAACATAAAGGCCTTTCCCTCTTGCTCAGTTAATATATTGAAAAACTGTATGGACAGGGTCCAGAATAGAAGTGGAGGATAAGGGTAGGCAGCCATATTAGTCCATTTTGTTACTAGAATGAAATGTATGAGACAGGTCAACTTATAAATATAAGCAGTTTTATTTTGGTTTATTGTCCAGCTCAAGATTGAGGATCTGCACCTGTGATGGCCTTCCTCTTGGCAGAGTTTCAGGGTGGCACAGGAGGGCATCACTGGGCAGGAGCTAAGGAACAAGACCAGCTCTCCTGGTCTTTATCTTTCTATAAAGCCACCAGTATTAAATCATAAAAGCCACACTCCATGACATTATATAATCCTTATTATCTTCCAAAGCTCCACCTCTAAACACAATAGCTAGATTAAGATTCCACCCTCAAGATATCTCACAACGGGATTGAATTTCAACACATGAACCAACCCTTGGGAGACACATTCAAACCATATCCAAATTATAGCAGAAGCCATTCATTGTGTCTGACCAGGGGCCGGGTGGGCTGTGCGGAGAGCAGAGGGATTTTAGAGAATCAAAGCCATTGTGAGGAATAAGGGACTTGAAGGTAGGAAGAGGTTTTTAAAACAACTTGTGGATTGTGAGTCGAATTTCCTTTCCTACTTTCAGAATGGGGTTACTTTTTAGTTGCTTGTGATTATAAGCCTTCAGAGATTAAGTGTAAGATTTATAAAATTGATGAATTCGGGGTTCTTCTTGGACCTGATTATCTTTGAGCCTTCAGTGTCCTCTCATATTTCCTTTTGATGTACAGCTGAAGTGGCACAGGCCCCCTATCCACAGAGCTGCAGAAAGTCCTCTACTTGCTCCCATATTTATAAGGTTCCAAAGGTGCCTCAGCTCCCAGGTAGCTTCCTGTCATCTCTCATTCCAATCTCCTTCCAGACCAATTCTTTGCTGATTAAATTCAATTTTTAATAAAGTCATGCATGCACTAGTTTCAAAAGCAAATATTAAATGGCTTAATGAAAAACAGAAGTCCCCAACTAAGCAATCCTTGCACTACTTTCCAACCTCTCATAGGCAACTGTTTTCAACTCTTACTTTCTTTTACATACCTCCACATTTCTAAATAAAATACTTCTATTGTTTTATTATTATTATTACTTATTTTTGCAGTACTGGGGATTGAACCCAGGGCTATCCTAGGTATACCCTCTGAGCTATACCCCCAACCCATATTTCTATTCTTTATTTTGAAATAGGGTCTCACTAAGTTGCAGAGGACCTCACTAAGAAGCTGAGGCTAGCCACAAACCTGTGATCCTCCCGTCTTAGCCTCTCAAATGCTGGGAATACAAGCATGTGCCACCATGCCCAATTTACTTGCATTGTTTATGAGTTTATCAGTTTTAGGCATTATGCACTGATACTTTGCTATGATAGATGAGGATTTAGCCTTCTGTAGAGATGTCAAAACAAAGTTTCCATTAGAGTTCCATAAATTCTTTGGGCAGGAGCCGCTGTTTTATGAAAAACACCTAGGCATGCCCTTGAAAATGTCATATTGCTTTATATGACTCTGTGTCTTGGCCAGGAACCACTTTTGTTCTGAGTTGCCATATAACTGGTCTGGAACTGTCCACTATGTGGAACTCTCTTGAACTCAGCCTGCCACCACTGAGTAAAGGTGAGCCTCTCCTGTACTCAGGCCTCCACCTTCGGATGAAGGCATAACTTACCAGCCCCCAGTAAATGGCTTCTCTTTTGCATTGCCTGGATCAAATGTGAACCTCCCCAGCCTTGGTAGGTTCCATGGCACCCTCTCACTCTTCTCCTACCCCTTCCCTCCTACCTTCTCTTCTTCAGCTCATTAAATCTACACACACACACACACACACACACACACACACACACACACACACATATATATATTTGTCAAACAGCAGGATTAACATTATTATGAATATGAAATAAAATGCATATTCAGAACCATATCATAATTCTACCTTTCTTCTTATATACCATTTTGTGTTTTTCCTAGAGTTCATATTTTTCTTATATTTACTTTGTTTACTTTTGTTTGCTTATAATTTATTTTTTGTGGTCCATTGTATTATTTATACATTATTAAATACAAGTTTTCAAATGATCAAGTAAATGATATGTAAATGACTTATTTTTCAGTTGTGTCTCTCTTCCAGAGGCTACCCTCCCAGCTCATTAAAGTCAGCTCTAGACTTCTGTCTAGACAGATGTTCCTGGACTGTGGCTTCTAGACCTGCTGTGTGGCTCCACCTGTGGACTTTCTTTTTATGTTCTTGTGTTGGATCCACTGTTTCAGAATAAACTCTTCCTTCTTTGCTTTTCTGGGACTCATGCTCTTACATTCCTAAGAAATTGTTCATGGTAATAATCATTTGAAATTTTGCTTCTCAGAAAATACTTTTAACCTGTCCTCCAAGTTGTTTGACAAATTGGCTGAGTATATAATGCTAGGATGCAAATCACTTTTTCTCAATATTTTGAAGTTCTTTTTTCTTTTTTTCATTGCCTTTGAACTTCTGGATTTGTAGATGAAAAATATAATATCATTCTATTCCATGTCCTGTGTAATGACCCTTCCTCCAACTCCCAAGGACATTAGTGGGAATACACACACACACGCACACACACACACACACACACACACACACACACTATATATATATATATATATATAATATATATATATAAATGTGTATATATATTATGTATATATATTATGTATATATATAAATGTGTATATATATAGTGTGTGTGTGTGTGTGTGTGTGTGTGTGTGTGTGTGTGTTTGCTTTCTAGTCTTCTGAAGTTTGATAATATGAAGCCCTTGTGTTTTTCTTTTATCTTTAGCTGTACTGGACATGGTAAGGTATTCTTTTAATCTGAAGATTCTATATCTTTTTAAGGAAAATATTCTGTTATAAATTAAAATAATTTCCTTTACATTTTTTTATATTCTATGAATTCATTATTGATCCTTTTGGGCATATATTTTAAGGTCTTAGAGTTTTTTCTCTTTTAGGTCCAACTTAATTTTTAAGGTCTTTTATTAATGTGTTATAATTATACATATGATTAAATTCAAAGTGGTATAAATATATATGCACAGAGCCCTTGATGTATTTTCTTCACATAGAGACCCTCTTCTCCTCTTCTTTACCTGTATATGTTAAAGTGATTGTTGGTGATACCTTATTTTATAGACAGAATTATTTTAACTCTTTCTTTCCTCAATTTTTCTTTTTCCTTTGTCCTTTTAATTCAGTTCTCTCCTACTATTCTACTGTTCTTTTTCCTAATTTATCTGAAATCCCTTTTATTTTTATTTTTCTATCTTCTACATAAGAAAGAAAATGTATGACCCTTGACTTTTTGAGACTGACTGATCTTAGTTAACATAATGTTCTCTGGTTCCATCAATCTCTGCAAAGGACATAATTTTGCTTTTTTTATGGCTGAGTAAAATTCCACTGTATGCATATACCATAATTTTTTTACCCAATTCTCTGTTGATGGACACCTAGGTTGGTCTCATAATTTGGCTCTTAGGAATTTTGCTTGTATCACTATAGTATTTTGACTTTAATTGTTTTGGAAAGATGCCAAGGAGTGGTATAGCTGGGTCATATAGTCATTCCATTTGTAGTGTTTTAAGGAAATTTTATACTGATTTCCATAATTTACAATCCCACTTACAGTGTATATGAGATTCTATTTCCCCACATCCTTGCCATCATTATTTGATTGTATTATTGATGATTACCATTCTAACTGGAATGAGATGGAATCTCTGTATAGTTTTAATTTGCATTTCTCTAACTGCTAATGGTATTAAAATTTTAAAAATAATATATTTGTAGATTATTTTTATTCTTTTGAGGAGTGTCTATTCTGTTCATTTGCCCATTTTTTTGAGTTATTTGTATTTTCAGTGTTTTTTGTTCTTATTTTGCTTTTTTATATAAGAGATTAAACCAAGAGGGATTCTATCTCCAAGCTACACCCTCAGCCCCTTTTTAAAATTTTTGTTTTGAAACAGAGTCTTGATAGGTTTTCGAGAGTCTCACTAAGTTGAAGGGACTGGCCTTGAACTTGAGATCTTCTTATCTCAGCCTCCCAAGTTCTAGGATTACCAGTGTGCACCACAATGCCTGGCCAATGTTAATTTTTTGATTTTTATATATTCTAGATATTAATTCTTTATCAGGTGAATAGCTGGAAAATATTTCCTCCCATTTTGAAGTCTTTCTCTTCAGACTCTTAATGGTTTTCTTTGCTGAACAGAAACTTTTTACTTTTATGTCATTCTGTTTTTTAATTCTTGGTTTTATTTCTCGAGTTTTGGAAGCTTTATTGAGAAAGTATCTATTAGTGCTATAAGTTGGAGTATTAATCTTATGTTTTCTTATAGTAATTTTAAGATTTCTGGTCTAATTTCTAGGTCTTTGATGAATCTTGAGTTAGCTTTTGTGTAGGATGAGAGATAGTGTCTAATTGTATCCATATCCAGTTCTTCAAACACAATTTTTTGAAAGTCTGTCTTTTCTCCAGCATATGTTTTTGGAAACTTTGTCAACAATCAACTGGCTTGAAGTGTGAGGATTTATTTCTGTATCTCCTATTCTATTCCATTGATCTGTGTGTCTGTTTGTATGCCAATACCATGCTATTTTTGTTATTATAACTCTATAATACATTTTGAAATCAGGTATTGTGATGCCTTCTGCATAGTTCTTATTGCCCCACCCAAATTTCTTTGACTATTATGGGTCTTTTGTTCTTCCATGTGAATTTTAGGACCCTTTATTTTTAACTCTGTAAAGAACAAAATTGGTATTTTTCTAGTGATTGTATTGAATCTATACCTAATTTTGATAATATGGCCTTTTTGAAAATATTCTGCCTATCTAAAAACATGGGAGGTATTTCTATCTTCTAAGGTCTTCTACTTTTTTTTGCAATGTACTATAATTTTAACTGTAGAAGTCCTTCACATTGGTGGCTAGATTTATTCCTAAGTATTTCATTTTATTATTTTTTGAAGATATTGTTTCTGTACACCAACCATAAATCCACTGTAAAAGAAATTCAGAGAACACTTCCACTCAGGATTTTCCGCAAAAAATAAAATACATAGGAATACTTAACCAAGGAGGGAAAAGACCTCTACAAAGAAAATTATAAAACACTGAAAAAAGAAATTGAAGAAGAACTTAGAAGATGGAAAGACCTTCCATGTTCATGGATAGGCAGAATAAATATTAACAAAATGGTCATACTCCCAAAAGTGATCTACAGATTCAACGCAATGCCCATTAAACTACCAAGATCATTCTTCACAGACATAGAAAAATCAGTTCTTAAATTCATTTGGAGCAACAAAAAACCCAGAATAGCCAAAGTAGTTCTCAGCAACAAAAGCCATGCAGGAGGAATCACAATTCCTGACTTTAAATTATACTACAAAGCCATTGTAATAAAAACAGCATGATACTGGCACAAAAACAGATACATAGACCAATGGAGCAGAATAGAAGACCCAGAAAAAAAATCTACACACTTACAGCCAATTGATTTTGACAAAGGGGCCAAAACATACACTGGAAAACAGATAGCCTGTTGAACAAATGGTGTTGGCAAAACTGGTTAACCATATGCAGAAAAATGTAAATTACCACTTTTTCACTATGCACAAGAGTCAATTCAAGATGAATCAAAGACTTGGAAATTAGACCAGAGATGCTGAAGCTCCTAAGAGGGCATAGGTCCAACACTGCAACACATAGGCACAGATAAAAACTTTATCAACAAGACCCCAAAGGCACAAGAAACTAAGAAGCTATTGTAAAGAGGATGAGTTTTCAGATTTTTTTTTTCAGTGGACTGGTGGTTGACATGTAGAAAAACTATGGATTTTTTATATCTCGCTGCTTTGTTGAATTTTATATTATCTATAGACATCATCTGGTTAAACTTTTTTCAGTTTTCTAAATATAAATTCATGTATTCTGCAAACAGAGATAATTTCAATTATTTTTCCCTATTTGTGTTTCTTTATTCATTTTCTTGACTAATTATTCTGGCTAAAATTTCAAGTTCCATAGTGAACAGGAGTGGTGATATTATCTATCTTTGCCTATGAAATGGGAGAAAATCTTTGCCAACTACTTTTCTGTAAAGAACTAATATCTAGTATCTAATTATATATCTAATATGTAAGGAACTTATATAGCCCAATCAAAACAACAAAACTAAACAACAGCAACAAATAATCAATTGGCAATTGAACAGAATAAATACTTCTCAAAATAACATTTCTTTTGACCAATGAATATATGAAAAAATGTTCAACATCATTAGCAGCCAGAAGATAAAAAAAAAAACTACACAGAGATTTCATCTCTTTCCAGTTAGAATGGCAATTGTCAATAATAGAAGCAATAATAAATGCTGGTGAAGATGTAAAGAAATAGAAAATCTTATACACTATTGGTGTGATTGTAAATTAGTACAACCACTATGGAGATCAGTATAGAGGTTCCTCAAAACACCAGAAATTAAACCACCATATGACCCAGCTGTATCACTCCTCAGTATCTTTCCAAAAGAATTAAAGTCAAAATACTATAGTGATACATGTAAATCCATGTTTATAGCAGAAAAATTCACAATTACCAAATTATGGAACCAACTTAGGTGTATGTCCACAGATAAATAAGTAAAGAAAAAGTGGTATATATACACACTGTGGAATTTTACTCAGCCATAAAAAAATTCAATATTATGTCATTTGCAAGAAGGTGGATGGAATCAGAGAATATTATGTTAAATTAGATCAGCCAGTCTCAGAAAAAGTTAAGGGTCATATAGTTTCTAATGATTGGAAGGTAGAGAGAAAACAGAAAGCAAAAGGGACTTTAGGTGAATGAGGACAGAGTAAAGCAACTTCAGTCCTCCATGAAATGAGATCAGCTTCCAGCCTCCATGATGTGAGAACATCTTCCATCCTCCAAGATGTGAGAGCAGCTTCCCACCTCCATGATGTGCAGTTGACTTCTGGCCATCCTGATGTGGGAGTAGCTTCCATTCTCCATGATGTGGGGGTGACTTCGAAGCATCTTCAATTTTATGAGATCTATTTCCATCCCCCATTATGTGAGATCAACTATCATCCTCCATGATATGGAGAGCAACTTCTGGCCACCATGATGTAGGAGCAGAATTTGTTTTCCAAGATGTGAGAACAGCTTTCAGCCTCTATAGTATGAGAGCAACTTGTGCCCCTCATGATGTGGAAGCAGCTTCCAGCCTCCATGATATGATATCAATTTCCATTTTCTATGATGTGAGGGCAGTTTCCATCCACCATGATATGAGAGTAGGTTCCATCTTTCATGATGTGGTAGTGACTTCTAGCCATCATGATGAGGGAGCAGCTTCTGGGTCCCATGTTTTATGATCTACTTCTGTCCTCCATGATGTGAGATCAGCTTCCATCCTTCATGATGTGAAATCAACTTCTGTCTTCCATGATGTGGGAGCAGCTTCTGGTCTCCATGATGTGGGCTATAAATATTATTTCTAAACCTCACTGTGGATGATGTTTTACATGCTATCTTTTGTGTACAGTTTAGTTAACATGTGCAAGTTTTCAAAGCTCTAGTAAAGCAGAGAGTGATCTAAATGTAGGCCCCACAGTGCAGGCTTGCACCACACATTCGAGCCACATTTTCACACTGACTGATATTCCTCCTGTATACCTGAGAAAGTGACCAGTGTTTCATTTATGTGAACCTGTGGTCACTGTCAACCTGAGGAATCTAGGTGATGTGTGGATATACAGGTGAAAGGTCAAGTAAGAGAACTAAAAATAAATGGACCCACGGTTTTGTAATCTACTCATCTGTTGATGGACATTTTGGTTGGTTCCATTGTTTGGCAGTGGTGAATTGTGTAGCTATGAACATAGATATACATGCATTAGTTCGGTAGTTTGGTTTCCTTTCTTTTGGGTAGATACCCAGAAGTGGTATTGCTGGATCAAAAGGTAAGTTCTTATCATTTCTCTGAGGATCCTCCATAATGCTTTCCAGAGTGCTTGCCCTAATTTGCAATTCCACCAACAATGTTTTAGAATTCCCACTTCTCCACATCCTCACCAGCATTTGTTGTTGTTTGTGTTTTGAATGATTGCCATTCTAGTTGGAGTTAGGTGAAATCTTAGGGTAGTTTTGATTTGTATCTCTCTGATTGCCAATGATGCTGAGCATTTTTTCATTCATTTATTGGCCATTTTAATTTCTTCTTCTATGAAGGGAGAAATAGGTAACAGGAGGAACTCTAGATGAAGAAGGAGATTCTATAGAGGAGCAAATAAGGTGACCTAGATGGGAGGGGGAAAAAGGGATACTCTGTAAAGCACATGATGTATCTAAACAAACATATCAAAGTTAATCACTTAGCCAAGCAGCGGAAGAACGGATGGTGAGGGAAAGGCGTGTGGATTGGGTAAGGACTAATTGGATGATGTGTGCCTATATGTCTCCACCATTTTTTTTATCCCATTAAGATGTATGGCTACAATTCATCAATTACAAAATGGACCAATGAAGGCCGTCATCAGGGCTCATTGGGGGATGCCTTCCAGTGCCAAGTCCCATCTCCCATGTAGACAAATTCAGCACTCAGCACTTCCCCTTCTCCTACAGCAAGTACTTTCCCCTTCATTCCTCTCTTACCCCCCTTCTCAAGCCTATAGTCTGGCTTCTACCCCCACCTAGCTTTTTAAGGCTATGAGTAACTCCCTAGATGAGTAGTCACTGTGATGTGTCAAGCATCATCTCTCAGTGAAATCTGACATCCGACATGGTATCTTCTCACACCTCTGGATTTCTACAAATCATGCTTTCTTCTGCCATCCAGCAGGCAGTGCCCATCACCTTTTCTCTTGGATTCTTCTCCACTTAGCTACCAAAGTTGGATAAGAGAGGAGACAAGATTACACAGTCAAGCCAGAGAGCAAGACTCATAATTATGCTCAGGTAAAAAATAAATATACAAGATTATAAGCATAGGAGCTTTGGAGAGAGTTGAGAGTTTGGCATTGTGAAGGGAGAAAGGACAGATGGGAACTCAGATATATGTTTATTAGTTAGCTGGAAACAAAATTGTCATTGTTTCCTTCCTCAGGAAAATTCTAAGTCCTGGAACATGAGAATATGTCATATTTTATTGCCTGTATTTTTAATTTTTAAAATAATACTAATCATAGAATAGGACATAAGACAATATAGCATTTTACCAAATATCTGGGTTGAAAAACAACAACTAAAAACCAGCAGTCAAGATTTGAACCTTACAAGTATGACCTCAAAGTCTTCATTTATACCCATGACTGTTTTACTTCACAACATCACTTGTCTCTGACTGCAAGAGAAAGAAAATCCTTTTTTTAAATTTTTTATTGGTGCATTGTAGTCATACATCTTTTCTTTAAAATTTTTTATTGGTGCATTGTAGTCATACATCCTAATGGGATAAAAGACTTGTGGAGACATACATACATACATCACCTCATTAGCTTTTATCTACAATTTTTCTTGTAATTAAAAGAAGGCTTTTTGTAAAAAAGATAAAATGAAATAGCAACAAAAGAACAAAAGCTAAATGAGGAGAGAGACCAGTAGAAAAGTGGAGCAGGATTAGGAGAAGGAAGTGAGAAGGGGTAAACAGGATTGAGAAAGGAAACAGTTCAAGTAATGCTATGTCTGTATGACAATATCACTAGCAATTTTGGTAGCCTGTATGAGGAGGGAAGAGGGGGAGCAAAGGGAAATACTCCACGTGCTGTGTGCTTGTATGTTCATATCACTTTAAAATTCTCTGTGATGTATAATTTTAATGCACCAATAAAAGTATAAAAATGAGCTTTTTGTGTTTCAAAGAAAATAATCAAATTAAAATGAGGCCAGTATGGTGGACCCTAATCCAATATAAATGGTTTTCTTATCAGAAGAGAAAAATTAGACACAAACAATTACAGAGGAAAAACCATATGAAAACAGAGAGAAGCTGGCCATCAGCAAGCCCAAGAGACAGACATCAGAAGAAATGAACTCTGCTGATACATGAATCTTAAGATTTTGAACCTCTAGAATTATAGAAGTATACATTTCTAATGTCTTTGTTTTAGTTGGCTTTTTGTTACAATAACACACACCTGAGATAATTCAATTATAAGGAAGAAAGGTGTGCTTTGGCCCATGGTTTAGGGGGTTTGGGTTTATGGTCACATTGCCTCCTTGCTTTGGGTCCTTTGGTGAGGCAGCACATCATGATGGGGGCAGATGACAGCTTCTCACCTCATGGCAGCTGGGAGGCCACATAAAGACAGATAAGCAGATCCCAGGGTCCCACAGGATCCTTCAAGGCACACTCCCAATGCCTGAAATCCTCCTCCCAGACATTGCCTTTCAAAAGTTTCTATCCCCTTACAATAGGACCAAACTGAGGTCCAAGTTTTTAACATAGGGGTCTTTGCGGAACATTTCTGATTCAAACTACAGCAGTCACCTAGTCAGTCAGTGGTACTTTGATATAGCAGCCTATATCTCTCAGCTTTCTTGAGGCTAGATTGTTCATGTAACTTACAGGAAAGAAGATCTATTCTCTTATAATTTTGAGTTCAGTCAGGGTGAGGCCAGGGACCACAGACCTCAGGGCATGGCAGTGGGAGGTGGAGAGAGGGAGGACACATGGGCTGTGCTCCTTACATCATGGAGTCCAGAAGCAAGAGAGTGAGCTGGGGGAGGAGGATCCATATGTATAGTCTCCAAGGCTGCACCCCCAGGGACCACCCTTCCAGCCTACTGGCTACCACCCAGGGAAATCTATTACAAAATGGATTTATCCACTGGTGGCATTATAACCCTCATGACTAAAATATGTCAACCCTGAATATCAATAAGTGAGCTTTTAGGGGACATTTTATATCTAACTATATCACGGCCCTGGAAAACTCATATGCTTATCACTTTTGATTTTTTTCTTTGAAATCTGCTGCCTTCAAGTTTTACTCCTTTCCAAGGTTTTTCGGGGCAAGCTGGCTCACATCCCTGCATGTGTTATAGGCTACAGTTGCCACCACTCTACCACTCCTACATTTCTTTCTATCTTCCTAAAATTTGGTGGATTAAAAAAATACTATAATTTTTTCCATCTTTTTTATTTGTTGGAGTTTTATACTTTAAAAGATTCCTTTGCTGCCACTTTATTGGGTTTCAGGAAAAGGAGGAGTTAGGCATACGTGTTAACAGAAGCCATGCCTCTAAAGTTTTGATCGTATCTCTTCAGCAACAGAAATAATTGACACTATCTATGAGATGACAGTTCTGTTCATATTTGCCATGTGTCCTGGTTCTTGATTTGTTGCCTTTCAGGTCTGGAGGATGCCCCTTTACCTTGTTTTGTGGTGCTGGAGCTGCATCTGTAAACATTTCTTGTTGACTAGATGACTGGATCTGAGACTTTGTCAGTGGAGGGCTCAGGAGATACCTGGACGGAAGGAGCATCTGGTATGTCTGGTGCCAGATTGTCAACAGTTGTGAAGTTTCAAGAACACAAAGCCCAGTTAATTAGTTTCAGTGAGTCCCAGAAACATCCTAGGGGGGGCTTCTCACTGGAATATCACAACAACCCCAGATGGCACAGAAATAAATGGGTGGCACCAGTCGTGCACCACAGGCTGAGCCCTGTTTTGATGTGATTTTCACTCCTTAGTCATTAATCCCCTGTAACTTGTTATTAACTTGTTATGTTAATGTGTCCCTGCTCAGATTACCACTGTGCATTTGTCCTTGTCCTGGACTCTGACTTATTGATAATCCTATTGACATTTTAGGCAAGACTTGGCTTGTATGATGGGCCCACAGAGAGTGGATGCTCCGAATCTGACAGTTTTGGGCAGCAATTATGAGGGAAGGCAAGTGTGGGCACAATGAATAGCTTCATGGTGGCCTCAACAATAAACAAGCAAGCAAACATTGTAGCCTAGGCTCTCTTCTTTGTGTACAAAAGAAGGTTGGGGAAAGCAATAAAAATGAAACCAAACTAAACACAGCACAACAGATTCTCTCCTTGTCAATTGTAAACCCCAATGTTCACAAAAATATTCCTCTTGATAAATACTCATGTTTACTTTAGAATAATTTCTATAATATCTTTGTGTCAAATTAATGTTATAGGAAGATGTATAATTTCTTTTCCCAGGGTTCTTCCTCTCCTTCTTTCCCCTTGGGTCAGGATGGTAGTATTCTCGAGGAGTCTGTGTTGAATACTTTCTGGAATGGTAGTCTCATTCTCCCCACTCAAGCTTTCCCTATGTAGAATATATTGCAATTGATTAGTTTTCTGCTTTCTAAATTGCTGTCAAGTTTCCAGCTCATCTCCCAGAGGTTATTCCTATCATCTTTAATGAAAATTTGGGTGTCTGCAAATTGTTTGGTGACACATTTACAGGCTGTCTTTTGCTTTATGCTGACAGATGGCTAATCACAATCATACTGTGTATTTGACTAGTTTAATTCTCAGAGGGTAACCTTTTTTCCAGGGCTTTGTTTTGCCATATATTTCCAATGCCACAAACATGCCATCTGATAAGAAATATGACAGAAGATGCTTACCCTGAGGCTATCCCAAGATGTGGCTCTGGGACCTCAGGAAAATCAGAACCGCGCTAGGAACATTTTGCCAGGTTCCCTACAGCGTTTAATTCATGTTGTAGGTTAGGGAGGGAAGGGAAAGGAAGAAGCTTGCTCATGGCAGGCTTGATGTAAAAACAACAGCAGTTGGTGGAACCTCTGTCCTAACTGCTCATCAATTTTTTTTTTCATTTCTTATGATGAAGCAGAGAAGGCTAAAAAGTCAACTGTTTGCAGTGATGAATTAAGATAAAATGATGAACATAGGGTGGCTTATTGCTGGTGTCAGATTTAAACGTCTCAAGGGAGAAGAGAAAAAGGGAACATTATTTTTCTCTTGTTTGGTTAAGACTTAGAGTTGAGAGTTTGAAAGGATCTGATCACTAGCTAAGTCCTTTCATTTGCCTTTCCTCCCACATTAGACCAACAAATACACTTTTATAGACAAAATTTGGGGGCCACAGAAACATCCCCCAAGAATTTGCAACAGGGAAGATTGCTCTCTGGGAATTGAGCTTTAAAACAAACTTAGCTCAGTATGAAAAAATACAAAGTCACCTTAGAAATAAAATGTTCCCTAGGCTAAGGCATAATGATGAATTGGCTGTAGGTTTTGACATGAGCACAAAAGAGAATACTCATCAGAAAGACATTTAAGAGAGGCAATGCCTATCTAGTTTCCTTCCTTCTAAAGGAAAGACCTCCACCTTCAAACTCCATACCCCACACACTGATACTGTCCCTGCAACTCCTGTAAAAAGAAAATAAGGGGGGGCAGGAACACCATCCATTAGCATCTTTGCACCTATCTTCTCAGTTTTATTCTATCATTATCGAGTAAATGTATGCTCATAATCTTGTTCCCCAAGTGGATTTGCCTGCAGAGAGAGTGGTTTGATTCTCAAAAATCTCTAGTACATCAGTTTGACAGCTACTTAATCACTAGAAGTGAACAAATTAGCACCAAAATATCTGTGAACTTGGTTGTTTGGTATTTGAACCTGGGGGTGCTATAAAATCAGCTGTCTGCCTTGTTAGACTATGGAGCCCAGTGGGAGCCAATTGGACTCTTATGGCATTTCTACATAATCCTAAAATGTTTTTGAATCATTTTAGTTTGTGACATATATTCATTATTTTTGTTGCCTAGAAAGTTCGTTTCAGGAGAATTTTTTAAATAAATTGCAACTATTAGGGAAACAGAATATTATCATGAACAAGAACATGAACTTTGGATTCAGATAAACTTTAGATTAAAGCCCTGATTCTCTCATCTTCGTTTATAAACCTTGTGAACATTGGGCTTTGTCTCTATACATTCTAGTTGTTTTATCTAGAAAGTGGGGATAATAGAAGCATTTATTGAATAGTGTTGTCAGGAGGATTAAATGAGATTTGCCTATTATATACTTACTACAATGCCTAGCACTTGTTAAGGACTAAATAAATGTTAGCTGTTATAATAATAATTATCATTACTGTTATAATTAGATATAGGATGTTCCCTGAGGAGCTCATGTATTAATGTTCAGAGTTGATATAATTAAGTCTTGGGGTTTTTAATCTCATTAGTAGGCAATAAATCCAGTGTAATGGATTTATTCGGTGGTAATCTAGGTAGATGAGGTGTGGCCTTAGGGACTATGCTTGTGTCTTTTAATCCTTTTTGCTTGCTCTCTTTTTCTTTCATCCTTCATGATGTGAGAGCAGAGTACTTGCTCTCTCTGTCTCTCTGCTTCTTGCTGCCATACCCTGAGCTCCACAGACCCAGCCTGAAGTGGACTGAGATCTCTAAAGCCATGAGCAAATAAATCTACCTTCTAAGTTGTGTGGTAAGGTTTATTGTATCACAGCAGTGAGAATATTGACCAAAATAATTACCATTTTTTTCCTTCTTTTAAAAATAAAGCCATAGGTTACTGCCAATCAATATTCAGATCAGCCTGAGAGAATTGGTGTTAATAAGTGAATCAAAACTCTTTTGACCACAAAACATGAAATTCAACAAATATGTATAGGCAGCTACTATTTCCCAGGCATTGTTCTAATAAAAATTATAAGTATCTAATTTAATTTTAGATGGTGATAAATGAAATTAAGATAAAGATTGTGAGGTAAATACTGGGATGGTTAATGTCAAGGAATGCCTTATCAATTTTATTTTTATTAGACTTTTTATGACACATTGTAATATACATCTTAGTGAGGTTCAAAATGATACACATATACATGCATACAACACTGGATCCCACACTGCTTCCCCTCCTCCCCCTACATATTAGTCAAGGAGGTAGTGGATACCTTCTTGTATGAACAGAAAATTGTTTGAACTGTTTCCTTCATCAGTTCTCCTTTATCCTCTCTTCATCTCCCTTCCCCAACCCCCTTTTACTATTCTACTGGTCTCTCTCCTCTTTTATTTAAAGTCTCTTTTGTTTCCTATTTTCTCTTTAGCATACACGTATGAGAGAAAACATATAACCTTTGACTTTCTGCAACAGGCTGAATTCACTTAGCATAATATTCTCTATTTCAATCCATTTTCTTACCAAAGACATGACATTGTTTTCATTTCTGGGTGAGTAAAATTCCCTTGTATATAATATCACATTTTTAAAATTCATTTATCTGTTGATGGGCACTTATGTTGGTTCTATAGTTTGGATATTGTGAATTGTGCATCTATGAACATGAATATGCATGTATCAGTACAGTACTCTGACTCTAATTCTTTAAAGATGATGCTGAGAAGTGGTTCTATAGGTTCCAGCATTCCATAGGCAGAGTAGAAGACTTTTAAGGACAGTGGCATCTGAGCTGAGACTCAAATGGACAGGGGACACTCATTCAAGATCTGGACAACGGATTGCAGAAAGTCCAGCCCAGAGGAGGGGAAGACTTTAATATTTTCTAGTAATAGAATGAAAACTAATAAAAAAGAGGAACAATAATAGGGTGGACTTGATACAAATGAGGAAAGGTTGGGGAAGAGGAACTGCATACTACTGTGGATAGTGGGATTTTCTGTTAACAGCCAAGGGAATGGACAGAGTTTGAGGTGGTGAGGTCACTGTTGTGTGAGCAAGGAGACAGTGTGGAGGTTAATGGACTAAGCTGGATTCAGAAACAGAGGTAACAAAGAAAAAAATGGGTGGATCAAGGTCATAGTTTTAAAATAGAACTGAGAGGATTTCCCAATGGATTGTATGTGGGGTAAGTAAGAGCCAGAAAGAAATCAAAGATGACTGCTAAATTTTTGGCTAATTACATGAAAACCTGGATAATTATTCAATAATCATCAATTATAAAAACTGAATTATTTGGGCAATTATATCTATGATCATCCCATTGAGTGTAGAATGGTGAACTGGAATAAATTGGACATGGAGGAAAACATAGTAGTTTTATTAGGACCCTATTTATACAATTAAATGTCAATTAAAATGTTATTTTAGATATTTAGGTAGACTTTTTAGGGTAAATTTGTGTTTTTACTTAGTTTTGTCATCCAAAAAACATATTTTGAGGAGCTCAATCACCCTATAATTCGTACTCTGAGAACTGCTACCTTTTTATGAATCTTTTGTTATACATAAAATATTATTTATAAATGTGAATTCTAATGTGCAGTCAGCCCCAGAACCCAAGTTTATTTACTTATCTATTTCTGCAGAGCTCTGATTCTAATCTGAGCTTCTCATCAGTCCTAAGATTCTTCCTATAATTAAAAATGTCTCAGGGAACTCTAAGCCTAATATATTTCTTGGATAAAAAAGGGGATCTTGTTTTCATGCAGGGTAGAAATGGACTAAGTGCCAAGATTTAGAAGCAGAGTAGATTTTTCTGAATTCAAACATCTTTTTAAGAAATGTTTGCCATTCTGAGTTTATTGAGATTCACAGAGAAAAACAGTTCATGTGATCATTCAAAGAGTAGACTATGTCAGATATGAAATTTTTTTTTTATATCAGTATTATTGGGATCCTGTCTGAACTCATATTTTTTTAGCCTGAGAAATAGGGAGTGTCCAGGGAAGCCATTAGTGATTGCCGAGAAACCAATACAACAAATTCTTAACAAAACTGCACACAATGTCCTATAAAAACCTCATTACTCACCCATGCTCTCTCTGAATCAGCATTCTGGGCACTGCTTTAGGAATCCCATAAATTACACACTTGTAAATTACCCATTTATTATTTCTGTCAATAGCAACTACAGGAATAGATAACGGTTATTTTTCCTCTTCTTGCCTCAGCTTGCTTTCAGATTTTGTTTGGATGTTTCTGTGTAGCCCTGAGGAGCTAAGACTTATTGCTGATTGGCTTGACAGTATATGGAAGTACGTTCCAATTAATTCAGACTACTTCTTTGGCCCATTTATGGTGGGGAACTGTAAACTAACCAGGAACTAGAAAGTGTGGTAGGCATTGGGGAAGGGAGAGCTGAAAGAGACAATTCCTGTTAAAAGTGTTGCATTAGTCTGCTTTCCAATTGCTCTAACAAAATACCCAAAGCTGATTATAGTATATAGAAAATAGGTTTATTTAGATAATAGTTTCAGAGGCTGAAAGTCCAAGATTAGGCAGCCCCATTGATTCCACCTTTGAAGAAGGTCCCTCAGCTGGGTCACAACATGGCAGATGGTACCATGGCAGAAGTGTGTGTAAAAGGAGAGATGATATGACAAGAGGAAAAGAGTGAGAAGAATCAGTCTTGCCGTTTATGACAACCCACCATTGTGGGGACTAGTGGGGGTCCTATGAGAACTATATTAATCCTTTTCAAGGAGAGAATGTTTCCAATGACTTCATTGCCTTGCTAAGCCCCTATTCTTAAAAGTTCTACTACCTCTTAATACTGTGGATGGTGACTAAGCTTCTAACACCTGAACTCTTGGGAGAGAACACATCCAAACCATAGCAGGTACCCACAGAGAGCTAAGAAAATCAATGAAAACAGTACTGCAAGGCAGGAGCTATCATGTGGATACAAACAGGGTTGAGTGAGAAAAGAAGAAACACCTGTCAGCTTGTCAGGAAAAAAAAGAGGTTAGGAAATTATCTGAAAGTGACACTTATGCATTGCTGGTGGGAATAGAAAAAGATGCAACTATGTTGGAAAAGTCTCAGTTCCTCAAACGATTAATCATAGTGCTAACATATGATCCAGCAATTCCACTCTTTCCTATTGTCCAAGAGAAATAAAAGCATAGGTCCACACAAATGCTTTTACATGAATGTTCATAGCAGCATTATTTATACAATATCCCCAGAGTTGAAACACATGAAATATCCCTCAAATGATGAGCAAGTAAATAAAATGTGATCTGCATACAACGGTGTGTTACTTGGTCCTAAACAGAAATGATGAACGGACACACGCTGCACTGTGGATGCATCTTGAAAGCATGTTAAGTGAAAACAGCCAGGCATGAAAGACCACCTATTCTATCATTCTCTTCACATGACTTGTCCAGAATAGTCAAATTCTATAGAAACAAAAAAGTAAATTATTATTTGCCTAGTGCTGAAGAAAACTGGGGGATTGAGGGGTTGCTGTTAAGAGTGAAAAATTTTTTTTTCAGGTTATGTTCTACAGTGGGTTGTGTTGATGGATGCATAACTTTGTGAATATATTAAAAAGTTTTTAATTTGTACAGTTAAATGGGTAGATTTCCTGGAATGTGAATTAAACCTTAATGAGATTACTTTTTAAAGAAAATTATGATCCCCTAGAATGAATGAAACAGATGGTTGTTGAGGAATCATTTCAGGGTGTGGCAATAATTCATAAATATATGCATCAATGGGTCCCCATGGCTTTTCTTCCAAAATTAATTCAACTCTGTCTAGTCCTCTCTGGGCTGCCGCCACCACCATCTAAACCACTGTCATCTCCCATTTGGATTATTGCAGTGACCTTGTATGTCTATGCCTGTCCCCTGTGCTAACAGATCTAATGGAAACACGGGGTTATTTGCCTTCTCTGAAGCAGCTGAGAGCGCGGGGGCCTCAGTTTTCAGAATCCATGCTATTGGAGCTTGAGGTTGGGTTTGTACACCAGGGTGAGTGAGACTGGGGAGGATGGATAAAGGTGGAGATGTACCCACTCCTGTGATTTGATAGACAGTGGCTAGGGTGCTTCACTGAGACTCTCCGGGGTCCTTCTCTGGATCACCCACTTTGGGAACACTCCAGGCCCCTAGGATCCCCGGGAAAGGTCTCCTGGGATTCCTGCACTTGCTGATTTCTTGGAAACTGACCATATACCCCAGTCCTTTAATTTCTTATTCCTTGTATTAAATAAATTCATTCCTGCTCGAGGTACATAGACTACAAGTTTTGGTTTTCCTAGTTTCTGTGCCTACACTTTTTTCTACATGCAGAAACTAGTGTCATGTTTTATTTTATTTTGTTTAGTATTTTATTCTATTTCAGAGCCCTTTTTATTTTTTATTTTGAAACATGGTCTAAGTTGCTGAGGGTTTTGCTGAGTTTCTGACACTGGCCTTAAATGAGTAATCCTTGTATTAGCCTCCCAAGGACTAGAATTACAGGCCTACACCACCATGCCCAGCAAACAACTGGTGTCATATTTTAGAAAGAAATCGCAACTTTTACTCTCCAGCTTAGAACTCTCTAACAGCTCTCTGTGAACATTGACATAAATCCATGTTTCATACAAAGCTTTGTGATCTGCACTCTGCTTCCTCTCCCTCTCATCTCTTGGCTCATGTTTGTCCCCTTTGCCCCATTCCTGAATCCTAGCATGTTCAACTCATCCCCACTTGGGAGGCTGTGTACCTGCTGCACCCTCTGCCTGGAACCCTCCACCTAGGACTTTGCGGGTGTAGGGGGGTCCTTCTCTTATGAGGTTTTGGTTGGATGTCTCTCCTCAGAGTGCCTCTTCTCAGCTACCACTACTATTCATCACCTACTTTCCTCCTCCTCCTCCTCCTCCTCCTCCTCCTCCTCCTCCTCTTCCTCTTCCTCCTCCTCCTCCTCTTCCTCCTCCTCCTCCTCCTCTTCCTCCTCCTCCTCCTCCTCCTCCTCCTCCTCCTCCTCTTCTTCTTCTTCTTCTTCTTCTTCTTCTTCTTCTTCTTCTTCTTCTTCTTTCTCTTCTTCCTCCTTCATAATCATCATCGTCTTTTTCTTATTCTTCCTCCTCTTTCTTGTTCCTCTTCCTCCTCCTCCTCTTCCTCTTCTCTTGTTTCAATACTGGGGGTTAAATCCAGGGGCATTCTACCACTAAACTATACCCCTAGCTCTACTTTTAGTCTTTATTTTAAAACAGGGTCTCACTAAATTGTAGAGGGCCTTACTAAGCAACTGAGGCTGGCCACAAACTTACAGTCCTCCTGGCTGGACACAAACTTGTGATCCTCCTGTCTCAGCCTCTGAACTACTAAGATTACAAGCACACACCACCATGCCTGATTCCACTAGCCTTCTTGATCACTGGACCACACTCTAAGCTCATTTGCTGCCTGTTATTATCACCTGCAGAAGCTGTAATGTTCTCACCTTTCCTTTGTGTTTATTATCTCTCTTCTTGCTGGAATGCAAGCTTCAGGGGAGAAGAAATTTTGATTCACCTTGGCAGACCCTTGCTCAGTCTTGAGCACACTGAGGCTTCACATACTGGTTCTTGGTGGGTGTGCAAGGAGGAGGTATGTGGAACAGCAGAGTGTCCAGGGCTTGTTGTGGTCCATGGCTGAAATTCCACAGGGCAGTTGCACTGATGTGGTGGGAGGTGAACAGTGAGGTGTAGAGGAAATCAGGTCACTTGGACCCTTGTTTTTTCCTGGCTGTATAAGCTTAGAAAAGCCACTGAATCTCTCCCAACTTCTAGTTATCTGCTTCTAAAGTAGAATTTCTAAAAATTCAACTCATGGGGTTTAGATGGGTGGATTAAATGTGCTTACAGACATGAAAATCTTATGAAAACTACAAAATGACCCATTTATATATTTAATGTCTAATGTTATCATGTACTTAAAGGGCCTCGGTCCTAAAAATTCAGGGATTAAAAAGGATATGCTATGTATCCCTGAGGAGTCAACTATCTAGTAAGAAAGATAAACCAATAAAAAGCTGTTAGAGGTTGTTTTATACAGTTATTACCCTACCCTGTCCCAGACCATGCCTAACCTCTGAATGTTTCCTATTATATGCTTCAAGATTGCTTTGTGTTTCTACTAGTGCTGGGGCCTCCTCTAGGGTCTCCTGGGTCTTTAAACCTTCAGCAGGACCTATGGGGTCTCATCTGGATCTACATCTTTATCCTTAGGAAGACCCTGGATTGGAGGTCCCAGAGTCATCTTCAAAATTGAAATAGCAAAAGTCCTGGTCCTCCAGATTTGGTACCTTAAATTTCCTTTTACAATAGGTGGTTCTTACGTCAACTATATCAGGTACCTCTTCAGCCAATGAGTATTTTGATGTGACTCTACTTTTCATATTCATATATATGCATATGTATATGCATATATATATATATGCACATATACATATATACATATATACATATATATGTATATGTATGTATGTATGTGTATGTGTGTATATATATATTGCATTGGAGATTGAATGTAGGGGCATTCTACTCTGGAGTTACACTTCAGCTCTTTTTATTTTTATTTTTTATTTAATTTATTTTTTTCATTTCCTTTTTTAAAAATTTGTGTACCAAAAAAAAGTCATACAATTTTGAAACAGTGTCTTGCTAAGTTACTGAGGCTAGCCTTGAACCTGTGATACTACTTTCTTAGCCTCTTAAGTACTGGGATTACCAGCATGCACCAATTCACCTAACTTTATATGCAGAAATTTAATATAGGTTCTTCTTGACAACTCTCCTTATTTCTCTTCTTCCAAACTCTCTTTACTTTGCTAAGTTTTGCTCTGCCCATATTCAGTTTCACAGACTACTGTGATCCTTTGTGACTGGGGACTCTGTTTTGGGCTTTTCTGTTTCCAGGAGCCTAGCCACATTCACAGAATTCTCCTTTATTAAACTGTCCACCCTTCATGAACTCTAAACACTCACTCCATTGTTTTAGGCACAGTTTTTGGCTGTGTGTCTGTTTCTAAGCTTGTTCTGCCCTTAGATCCAGAACCCTTTAAAGGCAAGGACTTGGTCACCTTTTACCCCTTGTCACACTGTGCATGTGCCTGGGACAGAGTAGACAATCCCTGTTTATGGGACAGCTGGCTTGATGGGCTGTGCTAATGAGGATGACTTCAAATCCATCCTCTGTACTTCAAGGAATCTAAGTCAAATGTTCAAGTGAATGGCTTTTCCCCCCTCATACTCTGTAAAGCCAGCTGGGGTGGTGCAGCTGTCTTCCATTAGGACCAGTGGGCAAAGAGGACGAGATGCTGTATTTTACTGTAAGGCTTCTACTTTCAAGATTTTTGAGGGCTTTGTTCCTTTCCATTGGTTAGTTGAAGGTCCAAATAGAGCTAATTATTTTCCTTGCTTCTGATTTGCCCCAGGATTGGAACAATGGCTAAATTTGAGACAGGAGATGGAAGGAGAACCAAAGGGTGAGTTCTGATTAGAGGAAAAGAAAAACATTCTAAAAAAAAGGCTTTTCTGGATTTATAACATGTTCTCTCAATAAATATTTATTGTGCAAAGCTTATATTTTTTGGAAGATTAGTTTGGCATATAGTCCATAAGTAATGGCAACTTAACAGAATTAGAAAATTTTAAGCAAAGAAGACTGTGGAGAGTAGTTATCCCATTCAGTCCATCTGCCAGTATTTTTCTTCTCTTTTTTTATGGGGTTGGGGATGATGTAGGGAAGAATCGGCTCCTTTGAAAGCCAGCAAGAATGTGATTGTGCTGGCTTGGCTCTCAGGCCGCTGTTGTAAAATCTTCATCTTGTTTCTAATGATGCCTGCTTCTGATCAGCTCTTTTTTGGAAAGAATCTTTTTGCCCCCTTCTAACAGCACATCTGACTGCTCATTTGTCAAAATGTTGATCAAGGGCTCTTTCTTCTTTATAATAAATGTGGTGCATCCATTTCTTCCATAAAAAAGCACTCCTTCCATAATTAATAACAATAAACTCTGGTTACCTGGGGAGTGCTGAGACATTGAAAAAGACCCAGGGAAAGTACAAGACAGTACCAGCAGCAGGATAACTGTGGTGCTCTCAGCCTTTCTGTCCCCTAGCCCAGACTGAACTTGCTCCCCAGAGACTCTGCTTGCCTTTGGAGGCAGATTTCTTCTCAGGATTCCTCTGGATGCTTTGTTTAAATAGGAAAAAAAAGCTAGGTGCAGTAAATTTGTGTCTCTTATTTAGGATGGAAAGGAGCCATTTTGTTTAGGATTCCTATTTCAAACCCAAACTGACTTTCCAATAGGTGTAGAAAAATTTGTGTTTTCATTGTATATTATCTTAACAAAAGCCACTCCCCTATGGTACTGTATCCACAGGCAGGTTCAGGAGGTCCCTTCATTCTTTCCTGATGTGAACTAAAAAATTCCCAGCTTAAGACCCGGTTGTTTCAGTCAGCATTTCCATTGCTGTGACCCAAAACACTTGACCACCACAACTTAGAGGAAGAAAATTTATTTGATTACAGTTCTGAAGATTTTGGGGGTTTAGTCCACTTTAGGCCCGGTGAAGTCTGCAGAGCTTAGAGCATGGTGTGGAAAGCAGAGAGAAGAGCAAGACAGCAAGCACTCTGATGTCACTCAGACATAGGAAGCAAGAGACAGAACAAGAGGAGAAGGGACCATACATAATCCCCACAGCCACATCCTTAGGGATCCCATTAGTATCCAGACACCACCTTCAACATAGCTGCCTTGTCTCTGTGAAGTGAAGAGCAATGTTCTAAATCCAAACCACAATACTAGTATATAGTAGTTGTTCAATAAATGGATAACGAACACATGATGAATACTTTTATCTGTGCCTACAGGAGACATTCTTATGTGCTCATAGTAATGTGAGGAAGAGAAGCACTTTGGGCAAATGGTGCCATTCATTTGAATGTGGCAAATTAGGGAATCTTCCTCTGATATCTTCAGCTCTACCTTATACATTATGGATCAATAATTAAAGAGTCTAATAATTGATTTATATTTGTGTAGATTCTCTCTGAAAGGATATCTGAGAACTGGTAATGGTAGTTACTATCTTATATCACTGAGATATTTTCCCATGTATCTCTAGTACCTATATTAAAATATTAAAATATAGAAGAATGAAAGAAAGGTCCTAATGAAAAAGTCCACACATGGTGCTATGGTTTGCATTTTATTTGAGCATGTCTTCTAATAGTCCATTTGTTGGTAGCTTGATCCCTAGCATAGTGGTGTTGGAAAGAGGTGAGATCTTTAATAGATGGAGCCTGTTGGGAGGTAGTTGGAGCACAGAGGTACTACTCTCATCACTGGAATTGATGCTGCTCCCACCAAATGGACCAGGTCCAGTATCAGTAAATTCTTGCTAGAAAGCAAGGTAACTTCGTGTATATGTGCATGTGGTGATTATGCATTTGTCCAGTTCCTTTTCAAATTTGTTTCATGCTGTGATGCAGCCAGAGACCCTTTCCAGAGAATCAATGCCATGATTTTGGGGCTCCTCAGCTACCAGGTTCATGAGCCAAATAAATCTCTTTTCTTTTTAAGTTACTCATCATCAGATATTTTGTGATAGCAACACCACACAGACTGAGACATTGGCATTCAAATTCTTTCTTATCCTGTTTGTTTGACCTTCCTCTGCTCTTGCCCATGTTAAGCAGACAGTTTATGTACTCAATGTGTTAACCTAAAACTTTGAGATATGAGAAAGTCTCATAAGGGTATCACAGGGAAGCTGGCTTGTTTTCAGATAGTCTCACAAAATGAGAAGGAAAACCTGGATGCTATGGTTTGCCCAATTCCAGGCAGCCTAAGAGGATACAAAGCCCAGTTTATATACTTATGAAGGTTATCAAGAGAATCTAGGGGACTATGAGAATATGCAGTGTTTTCTTTTTCCTCCAAAATACATGTAATGGTAATATAATATGGAGACAAATGTTCCTAGAATTGTGTAGAACAGTTTTGAATCACAATTGGTTTGTTAGAGGTGAATCTGTCCAAGTGCTCTTTGGTGGTAATCTGGCCACACTTGAACCCTTTTCCCTTCAACCCTGTAACATATGCTACAGTTAGCTTCACTTCCTCTGGGGATCTGAACTATGGGGAAGACTTAACCCCTGGGACTGGAATGACTCAAGAAGGCTGTAGATGGGAGAAGAAATAGAAGTTTGCCCTTCTAACTGGACTTTTTAACTGATTCTTAGTAATGATAATGCACATTAATCAGGTTTTTCACTACTGTGACAAAAATACCTGACAAGCATAACTTAGAAAAAGAAAGATTTATCTGGGGCTCATGATTTCAAAGGTTTCAGAGTACAGTCCATGATCAGCTGGTTAAAAGGTAGCACACACTCAGTGGCAGGGCCTTGGGGCATGGGGGAGAAGCAAAAACCATCCTCAGCTCAATGTTGAAGAAAGAGGAGAAGGAAGAGGAGGATGAGGAGGAGGAGGAAGAGAAGAAGAGAAGTAGTGGTGGTGGTGGTGGTGGTGGTGGTGGTGGTGGTGGTGAGAGACAGATGCATTCCTCAAGGCCACAAATCAGGGATCCATTTCTGGCCATGCCCTGATTCTGAACCTGACTACATGGCTTAACACATGAGCTTTGAGGGACATCATGCATTTCTTGTCTCCATTTACCCTCAGGGAAGGGGCTCAACACTCTTTGGTAGTGGTGCTAGGACACATTCTAAAGTTTTTACATCCTTGATCTTGGCTGCTTCACTTTTACTTCCAGATTGCTACTTACCAAGTTTTGCTAAGATTTTTTTCTAAGGTGAAATGTTGTATTAAAAGATAATTTAAAATTATAATATAAATATATTATAAATAATATAAATAATATAAATAATATAAATAATAATATAAATAATATAAATAATATAAATATATATATATAATTTATATATATAATATATATAATTTATATATATAATATAAATTTAAAAATAATATTGGCAATGTTATTTGCCTTGGTTATTTATAACTTAGAGACCTATCCTGCCTATCCTGATGCTGGTCACAATGTAAATACAGAGAATATCTTGCTTTTTATTAAATTCTCCTCCTTCAGATGAACTACTTAGGACAGGATCAAGTCCAAATAAGACCTGCTTGTGTTATGAATGTCTGAATGTCTGTGTCTCCCTAAAATTTATGTCAACACTTACTCACCAAGGAGAAATAAGGACCTAATTAATCACTTTGAGAGGTGACTAGGTCATGAAAGTAGAGTCCCTATGAATGGGGTTAGTGTCCTTATAAAAGAGGTCCCAGGGAGCTCATTTGTCTCTTTTGCCAGGCAAGGACACACTGAGAAGGTGTAGTCAATGAGGATCCGTCCTCTGCCAGACACTGAATCTGCCAATGCCCTGACCTGGGGCATCCCAGCCTCCATCCAGTGAGAAATAAATTTCCGTCCTTTATAACTCGCTCAGTCTCTGCTATCTGGCTACAGGAGTTCAAATGAAGTAAGACAGGGTCATTCTGGCTTGGATTGTTCCAAGCATCAACCAGGAACTTTGCTGTATTTTTATATAATACTAATAGCTACCTTTCAAAGAATACTGCTTCACTTAAAAAAATAATAATCGTAGCTGCATGGGAAGGAGGGATGGGGAGGGAATGGGATGTGGACTGGGTAAAGGCTAATTGGGTGATGTGTGCATGTATGTCTCCACCATCTTTTATCCCCTTAAGATGTATGACTATAATGCACCAATAAAAAATTATAAAATAATCACAGCTAATATTTATTCAAGTCTCCCTAGGGTCAGCTGCCTTATAATTACACATTATTATTAATGTGCCTGCACATTATATATTTAGCAGGCACAGATCCAAATGATAGAAGACTTGTTGTGTGTCTCTTCCACCCCCAAGTTAAAGCAACTCTGGTCCTAAGGCTACACTAGGTTTTGATGGGATAAAGCCCAACTTGTTAGTCTCTCTCCCCCTTGAGTTTCACAAAGGTTAAAGCAGTCCAGGCAAAGGGAAAGCAGCTTCCATGTAGGATTACTGCTGAAGATGGTCACTTCCTGAGCACCAGGTACCCTCAAATCTGACAGCTCTATTGTGGCCAGGCTCACCTTGCCTGGCTGCCTATGAGGACCCTTGCTGCTGCTTTGTGGCTCTGTGACTTAGCTTCCCACAGTTACCTCCATTTTACATCCTATAACATCAGGGAACTGTGTACTACTGGCTCAGGCTTCCTTCTTTTGGGAGAAACACCAAGCCAATGTCCTACCTCAATTTTAGGGAGTTACAGCCATCAAAAAAAAAAGACAAAAACAAACAAAAAAAAAACCTCAATTACATCATTTTCAGGGAAATGGATGGAACTGGAGGACATTATGCTAAGTGAGATTAGTCAGTAACAAAAAATAAGAAATCAGATGCTTTCCCTAATATGTGAGAGTTAGGGAGAAATGGGTCATAGGAGGAACTCTTGAAAGAGGAAATCTTATAGAGGAGCAAACAAGACAACCTAAAAGAGGAGAAAGGAGGGGGAAGAGGAAAATCTCTAAAACACACAATGTACTTAAACATATCGAAGTCAATCACTAAGTCAAGCAAGGGAAGAACAGACGGGGAGGAAATGGGGTGGGAATTGGGTAGGGGTTAAATCAGCGATGAGTACATGTTTGTACACACAAGTTTTTTACCCCAATAAGTTGTATAAATATAATGCACCAATAAAAAAAATTAAAAAAAATTTTAGGGAGTTAAAAATTCTGAGAACTGGGTGACTTCCCTGACATATCTCAGTCATTCTACTCCAGGAAAATCAGCTTAACTACCCATAATGGCTAGTTTAATGTGTCAACCCAGAGTGCCCAGATATTTGGGTACCAGAATAATTTCTGGTGGGTCTGAAAGTGTTTTTGGATAAAATTGAAGCTTGAATCAATAGACTGAGTAGAGCAGTTCACTCCCTAATACTGGAAGGCTTCAACCAATCCCTTGAAAGCCTGCATAGAGCCAAAAGGCTGATAGTCCCATGAGCAGGAGGGGACTCCTCCTGCCTGACTGCCTTGGAGATGCACATTAAATTTATCATGCCTTCAGACTCACTGAAACATTGACTCTTCCTTGGCCTTGATCCTCTCGGCTTTGCACTGGAACACCATCATCAGCCATCAGCACACCTGTTCTTAGGTCTTTATCCATAGACTGGAACTATTTGCCACTGGTTCTCCAGCTTTCAAACTGCAGGGCTTGGGACTTGTCAGCTCTGTTATAGTTTGGATCTGGACTGTTCTGCAGAGGCTCATGTGTTGAAGGCTTGGTCCCTAGTATAGCATGTTCAGAGGTGGGCCTTGTAGGAGATGGTTGTATCAGAAGGGTTCTGAGCTCATCAGTGAATTAACCCATTGATGGCTTAAAAATTAGAATGGACTATAAAGAGGTGGTGGGAAATGTAGGAAGTGGGATCTCAATGAAAGGAGTGGGTGCTTAGAGGCTTGCCCTTGAGGAATAGCTCATCTTGGCCCCTTTTTCTCTCTCTGCTCCTAGCTGCCTTGAGCTGAGCACCTTTCCTCCATCAGGTGAGCTCCTGCCACCAAACTTCAGGCCCAAAGTAGTGGAGCCAGTCAACCATGAATCCAAACCTGTAAAACTATGAGACAAATAAAACCTTTCCTCCTTGAAGCATCTTTTATATGTGTTTTGTCTCAGCAATGAAAAGCTGACTAGCAGCCTCCATTACCACGTGAATCAATTCTCTATAGTTTCTCTTTATATATACATCTTATTCGTTATATTTCTCTGAAGAACCTTGACTAATACATGGCCCCTTTGTAATCAGACCTTAAAAAATAAAAGCTTATCTGAGATTGTTTCCAAGGAAATGGTAAACAAATATATGTATATTTTATCCTACATGAGAAAACCTATGACTTTTTTCTTTGAAAGAGTTTGGTTTTCTTTCCAGAACCAAGATGAATCCTTTTTATTCCATACTGTGGATTGAATCTAGGGACATTTTACCTTCAAGCTACACTCTAGTCCCTTTGATTTTTAATTTTGAAACAGGGTTTCATTAAGTTGATGAGCATCTCACTAAGGTATTGACATTGGCCTTGTGCCATCATGCACAAACCTTGAGGCAATACTGGGTTTAGTAACACTTGCCTATAATCCAAGTACAGGGGATGCTGAAATAGGAGGATCACAGGTTCAAGGCCAGCCTTAACAGCTTAGGGCATCAGCAACTTAGTGAGGCTCTGTTTCAAAATTAAAAGTTCTGGAGGATTTCTCTAAGGTAGAATGCCCCGGGGTTTAATCCCTAGTACAAACAAACAAACAAACAAGAAACAAAAATAAAACAAAAAATATAACAGGCAATGTTTCTTTCATTACATTTAGGAAAATCCATGAGAGAAAAGAGATAATTCTGCTTTTTCAGGGCTCACCCAGACACACAAAATGTATCTTTAATTCTCATAACAACTCACTGGGAAAAGGAGCAATATCATAAACATTTCATTTTTCAGGGGAGAAAACTTTGGACCAAAGCAGAGGAAGCTTCCCCAAACTAAGTACCAATCTAAGTACCGTAGTGAGCACGTGCTAAGGCTGGGACTTACAGGGCAGCTGCCTCCAAACTCATGGGCTGGCCTTCCTGCACAGCTGGCCTTGAGCTCTGGAGACAGTTTTGGGTGACATTTTTTGCTTTGTCACTTCCTTGGTGCATGAGCCTGAATGAGTTGTGGACCTCCTACTGCCTTCTGACACTTTGCTTAAGTGTTTATTTTTATTTTCCTCTATCAGCATGTCAGTTCCTTGCAAATAAGGGACTCTGCCTTTCATATTAATTTCTACTTCCTTAGCATGTAGAACAATGCCTGGTCTAGAATAGATGATTAGTAAACATCTGTACATGTTGTGACTTCAACTTATTTCCATGTACAACTTCTAGCATCATGGTTAGGAATTGAGGGACTGGATGCATCTAGCTCAGAATTCAGTGGACAGTCAACATGAGCATCTCTGGCAGTCATTGGCTGCCTTAGTTTCACCATCTCAAATGTTAAAATAAATGTCTCACCAAATGAAATCTTAGCAACAAAGTAGTCCCCAAAGCATTTCTTGCTCATCCTCAGCCTTGGGAAGAATAAATCACATTTTCTATGTAAGAGTGATATAACTTTGCCACAAAATAAGCTTTATCTGTTTAGAGCTATCCATCATTTCTTTCCATAACCCTCCTTGCACCTCCCTCCATGGGAAGGTGCTTGCGTTTACCAGGAGGCAGGTGTTATAATCTCCACTGTATTCCTGTCTGCTGTGATGATTGATCTTTGGCTAACAAATCAGTGCGGATGGCAGCGTTGCTGCTGTCTCATTCTGCTGCTGATGGAAAGGTGTGGCTGCTGTGTAAATCACTGTGAGGAGACTCAGGCTGAGTGCTGCTTGGGCTCAATGTCTGGAAGCTTCAGTCTCCACTGAGCCCTGCTCTTTGGCAGAGGCCACAGCTACCCCATGGGGCTCTCTTCTCTAGAGACAGTGTCTGTATTTTTATCTGAACTAGGACTGGGGCCAGGATGGCTTTATGCTTTAATCCTTGGCCTTCTGCATCCTTGAACTCCTATAAATCAGAACCCAGCCTGCCCCATAGGTCAGGAAGCCAGGGCTTCAAAAGGTCTCAGTTGGGCCTTATTGTGACTAATTATAATAAAAAAGGATTGAAGAATGGTTTTGAACATATTTTGGTGGTTAAGACAGTGACTCTTTGTTAGAGACTCCACCCTTCCCCCTTTGTTCAAGCCTTAATGCGGAATCTGTGGGGCCAGGGTCATTGGCACCATCTCTGGTAGCTCCATAGATCCCAGCAACCTTTCATAATGATGATGATGATGATGAGCTCTAACAGTTGTGAAATTTCACAGGTGCCCTATGCATTAATCACTTCACATCTAGATTCATTTAACCTTCTAGGAATAATGATCAAAGGAGATGTGCCAAGGTCCTAGTTTGTATAGACTATAGAGATAGAATCCTGACTTTAGAATGCAAAAATGGTCAGTGGGGGTGAGGATAGATAGCATTCATCCCAGTTCCGACCCCAAGCTCAGCCTTTTACTCTACGGCATTTCTCCCACCAACTCTGCAATTTAAGATGCCCTGTACCTAAACATTCGCAGGTGCAAACTCTATTTCAAGATTTAATAGCATGTCTAAAGCTATCCATGTGGCTAAGTGACAGATCCAGGGCTTAAATGAGGTTTATCTGACTCCAAACTCCCGTTCTGGATAGAAATGATGGGAATGGTGTTAGTCTTGTCCGTAAACAGTAAGATAGAAGAGTTTCTCCTCCCACCCTGAGGGTTTTTTCTACTACAAATAAATAGGCAAACCTACATCCACACACTCAAGTCTAGGAGTAAAACTAGATAACTTTTGGCAAGCCCCATGAAGCCAAAATGATTGAACTATTTAAAACTTTCACTTTATTATGATTTCAGTTTCTAAACTTGTCATTTTACAGTCTATTGAATTAATAAAAGGAATAAATGTGCATTGATACTGACAAAAAGGCACACTGCCTATTATATAGACCTCTTCATGAGAGCCCATTTGAGTGCTAGAGAGACACACAAATTCATGCTTTTCACCATCCTAACTCGTAATCGTAACCCAATATCCATTCAAATTAAAGCCCTGTAACTCTTTTTAGGAGAAGCAGAAAAAAAAAAAATCCTTGCTGCTTTTTACCGGTTGATATATTGTTACATGACAATATAGGGTATATTAAATTTTAATATTGATGCTGTCTTTTCACCATATGTCTTGTGTTCAGGAGCTCAGGAGTTATTTTATTTTAAAAGGAACATTTATTGTGCTGTATAGGCAGGCACGAAATTTCTTCATCTAAGAAATCCGTGGGATGCTTTTCCTTCCTAGGGGTGAGGACTTTTGATTTGCACCTGTTGTATTATATGGGTGCCACAGAAGGGTGACTTACTGTTTTCATTGGCATACATCATTTTCTGTTTGCTTCTGCATCATTTTCTAACACCCACTATTGCTAGCACCTCACAGGTTACTAGGCAGATAATTCAGTCTCTTTCTGTAAATGTGGGGGAATGACTATGAAGAAACAGCTTTGAATTTCATATGAATGTTCACATGGGTCCCCAGTCACATTGACAAGAGATAAACCAGGTATGGTGGCACTGTGTTACAGCTTGCTTGTCCTTTCTAGTTTGTTTCTTGGAACCATTAAAACTCTTTGGGGAGCGTGGAAACCTTTGGGATCTGTACAATGAGATCATTGTCAGGATAATGTATATTTTACCAAAGATAAGTCATCTCATCTGTGGTGACTATGTTCTACCCACCCTTTCCCTCTATTCTGCTCTATTCTGAACTTATAGCATCAGTTTTTAAGAGTATATGTCAATCTGTGAGAATATCATGTGGAGATTCTGGCAATGGCTTTTCCTATTTTCTATACACACTTATATTCACAGACACGTGGTTTGGCCCTGTGGTGGCCAGCACCTTCCTCATAGATCATGAGCTCAACTTCTGCCTATTGGCTCCTGAGGCTTCCGTAATCTTCTATCTATCACATTCCACGTGGAACCCCGTGTGTTGTAAAATGTTGATGGCACAGATGCAGAACATGACACACACATATATCTCTACTTCCCTTGAGCTACTGCAGCTTTCAAGTTAGGAGTTAGATTTCAAGATCTGAGGATTGTTGGTTATTTGTTTCTGGTTAACAACCTATTGTTTATATCCTGTCTAGTGTGCAACTACAGAAGTGCTATGCACTCTCTACTGAAGCAGGGATGCCTAATTGCAGAAGAAGGGGGCTGCAAGGCATTTCTGGAACAGCCCCACACTTGCCATGGACACTGGGGTGAAGACCCATGTCCACAGGGCTGTTCATTACCACTCATTTTAGAACTATTTACTACTTCAAGAATCCAATTCTGACTACATTTGG
Organism: Muscardinus avellanarius; assembly: GCF_963383645.1. Lineage (NCBI taxonomy): Eukaryota > Metazoa > Chordata > Mammalia > Rodentia > Gliridae > Muscardinus > Muscardinus avellanarius. Next base: position 91,542,588 of record NC_137798.1, on the reverse strand, counting down.
TTGGTAAATATCAGAGCCTTCAGCAGAGCAATGGCAAATGGTCCAGCTGAATTTACTCAAGTTCCCCTGATTAATCAATCAACTGACTACACAACCAAAGCTATCATCATTTCCACAGTGTATTTTAATTTGTATTCCATCCTCCTTCTTCGTTTCCTTTTTCTGAATACCTGCTTGTAGGTTAGAAGTTGAGGCTTCTGATCTAACTCTTCTTTCGTTCAATGTGTCTTTTTTTTTGTTTCCTTCATAAAATTTTTTTCAAGGGATGTTAAATTAGGTAATAAACTTTTGAAGACTGAAAGAGTTGTTGTTGGTTTAACTAACATCCAGAATCATTTAGCAGTTCTATCAATATCTCTGTCCTTCCTTCTTTTAAAATTGCCTAGTGATATGTATAAATTAGAACACTTAATAATTGGCATCCAGGTGGTACTTGCATAAGTTGAGAGTTGAGGTTGAGTGATCACCCAGAGCTCCCGCTGCTGGAAGGAAGTAGCACCTTTAACTAAGTTCTGACATTATTCTCAGGGTTAACTAACCAACCTAGTGGCAAGTCTGATTGAAGAGACTTATTTTCATTAGTTGGGGGTGGGATGAATAGAGAACCAAGGAAAAACTTGATAAAATGCTATCTGGCTTTTGTCAAACAGATAAAGGAACTATATGTGAGATATTCTATTCACTGCCATTAAAAGGTAACTGCTTATTTCTTATTTCCTTTTGCAGATAGGAAACTTATTTCCCGCTCTCATCCTATGCCCAAGGTGGCAATTTCAAAGCAGCAAGAAGTAAATGGCAGTGAACAATTCAAATGCAATTTATTCCCAAGCTCAGCTTATATGTCTGAATCAGCCTTACTCAAGTCACTATCAAATGAATATAGGGACATACATATTTACCAACACATACTAATAAATCTATAAATGTATATAGTTTCTGATTTCTTTATCTCATCTCACCTGAAACTTCCAATCATGGTTAGAGAAAACAAGTGTTAAAGCACTGGTGGTTTTTGACTGAAATACAGGTATTTGCCCTGGTATCTTTGTGAAAACCAAGTCAGGAAGATACATCAATTAAGTGGGCTACTCTGGGATCCATCTGACTTGACTCCATGGGAGTTATAATAATTACAGCAACAAAAACAACAGCAACAGATATTCTTACCAAGGTCTGACTAAGCCTGGCTCAGGGTGGGATGGTGTTCATGTGTTGGCTCAGTTCTGGCCCCTATAAACCTCGTGGACTGGGTGAGTGGAGAATCCGGTACCATCCTCTGAGAGAGAATGAAGTAGCTGTAGCCAACATAGCCAAAATGTCCTAAGGATTAAGAGCAGCCACTTTCCTTTTTATTTCCCCATGCCCCTAATATCTCATTTTTTTTTTCATACAGCTGTCATTTCCTCCTGCTATTTTGGACATCAGGGATTTTAAGTCTTATCCAAGTTCACTAGGATAATAATGTTTAAGGGAGAGAGACGTGCAATAAGAATCTTTGTTCCAATTCTGGGTTGTTTCGATGTAACTCTTAGAGATAGCTCTGTAGGTGTGGACTTAAATTCGCTGCCAGTTGGAGAACAAGATATTGACACTAAGAGCCCAGGAGTTTTTGCTTGTTTGAAGTCAGAGTGGGGAAAACTGAAATATGTCCATCCCCCTCTACCCCTTGATCTGCAAAATGAAGGTCAAAGTTACACATATAGGCAGCAAAATCAATCCTAAAAACTGCAGCAGCAAAGTTGATTTGAGTTATATCTCAATCCTAAGTATCTTTTTGTAAGTTGCTCAATTAAAAAAATATTTATTGGTGCATTATAATCATACATCTTAATGGAGTACAAAATGGTAGAGGCATACATGCACATATCACTTAGGCCTTACCCAATTCCCACTCCATTTTCTTCCCCCTCCCTCCTCATGTGTGGCTTAGTGATCGACTTTGATATGTTTGTGAATGTACATCGTGTACATTAGGGAATGTCCTTCTTTTCCTTCCCATTCCTCTCGGTTAGGTCACCTTATTTGCTCAACTATATTTTCTCCTTCTTTGTCTAGAGTTCTGCCTATGACTCATTTTCCCCTAGCTTCTGCATATTAGAAAGAACATCAATTTCTTATTTTTTGTGACTGACTAATCTCACTGAGCATAATATTCTCCAGTTTCAAACATTTCCCTGAAAATGATGAAATTTTGTTCTTCTTTGTGGCTCAGTAAAATTCCATTGTGTGCATATTCCACAATTTTGTAATCCATGTATCTGTTGGTGGACATCTTGGCTGGTTCCATAGTTCAGCAATGATGAATTGTGCAGCTATGAACATAGATATACATGCATTAGTTTGGTAGTTTGGTTTCCATTCTTTGGGTAGATACCTAGAAGTGGTATTGCTGGAGCATATGCCAAGTTTGTTCCCATTCTTCTGAGGATTCTCCATACTGTTTCCCAAGTGCTTGTACTAATTTGCAATCCCACCAACAATGTATTAGAGTTCCCCCTTCTCCATATCCTTGCCAGCATTTGTTGTTGTTTGTGTTCTGAATGATTGCTATTCTAGTCGGAGTTAGGTAAAATCTCAGGGTAGTTTTTATTTGCATCTCTCTGTTAATGATGTTAAGCATTTTCTTATACATTTATTAGCTATTTGATTTTCTTCTTTTGTGTCTATTTAGTTCACTTGTCCATTTTTTTGATTGGGTTATTTGTTCTCTTAGTGGGCTTTATCTCCATTTTTCTGCATATGGTTAATCAGTTTTGCCAACACTATTTGTTGAAGAGGTTATCTTTTTTTCAGTGTACGTTTTTTATCCCTTTGTAAAAAATCAATTGGCTGTAAGTGTGCAGATTTGTTTCAGAGACTTCTATTCTGCTCCTTTGGTGGAAGTATCTGTTTATGTACCAGTACCATACTGTTTTTATTACTATGGCTTTGTAGTATTGTTTAAAGTCAGGTATTGTGATGTTTCTTGCATGGTTTCTGTTGCTGAGAAATACTTTGGATTTTCTGGTTTCTTTTTTTGTTTGTTTGTTTTTGTTCCAAATAGATTAAGTACTGATTTTCTATGTCTATGAGGAATGATCTTAGTAATTTAATGGGTATTGCATTGAATCTGTAGATCACTTTATGGCCATTTTGATGATATTTATTCTGCCTATACATGAACATGGAAGATTTTTTCATTTTCTAAGGTCTTCTTTGATTTCTTTTTCCAGTTTGTGGCAGATTGGCTCAATCGGAATGGCCGCTGAGTCCACTTGGGATCGATTTATCTCAGAAAGATGGGCATGGATTCGGGTGCCATTCTGCAGCCACTTATCTGCAGCGATTCCTTCCCTTATTATGAAATAAATTCCTTTAAGTTCCTATTTATGGCGCTTCAGGAAAGAATCTGACATGGACAAAAGCTTCTTGAGCAATTGACACTTTATTACAAGAACCCCGAAAATTTATATCCTTCACCAGTGAGATTAATAGTAGAAAAAAGAAAGGAGTGCAATCACTGCAAAACAATAGTGAATGACATGTAAACAAAGTAAAAAATCTAGTCCGGCATTCAAGAGATTAGCTCCGGATCTTCTCCGGATCTTGCTACCCTTGCAGATAGGCAGTTCCAAAGGGTGAATTCCAGAAAACACAGGCACGCCCAGGCCTTGGAGAATAGGCGTCTCATGGAATCTTTAACTTTTTTTGAACTTTCCATCTCTAGGGCTTATTCCATATGGCAGGCATGGGGAGATATGGTGATCCAGGGGGATGCGATGGAAGTCTCCCAGGTTTCATCTGCATTACCTTCTAAAGTCTGAAAGCTTAAGCAAGCTCATAACACAGTTTAGCAAGTAAACACCAAAAATTAACATGAAGTTTTTAGATTTAGTTGTCAGATGTACTTCTCTAGCTGCTGAACACTTTTCCTCAACCGATAGGCTTATTAGAAGCCTATTCATCTTATAAATAATCCATATTCCTATCACAGACCCTTTGCAATATCCTGATTCTCTCTTTCCCATTTGGGACAATCTTAGGATAAGCTCTTCTTCATATAAAAATCCTTTCTTATTCTCACCATATTTCCTTTCTTTCACACTTATACATTTATTATATCTATCCTTTGTTCTGACATATTCATTTCTTAGCCACATGGTGCCTCCCTGTCTCGGGCAGCGCTCATACTGGGTGTAAAGGTCAAGAATCTTCCTAGCCTTCAGCTCTATTGTATTGGGCAGTATTAGCTGCTCATAAACTAGGTTGCTTTGATGTCACACCCAAAGTTTATCTTCTCTATATCTAGGCAGGATCACAAGGAGAGGGGTAAACAGAGGCACCGAGTTGCCTCCCTTTTAGGGCTTTTATTATAAGTTAATGATTAGGATGAAGGTCAGAGATAGAGGGGAAATCCGCATTTGTAATTACTGTGACTGGAATGCTGCCACTGCATCTGAATTCTAACTAGATTTTATTACCATTTGAGCAAAGCCGAGGACGTTTAGAGGCTTAGACAAATTACCAGAAAGTTTATTTTCCACGGACTCAGTTTCTCTCACAGTCCTGATCTTACATCACCAGAGCAATTTATGTGGAAAGTTAAAAGAATCATTACCAAAAGAATAATAGTTATGAAAGAATATCTAAGAGTGGGGGAGTACTTTGGCCAGAGACAACACTTTCTCTCGGGGCTTTGCTCACATTGAGAACCAGCCAATTAACTGCGTGGGAGACCATCACACAGATGCGGAGAAGAAAGGTGTGATCTCGGCAGTGTTTTATAATTTTCTTTGTAGAGGTCTTTTACCTTCTTGGTTAAGTTTATTCCCAAGTATTTTTTTTTTTTTGTGAGATATCTTGAGTGAAAGTATTTTCTGAATTTCTTTTTCAGTGGATTTATGGTTGACATACAGAAAAGCTTCTGATTTTCTAAAATTATTTTTTATTCAGACACTTTACCAAATTTGTTAATCAGTTCTGTAAGTGTTTTGGTTGAGTTTGTTGGGTCTTCTAAGTATAGTATCATGTCATATGCAAATAGTGAAAATTTAAGTTCTTATTTTTCTATTTGTACCCTTTTAATTTCCTGTTATTGCCTTATTGCTCTGGCTAGTGTCTAAAGTACTATATTGAAAAGAAATGGTGATAATGGACACCACTGTGTTTTTCCTGTTTTTTTTCCCCCCGGGGGAATTCTTGAAGTTTTTTCACATTTAATATAATGTTTACTGTGGGCCTATTGTATACTGCCTTTATGATGTTGAAGTATAGTCATTCTATTCCAATTCTCTGCAGCGTTTTTAGCATATATGGATGTTGCTAATATTTTGTTTAGCAGTTTTTCATCTAAGTTTATCAATGATATAGGCCTGTAATTTTTCTTCCTCAAGCTGTCTTTATTTGGTTTGGGGATTAATGTGATGCTGGCTTCATAGAATTTATTTGGGAGAGTCCTGTTTCTTTCTCTTTTATTAAATAGATTGAGGAGTATTGGGATTAACTCTTATGTAAAAGTTATAAAATTCACTAGAAAAATGATCTTGTCCTGGGCTTTTATTTGATGATAGGCTATTTATCACTCCTTCAATCTCTTTAATTGCTATTGGATGACTTTAATTTTCTATATCTTCTTGATTCAGTTTAGGAAGGTTGCATTTGTCAGGAAAGTTGTCAGTTTCTTCCAGATTTTCAGTTTGTTGGAGTATAATTTTTCAAAGTAGTTTCTGATAATCCTCTAAATTTCTACACTGTCAGTGGTAATATTTTCTTTTTCTTCTCTTATCTTTATAATTTGGACTGATTCTCTAATATATTTGTTAAGTTGGCTAGTGGTTTATTTATATTGTTAATTTTTTTAAGAAACCAGCTTTTGGTTTTATTGATTTTCTGAATTTTTTTGTACTCAATTTCATTGATTTCTGCTCTGATTTTAATAATTTTCTGTTTTACTGGCTCTGGGTTTAGACAGTTCCTGTTTTACAAGGGCTTTGTGGTGGGACATTAGGTTATTTATTTAGTGACTTTCTGTTCTTTGTATGTGGGCATTAAGTGCTATGAATTTTTCTCTTAATACTGCCATCAAGGTGTCCTAGAGATTTTGATATGTTGTATCTCTATTTTTTTGTTTTAGAAATTTTTTGATTTCACTTCTTACAACCCATTCTTCATTTAGCAGTGTGATGTTTAGTCTTCACATGTCTATGTGTTTCTCTGGGTCTTCTTATAGTCAATTTCTAGTTTCATTCTATTTAAGTCTGAAAAAACATAGGGAAGTATGTCACATTTTTTTGAATTTGCTAGTGCTCACTTTGTGGCTTAGGATGTGATATATTTTGGAGAAGGTTCCTTGAGCAGCTGAAAAAATAAGAATTCTGCTGTAGTTCGGTGGAATATTCTATTTGTGTTTATTAGGCTCATTTGGTATATAATTTATGGTGATCTTTAGGTGTGAAGTATCTTTAATGACGTTTTGTCTAGAAGATCAGTCTAGAGGTGTGAGAAGGGTGTTGAAGTCTCCCAGTATTATTGCATTTGGACTTATGTTTGACTTAATGTCATAAAGATTTTGTTTTAAGAAAGTAGCTGCACCTATGTTTGGGGCTTAAATGTTGACTATTATTTCCTCTTGCTGATTGTTCCTTTTACTATTACAAAATAAACTTCTTTGTCTCTTCTGATAAGCTTGGGTTTGAAGTCTATAGCTGGTATTGCTTGTCTTTGCGTTCCATTGGCATGGATTACTGCTCCAAACCTTTTACCTCTAGTTTGTGACTATCTTTACTTGTAAGGTATGTTTTTTGTAGGCAGCAGATAGATGGGTCCTGGGTTTTCATTAATTTTCCCACCTTATGTCTTTTTTATTGGAGAGTTGAGGCCATTTATGTTCAGTGTGACTATTGAGAGATGTTTTTTAATTACTAACATTTTGAGTTTTAACTTCTGTTTGAGGTAGTGTTTGTTATTCTTTGCTTAGTTTTTTTGCTTGATGGAAATTATTGTCCATCTGATTCTGGCATGTATTACTTATTTCTTCTTTGCATTTAATATCTTTGAGTATATTTTCTCTAGTGCTAGTTTGGAAGACATGAATTCTTTCATCTTCTGTTTGTCATGGAAAATTTTTATTTCCCCAATGAATTTTGAAAAATAAAATTTCTGTATAGGAAATTTTTGGCTGCAAATTGTTTTCTTTCAGAGTTTGGAATATTTTACTCCAGGCACTTCTGGCTTTCATGATTTGGTTTGTGAAGTCTGGAGTGATTTTAATTGGTTTGCCTCTGAATGTCATTTTGTCTTTTGTTTGTTTTGTCTTTAAGATTTTTCTCCTTGGCTTCTGTGTTAGTGAGTTTGACTATTATGTGGCATGGTGAACTTTTTGTCTGATCTTGTCTAAAGGAGGTTCTTTCCGTATCTGTATATCGACCTCTTGTCTTATGTTTGGAAAATTTTCTTATATTACTTTTTAAAAAAGATTGTTGAGTCAGGCGTGGTGGCGCACTCTTGTAAGCCCCATGCTTGGGAAGTGGAGACAGGAGGATCGCACAGGTTTGAAGCCAGTCGCACTGGCTTAAGAGACCCTGTTTCCAAATTTAAAAAAAAGTATAAAATAGGTCTGGGAGTGTAGCCCAGAGGTAGGGCTTCCAGGAACCCCAGTACCACTAAAAAAAAAAAAAAAAAAAAAAAAAAAAAAAGATTGTTGATCCCTTTGGTTTCACCTTCTATTCCATCTTCTTGCCTATTATTCCTAGGTTAACTCTTTAAAATGGGCCCATATCTCTTCAATATCTAATTCATGCTGTCAAATTGTTTTTTTTCTAAATTACATACTATGTGTTTATTTTTGGAGTGATCATCTTCTAAGAGTGAGATTTTTTTCCCTCTATGTAGAGTAATCTACAATTTGTAGTTTGTATTGATGCCTTCACTTTAATGACTTCATTTTTTATTTCTTTCAGGCTCTCTCTAAATTCTTTTCAAAAATTCTGTATCATTTTTACTGTTACATGTTTGATTTGTTCTCCTGGCAATCTCTGCAATTCTGTGTTGTCAGGTTCTCTTATCGTGGGGTTGTAGGAGCTCATTGCTTTCTTGTCATTCCTCCTCCTCATGATTTCAGAAGTTTGTATGTGTTGCTTTTGGTAATTTTTTCTCAGTATCTAGGTTTCAGCTGGTATATCCAAGGGCAGGTTTTGTTGTATTCAATGGTGAAGGCTGAGTGAGGAGAAAAGTGAAGTCTTAAATAGGATATAGCCACAGATAGGATCAAATGAAATGAGAGTATGAGTTTGGTAAGTAGTAAATAGTAGAGATTAGAGACAGTGAATATATAGTAGAATTCTTGTAACCAATGTAGAATATTTAGTATAGTGATATGAATTAAATTTAATACAAGAAAAATAAGAGAAAAGAAAAAAGAGAAAAGGGATGGAAAAAGAAAGTAGGTATGTACAAAGGGAAAATGTTTGTGAAAGGGGTGGAGAAGAGAGCAGTTAAACAAGCATACACACACACACAAAAAAAAACAACAATAAATATTGCAACCCTACAGATATATGAATATTCAGCAGACTTGGCCTCTGCAGTCTCTCTATGCAGAGACCAAGTGCCACTGGCACCTTTCCTTCTGCAAGCCTGGTTCTCTGAGTCTCAGTCTATGCAGATGGCCGGCATCAATGATGCTAGATCTAGTGTTAAGCATACATCCCTCTTCATGCTTTCCATCGATGCTGATTCTGAGTCCTTCCCTGCTTGTGTAGGTGGCAGGTACCTCTGAGACCAAATCCATTGTATATGTAAAAGTCTGTTCTCCACAGCTAGGGCTGGGTTGGTCTGATATCTCCTTGCTCACCATGATTTGGGTGGTCTGTGGTGGTCTCTGAGATCCTACTAGTTGGATATAGTTTCCATGCTTTTCACTGATGTGAAACCTGAGTCCCTTCGAGCCTCTGCAATGTCCAACAGCAGACACCACCCCCACCTTTGCTGGGATGAACTGCAAAGTTTCAGACCCAGCAAGTTTATTACATCTGCACACGTCCCTATGGCTGTGCTGGGAAGTCTCCTGTGGGGACAGCAGGTTTACTTATAGTGTTGTTGAGCGCTGCTCTGGATCTCTGGAGGGCATGGTGAGCTCAGCCTCCACTGCTGCAAGTCATAGCCAGTATTTCTGCAGGAGAAACTGAAGGCTTATAATTCTGATGAGCCATAGCCACTTACTTCAAGTCTTTGGTTTTTTCCTATGAGTCTCTGGCAATCTGGCGTGGTGAGGTAAAATGGTGCAACTGTGGCCACAGCTGTTGAAAACAGGCAGGGTCCTTACTGCTCTCTGATTAGCCTGTTAGATTATTTTAATGCCTTTCATTTGTTGTTCTCTTTTAATATTTATGCTGCTTTCTTTCTTTTGTAGGAAAGCTGTTTTCACAGCAATGGAGGCTGAGTGTCAGCAAGACTGATATGTTCTGCTTCCCTTGGTCACCATCTTCCCAGAAATCAGGTTGTGCAATTTTGATCAAATCTCTTCATTTTTCAAAGCTTCAATGTTTATGCTTGGAAAAATTCAAGTTAATAAAAATTTATTTTACTTTTTGAGAAAAATTGTAAATGGAAACATTTGTTGAGTAAATGGAAAAGAATAGTGTGCATTAGAATTAGATGCCAGGCTTTTTCTTATGTATTGGCCATTAATAAGCAGACAGGTTAATAAGCAAGTTTTCCTGTTATCATGGAGTTTATTGATGAGATGGATGTCATATATAAAGAAAATAGTAAGATAATTATAGAGTGTGAGAAGTGCAATGAAGGTGATAAGATTCACAGATGTATGAAAAGGAATGGGGAGGAGACTGGGTGATCTGGATGGCTTCTCCAGGCTGATGTTTGAGCTGAATGAATGTAAATTGTGTAGTGACTGGTAAATGAAGCCTTTCAAACTCCACTTGTGTTTGTAAGAGCACCACTGCAGAGTTTGCAAGCTGAAAGCAGTTCTAATCACCTCCTTTCCATTACCTCCATGCAATGGCGCCTACGATAAAGTGAAGTGCTCAGAGGAAACAGCTTTGTCCCTCTTCCCGTACAAATCAGATAGTGTTTTTTCTGGAAATTAGAGAACAGGAAAGTCCATATTTTGAATGTGAGCACCCAAAATGTCCTGATCAGGAGGTTTCAGATGAAGTTGCTTCCTCCCAACGTTCTTTGGAATGCTGCAATTTCCTGGTTATTAATGGATGGGATTTGAATTTAACCATGTGTGAGTAATAGTGAAATGAGGTCTCTATCATGGCCAGCAAAGCACTCAGGATATTTTCTCCTTTTATGAGAGGAAGTCATTCTAGGGAGACCAGAAACTGAAATGCCACATCTTTTTGTCCCACCTCTCTTCTTGTGACTTGCTTTGGTGAAGGGCTCCATTTTGCCCAACTTTGGCCAGAAACCAAAGCCCCTATTTCAGGCCTTCCTGCTGCCTCATACCCCACAGCCTGCCATTTTATCTCCTGGACACCCCTGTTCTGTTTTCCTGTCACTTGGCTCCCACTGGCTCTCTCTCTGTCAGTCAGTAGCTCAAGTAGAAATTATTGGCTATTGCTGTGCTTTGCTTTAAAATGTTAAGATCTTTAAAGGACCAGGGTATGCTATTTCGAAATGATTTCTAAATTATGGACTAGCAATTCTTGGAAATAAAGCCAATAAAGCATTGTAACAGATCCTTGGAACTGTGGTCTGTAGGCTGGATGAATAGTATGTGTCAAAAATAGGTGTATAAATACTTTTAAATATATGGAAATGTTTTGATTATAAGATGAAAATTTATTTAAAAGTTACTAAATTTATAATTGATTTTTATTGTACATATATTAGATCAATAAATGCTAAAAGTAGACTTTTTATCTCAGAGGTGTCTTTGACATAATTTTCATGAATAAGTGGGTCTTCATATTTGAAAATCAAATGTCTAGAAATATCATCATGAAGCACAGGCAGATGATTGAATTAAAACCTGGCAAGAGCATGGCATTCCATAAATGCACATGCCAGTTGAAAGCGATGGCTTATTAGCAGATTCATAGAAAAACCATTGAATATGCTGTCCTTACTAAACAGTACTGCGAGCCTTAAACTAGGCCAACTGATATAGAAGCAACTGCCTGGGCTTCTGCCAGGCTTGGTCCAGAGAAATAACCTCATTTAGGTTCCATCCGGGTACCATTTTCCTCTTGGATGTTTGCTGTAGTGAAGTGTCCTCAGCTAATAGAGCAACACAAAAGGATTTTAAATGGCAGTTTTATACATTTGTATTCCTGTGATGGTTTGTGTCAGGGTTGTTAGCATCTCTGCTCATTCTGTTTATTTAGCATGAATGTCTGGAACATGCTGTTGTTCTGCTGGTTTTTATTAGATACTCCATCCCAAGGTACCATGAGGCACATCTTCATTATTAACCTAAGAAGAGGGCATCCGGCTGCTTGCAGAGACTGCATATTTCTAGAACTTGGCCTGTGTCACATACCAGATGCTAATTAGAGCCCAGCTAACAGTGGCATGATATCAAAGGAGGATATGATCCACCCAGACTTGGTGGAATGTTATGGTGACAGCTGGGGTGCCTGCTCAGTTCAGAGTTTCCCTGCAGAAGAAAAAAGATCAGCAAAATGTAACCCATGGCTTTCTATTCTGTTGGTTAAGCCACTTTTTGTAGCCTGAGAACTGTGCCAGCCCACACATGCTTTCCTCTGGGGCATTCTGTGCCTGTGCCCTGTGGTCGTGTGTTCACTAATCTCTCCCCGAAAGTGCACCTCCTTTAGTTACTCAGCGGGACAAGGAATGGGCTGTCAGAGAAGGAAGGGGTTACCTCCATGGATTGTCTTTAACATTTTCATTACTATGATAAAAGATAGCAATATATAATACAAAATATAATACTGCAAACATTCTAATAATTACCAAATACACAAATAAAAAGTTAAATTTTTTCTTAATGCTCTTACTTGATACCACTTTTCTCTTAAGAAATAATCACATGTATCACTGTTTTGTGTTCTAGAATCCATTTTTCCACATATACTAATAATTTTTTTTAAAAGTAAACAAATAAGATTATACTTTTATATTGCTTTTATATTGATTTTTTATTGAAAATCTTTCCATGTTGTGAAATGTAATGTCAATACATGTCACCTTAGTGCATTTATTATAACTGTGACATAGTATTTTAGTTATGTCTTATAATTTATTTGATAATTCTTTTATGTACAATGTTTCAATCAGATTTTTGCCACTGTGACTAAAATACGTGACAATCACAACTTAGAGGAAGAAAGGTTTGTTTGGATTTTAATTTTTTGAGGTTTCAGTCCACAATTGGCTGGCTCCAAGGCAGAAGATTGGTGGAGGGGCTATAGGGCATGGTGGAGAGAAGGCTGTTCTTTTGGTCAGAGAAAGAGCAGGTGAGAGAGAGAGAGAGAGAGAGAGAGAGAGAGAGAGAGAGAGAGAGAGAGAGAGAGGCAGAGAGAGAGAGAGTGTGTCAAGGGAGAATGGAGAAGAGAGAGAAGAGAGAGAAGAGGGAATGAATGAGTGTGAACCTAGGATATAGTCCCCAAGGACAAATACCTGGTGATCCACTTTTTTCAGCCATGGCCTACCTCCATATCTGCATTGTCTAACGCATGAGCTTCTCTGGGGGTACATTTTATATTTAAACTATAACACACAACATTAAAATAAACTTTTGATGAAGCACTTTACTAAGATTTTAATCCTTTATATTTCACATCTTTTTATCCCCTTTAGTTTTTTTTTTTTTTACTTTTTTGATGTGGTAGGCTAAATGATAAATCATGTCCCTGATATTATCCATTTCCTTGGAGCCTATGAATATTACTTGACATGGCAAAAGGCACTTTGCAGATGGGATTAAGTCAAGGTTTCTGAAATGGGGCAATTACCCTGGGTTATCTGAGTGAGCTCCAGTTAATCACAACAGTACCTATAAAAGAGGTACAGGAGGAATTGGGAATCATAATAGCACTGTGACCAGAGAAGCAGAGGCTGCAGCTATGCTGACATGAGCTAAAGAGTGCCAGGAGCTTCCAAAGCTGGAAAAGATGAGAAGCAGAATGTTTCCTGCAGTACCCAGAAGGAATGCCCTTGATTTGAATACTGTGAGACACATTTTGGACTTATGCTGTTTTAAACCACTAAGCTTGTGGGGATTTTAAACAGTGGCAAAAGAAGCAAATATACTTGGCTCACCTGGTTGGATCTTTTCGGTAATCGGTTATAGCTTCTTACCATGCTTAAAAGATACTTTTGGAAGAAGCAGAAGTCACACTTTTCATACAGATATAAAAATGAACGCTTGTTAGAGATTATGTTCATGAGGGATCCAGGCAGAAGCTAAAATTGTCAGAAGCCAAGAAAATTTATATAGAGCAAGATATAGGGAAACAAATGTGCAAATGGAGGTAAAACTACTTTTTCCACAGAGAGAATAAAGGAAGTCCAATTGGAATGTCTATCCCTTACTGGCAACAAACAAAATTATCAGTTGATGCTAGACCTGGAATGTCCTCCAAAGGCCCATGTGTTAAAAGCTTAGTCCTGAATTTGGTGCTTGAGGGTGGTGGTGGAAACTTTAAAAAGTGGGGCCTGGTGGAAGATAGGTAGGAGGTGTGACCTTGAAGGTGATATTGGGACTCTCATCCTATACTGACTCTTCTTTTTCATGGCTGCTGTGAGATGAGTAGTTCCACTGGCCCATGCTTTCTTGCCAAGATTTACTGCCTGTTCACAGGCCCCAAAGCAATGGGCCACCTGACCATGGCCTGAAATCTCTGAAACTGTGAGCCCAGTAAGTTTTCTTCCTTTACTTTGATCAGCTCAGGTATTTTGTTATGTTAGCACAAAATGGAATAAAACATGTGACTCAAAGATAATGAACGACTAGGATCAAATGACCTGGAAGGATTATCTAGATAATATATAGTTTTCCATTGAAATGCATTTTTGTTTTCCTATGCCATTAACATTCTAAAACATGGGCTGATAAACTATGTGAACCTATGGGTCAAAAAAGACCTGCTACCAAAACCAGGTGTGGTGATACACTCTTGTAATCCCCACGCTTGGGAGGCAGAGACAGGAGGATCGTGCAGGATCCAAGCCAGATGCACTGGCTTTAAGAGACCCTGTTAAACAACAACAACAACAACAACAAAAAAAAAAAAACAACAACAACAACAAATATATATAGTTATATAGTTATATAGTTGGTCTGGGAGTGTATTGCGGGAGGTAGAAGGGTTTCCAGTACCACAAAACAAAACAAAACAAAAGCCCTGCTGCCAAATTTTATAGCAAACATGATATAAAAATAATTTTGACTGATGAACATTTACAACTGGTTTGATCATAGACAACCTAAATTTTGATCCCCAATTAAATAAAATGTTATTCTACAAAGAAGCCCATTCTTCTCATTAGTAGACCTGTAACAAAAAATTGCGCTTAAATATAATTATCATATTTTGATTTTTTAAAATATAAATTTATTTTATTCCTGTTTTTATACAAGTATCTATGTAATATCCTTGATTTCGCTTCTTGGTTGCAAACCTAAACTATTTTTTTACTTGGTCCTTAACAGAAAAATCTTGTTGACCTTTGTTCAATGTTTTTAGTTTTTTATTTAATCTCAATTTTCCCCAAACTCACATTGATCTCAGTATATTGTTTTAGCTTTTTTAATTATGAAGCATACTTATCCAAAGTGTTGGATGATATTTTTACATATTAGTTAGATATTGGTTTCTGTTTTCCCTAGTGTCCCATAACTCTTCAACAGGCTACTGTATGGCAAGTACCCATTACCTGGAGTGGGGTGGGGAGGCCAATACTTGGAATCCACAAAACAAAGGAGTTAGGTTAGAGAAATTGGAAAAATATGGCATCAAGAAGAATGAAAGAAAAATGTTAAAGAAATGATACAGATAATATGGTGAAGTGAAACAGATGGCCACTCCTGAGTCAAGGGGATGAACTCAAGGTGGAGTCTCACAAGGCAGGAGCAGAGTCCCTACCTCCCTAGCCAGGGGTCTCCCAATATTCCTTTCCAGCATGCCCTGTCTGTTTTTATTGCCAGAGAGCCTGTGGGAGAGAAGTCACTGCTGGTGGCTCACTCCATTTTTGCTTCAGTGGACCATGCACCATCAGGCTGAGAACTGCTTCAGCTGTTCTTCCAGTTGACCTCCTTCTCCTCTTGTCAGAACTGGCTTACTAGCCATTAATATGACTATATTAATGTGTGGCGATCTCAATACCCTTCTAACATCTTTCCACACAAAGCCATTCCTCAAAACTGGGGTAGGATTTATCACATCTTGAGGGAGTTACAAGAATGAAAATAAATTTCCCATGCCTATGAACTTACCTGTATCGACTGGAGCTCCTACCTAGCTTTTATTTATTTATTTATTTATTTATTTATTTATTTATTTATTTATTTTGGTGGTACTGGGGATGGAACTCAGGGGCATTCTACTTCCAAGATACACTCTCAGCCCTATATTTTATTCTTTGTCTTGAACCAGGATCTCACTGAGTTGCAAAGGGCCTCACTAAGTAACTGAGGCTGTCTGTGAACATGGATCCTCCTGTCTCAGTCTCCCAAATACTGGGATTACAAGCATGCACCACCACGCCCAACTCTATCTAGCCTTTTATCTGGCACAAATCCCCCTGGATTGTCCTAACCCTGAGGTTTTTTTTTTTTTCTCTTATTATCCCTATTCATAGCTATAAGAGGAGTTCATTTTTACTGGTGATCTATTGTTTAAATAAAAAGTGAGTGATGGTATAACAGGCACTTGAGTTATAAATGTAAAAAAGTCCTAACTTTTAACTCTTAAGTCATAACTGCAGAATGATTTCCTGTCATCTATCTATCTATCTATCAATCATCTATCTATCTATCTATCTATCTATCTATCTATCTAATCTATCTAATTTATCTTTCTATCTGCATCCCATGAAGCTACAGTGGAGTATTCTGAACAGCTTTCAATCTGGACCACTATCTGGTTCATGAAATTTCCCCTCCTGCTCAACTAAACTGTTAAATTTAACTTGTCTTGGGCTTTTCTTTTTAACATATTGGTGTCAGAAGTGGGATCAAAGGTAGAATTTTTAGCCAGCTCCAGGAACACTGAGTTACCACATGATGTACCTACCAGGGCTCTTTGGGCATGCTCCTTAATACACTGTAGTGACTGGAAGTTGTATATGAGTTTCTTTCCCAGATTCTAACCTCTATTAATTTGTGTTCTGAGCTCTTCAAGTTTATGTGAGCGAATAACTTTTTAATTTTCTTTTTTCTACGTTAGTGGTTTGGAGCCCGTTAAGAGGCCTCAGGTATCTGTCTGAGTGGGTGAGACAAGAGTTTAACTGGGTTCAGTATCAAATTGTATTTGACAGCTAACTTTGATTGGATTCAATTAAGAGACCTTAGATAGATATTTTTGATAGTGGGGTTATAACAGTGTAAGGAATTTGGGACTTCAAATCTTTTGGAGATCATTTCACATGTTAAGATCATATGCATAGAACATGAGAACTTTTTTGGAAAATAGGTTTACATTACTAGAAACAACTTAGAAAAACAGTGGCCACAATGGGAAAGTTTTCATTTGGATAAAATTGTTTATTTGTGAGGCACAAAATTAAAGAAGGAATCAAAAACTCTACAGCAACTTTGGGATGCATAGGTATGTAAAAGACTAAATGAATAAAAAATTACCTCCTTAAAAGATTCTTTATAAGACAAAAATTGGGAGTTTAAGCAACAAAATAAGGACATGATTGTATGGGGCACACTAGCCTACTTGAACTAACCCTGTTTCTTCTGTCTTCACCCCACTACTCTGAGCACATTAATCTTTTTGCTCTATCATCTTTTCACCTTGAGAATAACAATAAGATGCCTTACAAATGGGGCCTTTTGATCATTCAGGCCCATCGACATAACCATTCCACTCCATGATATAAGGCTGAGCCTAGGGTCATTGAAAGAATCGCTCCCAATCCAAAAGAAAATTCTCAAAAAGTTACTGAGGATTTCAGAATCTGCATAAACTCTTATAATCCAGGACTCCTTGAACTTCACCATTTAAGTCACATAATACTGGGACCTGGTGAAATTAAAAAATGGCTGACATAGGCAGAATGGAAGAAATCTTGGAAGGTACTAAAGATCCATTCCGCCGGGTGTGGTGGCGCACACTTGTAATCCCCGTGCTTGGGAGGCGGAGATGAGAGGAATCATTCAGGTTCGAAGCCAGCCTTGCTGGCTTAAGAGACCTGTTTCAAAAAAAATTATATATATATATATATATATATATATATATATATATATATATATTTATATATGGAGAGAGAGAGAGAGAGAGAGAGAGAGAGAGAGAGAGAGAGAGAGAGAGAGAGAGAGAGAATAGCCCAGAGGTAGAAGGGCTTCCAGGAACCCCAGTACCACCAAAAAAAAAAAAAAAAAAAATTCCTTCCAAACGAGAGAGGAGCTGAGGCTGCTAGAAGAATTGCCTAAAACCTATTAAGCTAAATTTCTAAGATTTTTCTTGAGAAAATTGATTAGTCCAATATTCAGTCTTGTAAGCAAAAGTAGGATGAACCAGCTTCAGATGGCAAACTTCATTTGGAAACCTTATTTGTGAGTCATTCTGGGCTTGAAATACAGCAAGGAAGATTTCCTGCAGGGACTAAAACAGCATCTACTGATCTATTTATAAACCAACTTCACACTGAGCTTAGCAGTATAATTAACTATCATAAACTGGGATAGGAAGTTACAGATATGGTTATCTTGGTGGCTTTATCTGAGCACTTTAGAGGACTCTAGAACAAGAAAAAACTCAAAAGGCCAACAAGCTTGTCTCTCCAATTACAATTGCAGGAGACCAATAGGATGTGTGTGTGTGTGTGTGTGTGTGTGTGTGTGTGTGTGTGTGTGTAGTGTATGTATGTGTGTCTGTGTGTCTGTTTGTTTGTGTGTGGTACACTGGGGACTGAACCCAGGGACATTCTACCTCCAACCTATACCCCAGCCCTAATTTTCACTCTTTATTTTGAAACAGGGTCTAAGTTGTAGAGGCCTTGTTTTTTTAAAATTTATTTTAAAAATTTTATTGGTGCATTGTAGTCATACATCTTAATGCAGTACAAGGTGGTGGAGACATACATGCACACATCACCCAATTAGCCCTTACCCAATTCCCGCCCCATTCTTTCCTCCTCTCTTCTTCCCATGCTTGGCTTAGTGATTGACTTTGATATATTTGTTTAAGTACATCATATACTTTAGAGAGTTTCCCTCTTCCCCCCTCCCATCCCCTCAGTTAGGTCGCCTTATTTGCTCATCTATAGAATCTCCTTCTTCATCTAGAGTTCCTCCTGTTACCCATTTTCCTAGCTTTTGCATACAAGGGAAAGCATCTGATTTCTTATTTTTTGTGACTGACTAATCTCATTTTAGCATAATGTCCTCCAGTTCCATCTATTTTTTTGTAAATGATGTAATTGTGTTTTTCTTTATGGCTGAGTAAAATTCCATTGTTTACTTATCCCACAGTTTGTAATCTATTCATCTGTTGATGGAAATCTTGGCTGGTTTCATAGTTTGGCAATGGTGAATTGTGCAGATATGAACATAGATATGAATGGATTAGTTTGGTAGTTGGTTTCCATTCTTTTGGGTAGATACCCAGAAGTGGTATTGCTCAATCAAATGGTAAGTTCATTCCCATTCTTCTGAGGATCCTCCATACAGTTTTCCAAAGTCATTGCACTAATTTGCAATTCCACCAACAATGTTTTAGAGTTCCCACTTCTTCACATCCTCGCCAGCCTTTGTTATTGTTTGTGTTTTGAGTGGAGGCTTCATTAAGTAGCTAAGGTTGACTGTGAACCTTTGATCCTCCAGTCACAGCCTCTCAAGTACTGGGATTATAAGTGTCCACCACCATGCCTGGCTTCAAAGAGATATTTTTATTCTTATTTTAAACCACAGCCAAAGGAACTGGATTAAGAAATTATTTTTCCTTAGATGCCTGTCTTTATGGTGAATAATCAAGACACTGGAGGAGAGAGATTGTCCACTTTTATGTCAGTCTACCAGTAAACCTCTTTCTTTTTGACCAAGATGTTGTCCCACTAAAGGGAACCCAAAAGGTAGTAATCAATATTAATAAGTCCCCCAAGGAATTCTCAGTAAATTGCTTCATATAGCACCTTTGAGAAAACAGAGAGAAGCAAAAGCTAAGTTAAATGGGGAATCTTGTATCATTTGGTGGATCCGGTAGCCTCCTTATCTACCTTGAACTCTGTTTTGACAAACCAGCAAATCTCTAAAAATAAAAATATCATTTTTTTGTGGTGAGGGTTTTAAATTAGGAACAAGAGGTACCCATATCTGAACTTGTCCAGTCTACACTGAGGCTATCTTCAGAAACAAAAACAAAAACAAAAACATACCATTCT
Organism: Muscardinus avellanarius; assembly: GCF_963383645.1. Taxonomy (NCBI): domain Eukaryota; kingdom Metazoa; phylum Chordata; class Mammalia; order Rodentia; family Gliridae; genus Muscardinus; species Muscardinus avellanarius. Next base: position 91,523,070 of record NC_137798.1, on the reverse strand, counting down.
CCTGTGTGGTACTGTTCTAGTGAGAGCTAGACTGAGATTTGCTTTTTAAGTTAAAAGGGCACATAAAGTTTGTTTTAGAGGACAAGAAAACAAAAACAACAATCTTAGCATTCTGATTGCCTTGAATCAAAAAAGATCTTCTCTGTACAGGCAGAAATTGATATAATTGAAGTTAAGGCATATAGTATCTCTGACTGATATACAGTTTTTCTACAATATCTGCATGTTTATGGCCCTCTCCTTTTATAGATATAGGAAGAATTGAAAGTGTGGAACCTACAAAAGTTCAAATAGATTATTCTAAATCTTTGTCTCAATTATCCCAATATCAATTAAACTCTGAAATGATTCAAGGATGCTCATCAATTGTAGAAGACTTAATTAAAGAAAGACTTCAAATTATGTGTACCAATCCTTGTAACACTCCAGTCCTGACAGTTAAGCTGAATGGACAAGGTTGAAGATTTTCTTGAGACTTACATACAATTAATAAAATTGTAATACCAGGATTTCTTGTGGTTCCTAACCCTAACACTTTGTTGTTTAAGGCACTCACTGATTCAAAGTGGTTCACAGTACCAGCTCTTTGCTCAGCTTTCATTACCATTCCAGTTGACAAAACGAGTCAGAATCTGTTTGCTGTTACTTGTAAAGCTCAGTAGTATGCCTGAACTGTGATGCCCCAGGGGTTCACCGAAGCCTCTTCTTATTTTTCCCAGAAATTGCACCAGACCTCTGCAACCTGGTAGTTCCTGACATTCTCTTCTCATTCAGTATGGAGACGATCTGCTGCTATGTTCTCCCATGAGAGAGTGCTCTCAACAGGATCTCTTTACCTCTCAAAGTAACTCACACATAAAGGTCATGAGGGTTGGATGGAAAAGCTTGAGCTTTGAAGGAAAAGGTTCATTATTTAGGACACGACCTGATTGCTAAAGGGATTTCTCTCTCACTTGAGAGAATAAAAGCTTTTCTAAGTTGTCCCTAGCCTACAGCTAAAAGACAATTAAGAGATTTTACTGGACATGCAGGATACTGTGGATCCTGGGTTCTCAATGTTTCCCTAATAGCTTTGCCCTTATATGAACTCAATATGGATGCAGTACCAGGGCATTTGCCTTTGAAAGGTAAGAGTTTTTTTCTCTTTTGAAACATTTATTTATTTATTTATTTATTTTTTTATTTTTTTTTTAATTTTATTTTATTGGTGCACTGTATTCATACATCATAGTGGGATACAAACTTTTGTAGACATACATGCACACATCGCCCAGTCAGCCCCCACCCGATCCCCACCCCATTCTCTCCCCATCCCTCCTTCCCATGCTTGGCTTAGTGGTTGACATCCAGTATTATAGCAATTTATCCAAAATTAAAAATAATAATCTCACATAACAGTTTCATTTGTCTGATACCAAGCGTTTGATGATTTAAAGATAGCATTTCAATATTTCTTTTTGCTTTCTTTCTTACTAGAGCATATTTTTTTCTGTTTTTTAGGTGAAACTATCATATATTTATATATTTATTTTTCAGAAAAAAATCTATCCTAATATGGAATATGAATTCTAGATACCCAAAACGATCTTGAAAAAGAACAAAGCTAGCAGATATATATTTTCTGATTTCAAACCATATAAAGCTACAATAATTGAAACAGTGTAGTACTGTTCTAAAGGCAGATATATAGACCATTGGAGTTAAATACAAGCCTAGAGCTAAATTCTTCCCTATATTGTCAAGTTATTTTGACAAGGTTTCCACGAACATTTGGTGGTGGAAATAATAATCTTTTAACTAAATATTGTTGAAAAATAATAATTACATGGAAAAGAATAAAATTGGACCTTTACCTAATCCCATATACAAGTATTAACTCAAAATAGATAAAAGACCTAAATATAAATCTTAAGACTATAAACTTTTAGGAGAAAATCTGGGTCATAAAACCTCACAACATTGAAATTGGCAGTGATTTCTTGGATATGATTTCAATGGCACAGGCAACAGAAGAATATACAAACTCCCTAAAAAATAAAAGAAAATATTGTATATCCAAAGACAATGTAAACAGAGTTAAAAGTTACTAATAGAATTGGATAAAATATTTACAAATGCTATATCTGAAGGTATATTAATATTCCAACTAGAAATCCTAAAAATTAACAACAATAAAGGCAAACAATACAACTTAGAGATAGGTAAAAGACTAACATAAATAATGAATCTCCACAGATAACCAATCTTAGTTGTCTGTTGGATGGAAACTCTTGTTTCTCTGGTTCTGGTGAGTGTTACCTATTTCTTCTTTGTAGTTAATCTCTTTGAGTATTTTCTCTAGCGCTGGTTTTGAAGACATAAATTCCTTCAGTTTCTGTTTGTCATGGAAGCTTCTTATTTCTCCATCTAATTTGATAGAAAGTTTTGCTGGATAGGAAATTTTTGGCTGGAAGTTGTTTTCTTTCAGAGTTTGGAATATGTTACTCCAAGCCCTTCTGGCTCTCATGACTTGGTTTGGGAAGTCTGGAGTGATTCTAATTGGTTTGCCTCTGAATGTCAGTTGGCCCTTTGTTTTTGTTGCCTTTAAGATTCTCTGCTTGGCTTCCACATTGGTCATTTTGACAATTATATGGCGTGGGGATCCTCTTCTCTGATCCTGTCTAAAGGGAGTTCTATAAGTTTCCTGGATCTGTGTATCAACCTCTTGCTCTATATTTGGAAAATTTTCTGCTATTACTTCCTTGAAGAGATTGTTGATCCCTTTGGTATCACTTTCTTTTCCCTCCTCTATTCCAATTATTCTTAGGTTAGCTCTCTTAAGATGGGCCCATATTTCTTCAATGTCAGATTCCTGCTGTTGGATATTTTTTTCTAGATTAGAAACTATGCATTCATTTTTGGATTGCTCATCTTCTAAGAGCGAGATTCTGTTCTCCATGTGGTCTAATCGGTTGTTTGTGCTTTGAATTGAGGCCTTTACTTCATTAATTGCATCCTTTATCTCTTTTTGGCTCTCTCTGAGTTCTTTTCGAAGCACCTCTATTATTTCTACAGTTATTTTCCTGATTTGATCTTCTAGAAATCTCTGATTTTCTGTTTTATCAGGTTCTGATGTTGTGGGGTTGTGCACGTTCATTACTCCAGTGTTATTCCTCTTTCCCATGATTTTGGAGGTTTGTGCCTTCTCTGGGTTCTTCCCTTGGGTCACTATGGCTTCACTTAAGGTGCTCTGGATCTCGAGTCTGTATTATCTCAGACCCCACTACTCCTTTACTGGGTTGTATCACAGAGTCTCCGACCCAGGGAGTCGATAGAGGCTGCTTTAAACTATGGGGGGTGCCAGGTTGCACGTTCTCCTATGGTGTAATATCTCTGCCACCACCACTCCCTCACTGGGTCAAGTCCCAGGAGGCCCAATACTGCGATTTCTCCTCTGTGGCCCGCAATTTGACTCACTGGTCTTGAGTACGCAGATGTAGCTGTACTGGACTCGGTGGATTCACTGCTGCTGCCGCCGCCGGTGGCAATATGGCGCCTCTGCCACGCCCTCGGCCATGAGGCTAGCGTATTTTTTCTTCTCTGGTTTTGATTTCCACTCTGAATCCCTGCAGCGTGTGCTGAGCTCAGCCACTGGGAGCTTTAAATGCTGTCTGCGCCGAAAGATCCCGCCTGGCTGTTCCGCAGCGGCTCACCTGGCTTGCTGTAGCCGTCCGCTGAGTTCGCCGCTGCCGCCGGCAGTATGGCGCTGCTGCCACGTCCTCGGGCGCGTGTGTCTCCTCTGTGGCCCTGAGCTCTGTTCTCAGTCCGCTTTCTCTCTGGAGCCTGGTGGTTTTTTTTTTCTGGTGATGGTGTTTTCTGGCTATGAAAGGCGCTCTTTTTGTGGTAATGGAGATTGGTTGTTAGCGGGACTCTTAAGCCCCGCTTTTCTCGGTCGCCATCTTCCCGGAAGTCCCTTATTTATTTATTTATGATGGTTATAGAAAACCTAAGATGAAAGTGTGAGCTAATTTGGTTCCTAGTGAGTACTTTGCTAATGGCTGCCTTCTCTATTCTCAAATAGTAAAAACAAAAACAAACACAAAAACTCTTCCTCTTCTTATAAAGCCACCAATTTCATCATGAGAGCTCTACCCTCATGACCTCATTTAAGCCTGATTACCCCACACGGCTCCATCTCCAAAGACCATCATATCAGGGTGTAGGGCTCGACATATGGATTTTGGGAGGACACACTTCATTGACCAGCAAGCTCTTGTTTTCTCCTTATGTATAATATGATTTTAAAATATATACATATTTGTATGTATACACAGTCATGTGCCAGATAGAATCAATAATGGATTTAATATATGATATGACAGTAGTCCCATAAAATTATATTGCTGCTAAAAAGTTTTATTACCTAGTGATGACATAGTTGCATAAGCAGGCTTGTGTGTGTGTGTGTGTGTGTGTGTGTGTGTGTGTGTTACTGGGGATGAAACCCAGGGGCATTCTACTTCCAAGCTATACTCCCAGCCCTATCTTTTATTTTTTATTTTTTGAAACAAGGTCTAAGTTCCAGAGGGCCTCACTAAGTAGCTGAGGCTGTCCTTGAACCATGATCCTCCTGTCTCAGCCTCCCAAGTACTGGGATTACAAGTGTGTGTCACCATGTTAGGCTCATGCATGGGCTTTTAATGAATTAAACTCACTTTACAGTCGCCCTTCGATTTAAGACTTTCAAATTATACCGAACCTTTGACATTATTTGTTAATGAGTATAACAATAAGGCCTGAAGTATTCTTATCCAAGAACATAGGGGAAGTGTAGGCCCATTGAATATCATAGTCTGCAATTAGACCCAGTAGTTAAGGCATACCTTGATTTTTTAAAAGCAGTAGTAGCAGGAGCAGGAGTAGCAGGCAGATTGATAGAGGTCTCATCTAAGCTGGTATTAGGTGATAGACTTTTCTTGAAAGTTCTAGAGGCTGTGGAAAGTTTATTAAATTCTAGTAAAACTCAGCATCATTTTTCAGCAAGTAGGCTAACTTAAGAAATTCTTCTGCCACAATCTGAATATAATCAATCTCTCTCTCTCTCTCTCTCTCTCTCTCTCTCTCTCTCTGACTTAACCCTGTTAATTACTCCCTTTGTGGGATGAGGGTGAGGACCATAGCTGTGTATTCGTGGGATCATAGCTACTGACTCTTCACATTGATTTATAAGATACTCCATTGGATAATCCTGAGCTAGTACTTTTGGTTTATGAATCTAATGCTAAACATTTAGAAGGAAGATATCAAGCAGAGTACAGTGTGACAGCCTGATAGGAATCTACAGCAAAGGATACACTTCCCTGATCTCAAACTGCTGAGATTTTTTTCTTTCATCTGACATTGTCCTTCATCTAAGACAAATCGATATATATATATATATATATATATATATATATATATAATTTAACATATATAACAATATATATTAAATATATATGGAGGAAAATATATATCAACATATATATATATAGGTGTAAGAAATATATTTCTTACACCTATATATATATGTGTTGATATATATATGTATTACATACATATATAAATATATACATATATAAATATATAGGCATCTATATGCACACAGGTGGAAGAAATGCTTTTGGAATTGTTCATGATCTTGGCATATTATGGAAATGGAGCGTCCTTCTCACTTCTAGTGGGAACCCCATTAAGAAGGACATCAAGCAGAGGAACCCCTTTCTGTGATCCTGTTGCCATAACAAATTGTCATGATTAAAATTAAAGATTACACTCATAAAATTGAATATGAGTATAAAGGGAATACCCTTGTGAACTCTCATGCTGGTAATGAATGTGTTAGGATATGTTATTTGAATGAACTACATACAACTAATTCAAGTCAACCCCCCTTGATCATTTATTCAGTAAGCAATGCTGTACACCCGAATTATGAAAATAAAACTGGCATTTTAGAGGATTCAAATTTCATACCACATGCGTACTCACAGGGGACCTGGAAGGTAACCTCATCCCTAAAATTACTGCTATTAAAGGCTTTATGCTCCAATTCTCACCTACTTGTTAGTGAGAAATTATTGATGGGATGATTATTTTAAAATTGCAAAAATGGTTTGAAACCAATGTCTGACTTGTCAGACTCGGAAGTTTTAAGAAAACCATTAAGATTTCAGGTGGCACATTTGCACCTGCCAGACCATTTGAATAGCAACATTCATGCCGTTCACCTGCCACCCTCTACAGACTATCAGTTCCTTCTTCCAATTGTGCATCTGTCCGCAGGATGGTTAGAGACTTTCCCATGCTGGATGACTATTGCCACAACAGTAGCAAAAAGTTATTAGACTGTATGCATTTCTTTTATGGGGCATCCCTGGAGAAACTTCCAGTGTTAGAAAAATCCATTGCTTTCTAGGAAAATTACAAAGCAATTAAATAAAGATGCTAGGAACATATTGTATTTCTAGTGTCCTTATTGCCCTCAGTTTTCTGGAAAGGTTGAAAGAAAAATGGCATTTTAAGACCTTCTCCTGTAATGATAAAGCCTCATGCATTTCCTGAGTTCATAACTTCTGCTATGACCCAGTATTGAAAACCCAAGAGACATGTTGCCAATACATATGCAAAAGAAGGTTTTCATGATCTACCCATTGATGATTAAATTTTGCATGACCTAGAATCTGGAGACTGGTTCTTCTGGAAATATAATTTCAAAGAAAGACTACACTTGAGACTTACTGGAGTAGACCATAGCAGTTCTCATCACTCATACTACAGTAGTTATTCAGAGTGTTAATGTAAGTCTGGATGTACATTTTTCAACAAAAGAAGACCCTCCAGACTTTGAGAACTGCACACCAGTTTGGGATCTCAAGGTAAAGCTGACCAGGGAGATTTCTTTTGTAAAGCATATGCCCTGTGAAATGTTGACAGCTTTCCCAAATCCCAAATCAAGAACCTTCTCTTCTTATCATGAAGCTTTATTTTTTATGTTGCTGGTTTCTTTCTCTTCCTTTCTATCTTTGTGTGTAATTATTGTGGAATAACTAGAAGCTCTCAGTCAGTAGCTTTGACCATAGATTTAACTGAATTCTGGACTTTTCATGATAACCCTAAATCCTTCCATAACTTCAGAGCTTCTTTAGCTCACCCCGTGACTGAATTTGCCAGAATTCCAAGTGTGACTTTAAGTTTACATTGCACAGCTAGCCCCTTTTACAGAGTTTCACTTCTAAATCCATTTACTCTCATTTCTTATTTTAATCTACACAAACGATGGACTGAGATGACCAACCCCATTTACTATATTGAAAGGGAATTATGGAGCAAAATGACAACTTAGAGGTATATTGAAGAATGCCAGTCTACCTATGTATTTTATCAGCCTCCCAGTATATAATAACAACACCAATCTCCTGGTTAGAAATGACCAATGCCTCAATTCTAACTAATGGTTTTATAAATTAAATCTCCCCAAGGAGGAGCCTTATATGCACCCTAAAGTACTTTTCTATATTTGGAGAATTTAACTTTTATCCATATGCTTTGGCCATTCATGCCTCAATTAATAGAAGCTCAATAGAAATCAGGAATTTTCATGATGGCATTGTTGGTCCATGCCAGAACTAGGAAGAAGCTAAGTGAGCATGGTCCACCTCTCTGAATCTACATTTTAGATGAAAGAGAAACCAAAAAATGTCAGCTCTTCTGTCTGTGGGCATCATTTTTTAAGTCCTATTCTCTATGGCTTAGGGTAAGTGCAAATTAAATGTGAATCAGAAATTTGTCTTTGACATTAGCTGCTATAGCTAGTTCTGCATCTAAGGATCTAGCTGCCTAACCAAACACCTAAGCTCCTTTGCTCAAATAGCCTTAGATAAGAGGATTTCATTGGAATGTGTATTGGTGGAGAAAAGGTGAGTTTTTTAGATCATTGGCGCCTCCTGCAATACCTGAATAAGAACCTCTGACATTATGTCAACTCAGTTACAATAAAGTAACATATAGTATACCTGGTTAAAACAGGTTAACACCCCCTCTAGTCCATTCTTCAATTCATTTGATTTTGGCTGGCTCGGTTTCTGGGGATTTATTTAAGCAGACTACAATAGTCTCTTGATATTATTCTCCTGGTAGTCATTATTGTTTCTCCCTGGCGCACTGTATTCCCTACAGAATCTTAATTGTGTGTTCACAGGCATCAGTGGTATACCAGATGGTTTCACTGTGATTAAAGTGACAAAATCAAGATGAACAAGAGATAGAATCTTTCCTTACTGAGCCGTGACTTATGGGTTCCATGCTGAGATGCAAACCACTGGTCCTTGGTGAGTGTGGGTAGTGATGCTTCTAGAATAGGCTTTGGCTAATCTCATATACGGGAAGACTGATTAAATGGTGAAAAGAATCATTTACATAAACTCTAAAATGAAGGGCATTAGACTACAACAGCCCCAGAGATTTAGGTTTCTACCTAATCAAACTGGTATTGATGTAAGATGTGAAATGAAATGAAAGTCTTTGCCAATCAAAATTGCTCAACTAACTTCTTACCGCGGGGTCTCTCTGTTCTGACTGACTCAAGTGTGTTTTCCCCACATGAGAAAGTTGGTTTCCCATGTTGCTATAGCAGAACAACCTAGACCACTTCTGGTGTGAATGCTACCTGGCCCAAGAGCCTTTATTTTTCTTCCTCACTAAACTCTGTTAAACTGGCTGATGTTTTTTTTTCTTTTCCTTTTAGCAGTCCTACTTACAATCACTCTTCGATGCTTTGGAATTTCATTATTTCTGTATCTTTTTTTATTTGGCATGTCAGTCAGGGTATTGACAGAGACAGAAATCATACCAGTAATTTGAATCAGGAAATCTTAATATAAAACCCATCAACTACTTAGAAGTGGTTAACAACTGAAAAGGGTAGAAAAAGATCCTATAGCAACAGGAATACCAAATTCAGGAAAAACAGCCACTATATCTGAAGCTGAGGGAGATAACACAAAGAAAACTTAGGAAATCTTTTCTTCTTCCCCCACGTATATCCATAAAGATTAGGCTCAGACCTTGATGCCAGGCTGTGCTTATCACAGGAACATACATCCTGACCCTGGTGCATAAATATCCTGGGGGTTTCGGGCCACAGCTCCCTACAGGGTGTGGGAAGTCTGGAGTTGATAGCCAAGCATACAGCCTGAAGAGCTAGAGCTGGGTTGCAAGAAGTGGCTGACAGAGAGGCAGAGACACTTCTGGAAGCATACGAGCCCTGGAGCTCTAACATACTGATCCTCTGCAAGCTGTTCTGTTGGAGGGAACCAAAGCACACCAGAATCAGAAAGCAAAGGTTATTCTTTTGCTAGGGCTTAGCAGCTGGACAAGGAGCAAAGTTTTAGAGGGTACAGGTCCAGTGTCAAAAAGTGGAATATAGCAAAGAAAGCTGGATTTGTAGCTAAGAAGCTATCAAACTCATAATTGGAACATTTGCCCAAACATACATAAATTTTTAAAATAAGGTCAATTGATCAGTCATTTCTGAAGAATATGCACTAGGCTGAAGGCACAGACAAATGCTTAAGCTTTGAAATGCAACTGTTTCGACAACTTGTTTTTATTATTTAAAATTTGCTATGGATAGCTTTCATGGTCAATGGCTATAGATCTACCTCTATCTGTGTTTAGCTGCAAGGTAGGCATGGTATGGTTGCCCTAGAATTTAATTTACGATCTTCTTACTGGGTGGCCATTTAGGTTGCTTCAAAGTTTCTATTATAATAAAAATGCTGCAATATACATTCTTGCCACTTTACTTATAAACAATTTATAGGCATAGAGAGAATTCTGGCAGGATAGACACCAAAATATTTACTAGGCTTGTCTTTAGAGGTGGGAGAGTTGAGAGAATGTCCTCTTTTTACTTTATTCATAGCTGTACTGTTTAAACTGATTTTTTATTGGCAGGCATATCTTTTTTTTTTTTTTTTTTTTTTGGTGGTACTGGGGTTCCTGGAAGCCCTTCTACCTCCGGGCTACACTCCCATACCTATTTTTTTTTTTTTTTCTATTAAACACAGTCAGTTTTATTCAAGGAATGACCATGAGTTCTTGCTGTCCTCCTTCCCACTCCTCTCTTCCCCTCACCAATCTGGCCGTTTTAAGCTTCAGTGGGAGGGGGAGGGGGAGGGCTCTCCCACCCTGAAGGCTGGACTCAGCACTCATGTGGCAGCCACGACGGCTGGGTGTGCTTCCAGCTCTGTGTCCCACAGGTGCCCACTCCACACGCGAGCCGCCTGCAGCAAGCCGGGAGCTGTGCTTCCTGACTCTGCCCTGTGAGGACCTGGAGCCAGCCGGAGGGCAGGAGTGTGGCTCAGTTTGGCAGCTGGGGCTGGAGCTCAGAATTCCCAAAACAGGAGCGAAAGGGCCAAAGCTGGCAGCATTCAGACCTTACAAAAACGGAAAGAGGCGCTTTTTCACAATATAGAGGACGGTAGCCAGGAAAAGGGCCAGCGCAAGGAAGATGAGGAGCTTGTCCGTCAGCTCTCGGTGGTTGTATTTTGTGATGAGCTTCCGGCCCAGCTGGATGGTCCCCGACATGGACTTAAACTCTTCATTTGCATCCAGGATGGTTCTTGAAGAGGTGACTAGAGTCTGCATGGCCTCCTCGCACTGCTGGACCTCCTGGGACATCATCCTGCTGATCCCCATGAGGCTCTCCGTGATGGCACTAGACGTCTGGGCCAGGCTTTCTTTGGTGGTTTTCCTTTGCCTTAAGGCATCTCTTCCTTCAAGAAGCTCCGCTTTCTCTAGATTGTCAATTGCAATTTTGCAGGTGAGATTGGCTTTCCTCCATGAGGTCTGATTGCTGAGCATCTGCTTCTTGTGATTCTCTACCTCCTGCAGTAGAAGCTGCTTCTCCGACTCTTTGTCTTGCTCCTTAGCCGACTGCTCAAGCTCCTGTATTCTGTGCCGGAGCTGTTGAAACTTCTCCTTCACTTTAGTATTCAGTTCGGTAAGTGCACTTAAGGGTCCGGAACAATCTCGAATATTCTGGATAAGCGCTTTCATCTCCAAGTCGAATTTGACAATTTCTTGGTTACAGATCCGGACGTGGACATCCTGGGGAGCCGCCATGTTGGAGACGCCGGCTACGGGCAGCGGCGGCGCCCAAGTTCCTCCCATACCTATTTTTACATTTTTACTTGGAAACAGGGTCTCCTAAGCCAGCGCGCGCGGCTGGCTTCGAACCTGCGCGATCCTCCTGTCTCTGCCTCCCAAGCGCGGGGATTACAAGCGTGCACCACCACGCCCGGCGTCAGGCATCTTTTTATAATTAGAAAAAACAAAGGAAAATGATGTTTTAATGTTGAAAAAAGCATGACAATTGAAATTGTGTGCTGCTGAGGACTCACATGAGGAACACTCTTTCAGCTTTCTTGGAAGGACCAATAGTTGGTCGCTGTGTGACAAAGTCTGATCAAAGTCTGCAGATGTGGCTCTTCAGAGGCTTGCTGTCTTGACGCTGTTTGGAGAGGAGGAAAACATCTCCTTTCACAGAAGCATCTTCCCAGGTGGTTAGAATGATAGGATCTGAGGACCAAGGCCAACCTGATGCTTATTTCTTAATTGCATGGCACACAGGGCAGCCAATTTGAGGGAGACAAATTCAAGGAAGTGTTTTCATTTGTCTGGCCGAATCCTGAAGTGAGGTTTGCAGGCTGGGCCTCAGCTCCGGAGCCAACAGGCTGTGAGAGGAGGAAGAACATCCCTGACTACCAATGCCTAGAGCTCAATCTCATCTCCATACTGTGAGCCTTTTTGCATTTTTTCTTTCTGAAATGAGTATTAGGTTTGAAAGGGTTTAATTATCTATTAAGAGCTCTCCAAATGTTAGAGCTAAACTCCTTTCCCCGACAAACTGCAATGAACATTCAGAAATCAGGGCAGAGTCTCTGACTAGCGTCTTTTCTATCACCTGAAGGGTGATGTAGAAAATTCAGGGTGTGTGTGTGTGTGTAAACCTTGAAGGACGTAGGATGACTGTATACAGAGATGGTTCAGGAACTGAGGCCTTATTCTGGGGGTGAGGTCTGTTTTATTTTCTCTTTTAACACTTTGCTTGTGACATCCAGGGAAGGGGCAGACCTTTTTTCCCTAGTTGGGAGGGAGAAGGGACATCAGGAAGCAGGACCACAGTGAGAAGCCAACAAAGACCATGTGACAGGCTGTGTGTGTATATGTGTGTGTTTGTGTGTAGATTAAAAAAAAAAAACAGCTGTAGGTACACACAGGCAAATAATAACCATCATTTTTAGACAGCAAGGTTTGGCCTTCAGGCCTTTTGCTTTCTCCTTGGTCCTGAAAATAGTCCATTCTGTGGGCTTCCCGGATGGGGTCTGAGCATCCAGCTGCTACCAATAGTGGAGCAGTCTGCACTGTGGGACGGGCCTTTGGCCTGCCTGTCACCTTCTTTGTTTGGGAAACATGAAAGAAAAAATGGATGAAAAGCACTTAAAGATAGAGCACTTCTCTTTCTGACATTTCTTTGTTTTGCCCAGTTTCTTTCTGGTGGGGTCAGATGAAATGCTTATTATTATCAGAAGCACAAAAAAAAGCATGAGAACTAATGTGAATTATGTGTTTATTTTGGAGTAAACACTCTCAGGAGTCAGTCGATTTCAGAGATTGCCTGTTTATGCCTCTGGTTCTCCAGTGGTGCTGTGGTCATCTTTACACAAGCACCGGGAACTGTGGCATAATTAATGTTGATACCCTAGCCAGAATTGGTATTTGAAGCCCAACTTAAGGGCAGCGTTATTTGCAGAAAATAATGAAGGGCCTTCAGGTGGGGAGGCCGAAGGGGCTTGGCGAAGCCATCCTGGTGCTTGTGGAGTAAGCACAGCTTGCCCTCTTTCCCAGAGCACCTGGTGGCAGAGCCCTGCTCCACTCCTGCTGACATTTGAGAATTGGAAGGAGGCCATGTCTGATGGCTCAGGGACAGCACTTGGGATCAGAGCCCTGTTACCCTCTTCTAGAATTCCTGGCAGCAGCCGCAACTTCCAATGGGTCACTTTCCCGTGAGGGAGGGACAAACGCTCCAGCCAGATCGCTATTCTGAATCCTGCCTGTTGTAGATGCTATCCAGATTTACGTTTTCAGGGTCAATTTGCTATCTTTGCATTTCCTTGAGTTCCCTTTGCTGGCTGCTTTGGCTTCAGTTGTGGTCTTAACTTGTTGGTTTGTAGGCTAAAGGCCCCAAATGTGATGAATCATAACCCTAAATAACCACAGTGTTTTAAGATACAGTGATCTTTGGTATTCTTTTCAGACTTGAGGCTTAGCAGCCATGTGAGATCAGTAGAATGGCTAATTTTATCTGCATTTTATACAAAGTGACAGAGGTTCGCCAGAAAGGTTCACCAGAAAGGTTGTGTCCATAGCCCAAAGCTAGACAGCTTGTGAGTGGAAGAGCTGAGTCTGTCTGACTTGAGGACCTGTTTGCCTGGTCCAGGCAGTAATACCACCTCGCATTTCACCTGCACTGTGCCCTTTACAAACCTCTTCACCTTACAAACTCTACAGTAGTTGTCAATGAGAACATTTATTCAGAAAAAAGCTGTAGTGGCCAAGATGAGAGAACCTGCAATAAATCCAGGGCTCTTTCCTTTTTTATTTGGCTTGCCATCAAGGGAGCAGAGGTACCTTGGTGTGTGCACTGGTTGCATCTCTTAGGGTCAAATGGACGACATTCCAAACAGTGAATCCTGCTGTTTGAGGTGAGATGGACTTAGACATGGTGTTATGGTTTGGACTTAAAATGTTTTTCTAGCTGGGCATGGGGTACATGCCTGTAATCCCAGTGCTTAGGAGGCAGAGACAGGAGAATCGAAGGATCAAGACCAGCCTCAGCAACTTAGACCCTGTTTCAAAATAAAAAGAGATGGTGGGTAGAATGGTCCTGGGTTCATTCCCCCATACCAAAAAAAAAAAAAAAAAAAAAAGAAAAGAAAAGAAAAAAATGTCTCTCTAGATCTCATGGAGGGTAGGTAGCCATGTTGTTAGAGGTGGGTTTGGTTGCTGAGGAGGGTTCCTTGAGGATTTAGCCTTGAGAATTATATATGATCCCTCTTCACCTTGCTTCCAGGCTTTATTATGTGAGGGCAGACCTCTACCTATCTCTGTCTGTCTGTCTGTCTTTCTTCCCTAAGCCACACCCTGAGTTCTGCAAATGTAAACTGGCCTAGCATGGACTGAAACCTTATAATCTCCGGAACTGTGAACAAATAAATCCTCCTTCCTCTAAATTGTGGCAGTCAGATGCTTTGGATTACAATAGTGAGAACACATAGAGAGGGTCCTGACTACATAAGATGGGTGTCTTCTACCAAAGATGTTATCTGAAGCCAGGCAGGATGGTACACAATTGTAATACCAGTACTTGGGAGGCTGAGATATGATCAAAGATTTGAGGCCAGTTTGTGGTAACTTAGCAAGACTTTATTTCAAAATAAAAAAATAAAACAGGGCTGGGTGTAGCTCAGTGATAGAGTACCCCTGTTTCAATCCTCAGGATTAATTTCAATTTTTTTAAAGATAATATCGGATGTAATAATCAGGGCATGTCTCCTGCAGAATGCCAATGGGAGGGAAAACGTGAGTTTTCTGTAGAAATATTTTTAAATCTAGTAAGGAGAGCCATTTGTGACTTAATAAAGATGACTGCCATTTATTGAGGTCTTGGTATGTGGAAGACATGGGTGTGTGTGTTTATGTGCACACATGTGCATGTGTGTAGTTCCTTATATAATTCAATACTTCCCATGAACCCATGACTAATCTGCTCTTGACAATGCTGTCTGTTATATAGATATAACCAGTTCTTCCCTCATCAGAACCATATGACAATTTCTCAGGGTCCAGAAGACAAGGTGTAAAAAGGACTTCAGCGTTCTGAGTGTCAGGTATCAAGAAACTGAAACTTAGGGATGTCATCACTGGCCATATCTGTCAGGCTAGCAAGTGTTGGGTCTAAGACTTGAACATCCCATGCCATCCCAGTCCTACAGAGGGTCACATTTGTGAACTCTGACTCCCACAATTATTCCAGCACCTGAAACGTGTAGTTAACACTCACGAGGTGTTTATAGCATAAGTGAATTTTTTATTTCTACTGAAGAGTTTTCAAAAGTGGGCATGGGAGAAATCCTGGCCTTTTTCCATGTCTCTGGAGACATTGTCATACATGCCACCACCTTCCAGGGCCACAGCTGAGCCTGCCCCTTATCTCAATAGACCTGTATTGTGGGGGTCTCACTAAGAACAAGTCATTCTTACATAAAATTTTCCTTCTTTAGAGGAATTCTTGGCAGCTTCTAAGAAGGGGCATGTCTTCCTTTTGTTACTTGTCTGTTGGGGGCGATCAGGGCAGTAGGGATGGAGATTTCTGAAATTGAAGAGTGAGGATTTGATACTGAACTCCCTGTTTTCTCCAAGTTTGCCACTGAATGTTTTCAGAGCAAACAGGAGGAGTAATGATAAATATTTCAAAGCTTGAATGCAAGTTTTACAACACCACGGCCTTACAAATGTACTAACACTGCTGCAAATCTCCTAGAGGAGTACATTAAGGTGATTCATAAGAATAGAAAATTTGTCCTCGTCAGGCAGAGTAGAGCAGGACAAATTACCAGTGGACACACTATTACAACCATTCATAGTGCTTTCAAAATTACAGCTGGCATTTATTTCTAATAAGTCATGGTGAAATAGGTGAGATTACTGTACTATATGATAGAAAAGATCTCTTTTTTTAAAGCACATCCTTTTCTGTGGGTTTATAATAGGTAAACCACTCAGAAAAGGGAGTGTTCTATTAAAGGGCATTAGGGAGAGTTTGCCCTGGGCATCAACATAGCTTGATGACAGACCATTGCTGGGACATCTTTTTCTGTTAGGTTGTTTGTAGCTATTACTCTAGAAAATGCAAAAGGATACTGCCATTTGTAACTATCAATGCCAAGTATGAATGCCACAGATTCTAAAATCTATGAGAGAAGGCTGTTAATCAAGTAGCAACCTTATGTCCAGAAGAGATTTTCTTGTGTGTGCATGTGTGTATTTTCTCTTATTTTGATCACCCCTTATAAAATTTAACAGAGAGTGGTTCCTTTTTTTTTTTAAATCATGTTTGCCACTTGTCTCAGAACTGTACCTACCTAGTGTAGCTAATGTCCGCTTTTCTGTATTCTAAACTGTCTTGCTAGAAAAGACAAACTTAGTCATGCAGGTGGCCACCTTCTTGTGTTCTCATGCTGTTCTGTTTCTGTGCACACATCCTTGGGGTATCTTTGTGGGTCCCACTTTCATCTTTGAATAAGGCCACCAGTCAGATTAGAGCCCGTCCTAAAGGCTTCACTTTAACTTAATCACCTTTCTTTAAGGGCCTTATCCTTGAATACAATCACATTCAGGGGAACTGGGGGTTAAGACATCAACACAAAATTTGGTGGGGGTGGAAGGACCCAATTTGGCTTATAACAAAAGCTTAAATGCCATTTATAGCAGTTATCTTTGGGGAAGGGGAATGTGAGCCTTAAAGAGGAGGTAGATGCACTTTCCATTGTGCACCTTTGACTAGGTGTGTGTGACTAGGTCCTGTTGCTAAACCCGCAGTTATCCTTAATGATTTCAAAGTAATATATCTCTGGAAATCCCTTCCCACTTGCTAGATCTGAATGACCGTTAAACTGTCATTAGTGGCATCCTATGTTTCACAGAGCCCTGGGTTCAGTGATATCAGCGCCTAGTTTATTTCGGGTAAATTATATCCATTCCCATTAAGAAAAATGAGTGACAAGTCATATATGGACCATTAAACATCATCTCAAAATCTTATGCTCACATCCCTATTTATAAAATGATTCTTTAAAAATGTACATTTTTTGTGAGAATATTCTTCTAAATATAGTTCTGATTCTAGCTCCAGGCTGAATTTTCATCTTTTCCTGGGGGCAACATAATTGTTTTCAAGTCTAATTAGGATTCTACCAGAAAATGGGGGAAACAAGTGTGTGGACAATTTTTCCTTTTATTTTCCTAAGAAATAGCAAAAAATGTGAGAAAGAAATTTTACTATGATGCCCTCAGCTTCCACTTGCTGTCTTACAGCTAATAATTTGCTTCTTTTATTAGGCTATTATTATTATTATTTTGATTATTATTTTAGAGCCTTCATCTCTTCTAACTTGGTGTATGGCTTACTGAGAAATATACTGTTCATCATCAATACCATTTGTCATAGTATATATATATGTGTGTGTGTGTGTGTGTGTGTGTGTGTGTGTGTGTGCAGGTTGATAATGTGTGTATTTTAGTATTTCCACAGTTTTTTAGTCACATTTCATATGTTAAAATAAAAAGGAACATGCTGGTATAAAGAGTCTACGTGGGCCAAAAAGTACACGTGGGCACTTTCCTTTGCCCTTTCTAGCAAGCCAGCTTAGAGCACAGGGGAGCGCACATTAGCTGTACTAGTGTGCTCTTGGTGTCGTCTTGTTTCCTTGAAATTCACTGCCAGGAGCACCTGCCAGCCTTTAACTGAAGGCTTTCTCCTGACCCTGGGTGTGCATAGCAAGTGGGCAGGGTGAGCTGAAAGGGCCTAATGTCTCAGGAGCAAATTTTGGGCAAGGACATATCAGCAATATCCATACCCTGGCTCCTAACATTTCACCTGGGATAACTCTGCAGCACATTCTCTGCTGCATCAGCCTAAGTCTCTAGTAGGACTGAGCCTCAGTGGTCCATGGTGGTGACTCTCCCTGTGCACCCTCTTTATTGGCTTCCTTTCCTTTCCATCTCCTCCCTATCTTCTTGCCCTTAAGAGTTTTTCTAAGATCACCTCTTACCTAAAGCCGCTGTCACAGGGTCTTCTTCTGAGCGATCCGAGCAAAACCCCTACAACTTCAAACTGCTCCCCACTAGAAATGACGAGCATCGATCTCAGTGACATGTACAGGCAAGGGGAGAGAGTGCGGTGGGATCCGGAGGGAAACACACCCATGTTGTGTGCACACATTCCTATCATCCTACGTCTCATCATGATGTTTAATGACAATGCGCCAATGAAAGTATTGTAAAAAAAAATGCTCACCCACTCCACTGACCAAAAAACAGCAGTGACAACAAATTCAGCCTTTGACATTCCCCTTGCTCTTGCTTTGTGCAAATCTTTGTTTATTTGGAAACAAAAAGAAGAATCCTTAGGGAAGGATTCCACAGCAACTTGGGCTGGAAACCCCAGCAGAAGTGTTTCTTGTGTTGCCAACATGATTGCCCTGAGAGGCCACAGACCGCCCTGGAAGATGACAGGCCACCTGCCAGGAGTCCCAGCCTGAGTCCTGTCACAAGCCCATGCTAAGAACAGACCCAGACCTTTGGGGGGAAGAATCTGGCCAGAGTCAGATTCTCAGTCCAGGTCTTGGTGGCTTAATCCTTAGCTGTAAATTTTTTTTCTTCTTTTGCATCTGGCCTCCAAGTTAATGCTTCCTAAATGCAGCTTTTGTGATGTGAATTTCTCTTTCTCTGAAGGGATATTCAGGTTAAAAAAGAAAGAAAGAAAGAAAAAGGCCAAATCGGTTTTCCTAGTTTATCTTCCCACAGTGATTTATTTCCCCAGGAAAAGCTTAAGCTCAAATGTCATTTTTGGTTCTCATTGCAACCCCTCTTTGTGCTGAAGGACTGGAGCCCAGCACAGAGGACTCAGCCCCTGAGGTTGCCCGGGTGGCCTGGGTTTTATGCCAGATTCAACTTCTCTGGCCTGCTGTGTCCTGTGAACGCTGCAGGCTGGTATTTGGTGCGAGGGAGGATTAAGCCTTGGATTCAGGCTTACAAATGACACTTCCTCAGGGGTCTACTGACTCATGGTGGGGCCTGCAGGGAGCAGCATATGGGGTCCCCACAGGACATTACCCGGTGACCCTGAGAAGGCTCCTCGCTGTCTGATTTCTAACTATGAGAAAACAGGTAAGAGCTTTTTCAAGTGTTTAAAAACTCCATTCAAGCCCCGGCCAACAATGACCACACATTTATCTACCAAGCTCCTTATTAGATACCAGTGGTGCATTTACCCAGAGAGCTTTTCTCCATAAAGACTTTTGGTTGAGAAGATGGTTGAGAAGAGGCCTTTCTTCCTTCTTTGTTCATATATTCAGATGTTAGAATCTTTGCATATTTGGGACCCCTTTTGGCTAAAATTAAACTGGACCTGGACCTTGCAGTGGCTCTAACACACTTGAAATTGGTCTTGCCTTTTGGGGTGTGGGTAGGGGAAGTAGGGATGTGGTGGGTTTTAAGACAGAACCAAAATACTTTACTGCTCAGGAATTTTAACTCCAGAAGCCTTCACCACTCCTTTTACTATAACTCCTATGCGTGCATGAGTGTGAATATGTTGTTGCGTAAAAAAATAAATAAAAGATGGAGGGAGCTGTCACTCTGACAAGGATAAATTGCCTCAGGTGCTTGTTTTTCCTGCCCTGGTCCCTCTTCTGCTGTTTAGCAGCACAAGAAAGAGAGCACAGTGCCCTCCCTTAGGAGTCCTGGGTGCATTTATTAATTTGAATTCAGTAGCTTTAAAACATCTCCTGTAGGGAACACCCAGGTGGCTTTCCAGGCCCTTGTAGCTTTGTGCTTGCACGCTGGAGGCCTGAGCACACCACTTTCATGTTAGGCGCTCTGTAGTTCTGTTTCTTGATTTTTTACTTCTTAAATAGATATGTTTTGCTGTGACCGTGGTGTAGCTCCAACTTCCTCTTTGCAGATGAATCAAAACCATCCTGGGTTTCCTGTCCCATGGAAATATGGATGTTGCAAAGGGACAAAATAAACCCGATCTTAAAGATCTCTGTGGAGAATTAGTCTGTGGAGAGCACAGGTGTTCTGTGCTAACATTTTACCACAATGACCTCGGCATAGTTTACATGACCCAGGAGGCACAGCAGAGTCTAGCATCAAGGCTACGGGCTCTACCACTTCATATGGCTCCTGCCAACTGGTTAACTTTAGTCTCCTTATTACTGGAAGGAGACAATAATAATACCTCTCATTGGATTGCTGTGAGGATTAAATGAAACAGCATATTAAAGTACTTAGGAGAGTTTTTGGCACAGAAGGCATTTGACAAATATTAGCTAGTGCTAGTCTTTTGTTGACTTCTGTTATAGACCACCACCTCAAGAATGGTTGGCTTAATTGCAGTGTTTTTGTATATATATATATATATATGTGTGTGTGTGTGTGTGTGTGTGTGTGTGTGTGTATACATTATATATATATATTGTATATATATCTTAAATTATTTTATTTTATTCCTCATTCAATTAATTCTTTGTTCTTTTTGTTGTATGTAGTACTAGAGATCGAACCCAGGGACGTTCTCCCCTTTGAGCTACACTCCCAGCTCAATTTCAGGTTTTATTTTGAAGCAGGGTCTTGCTAAGTTGCTGAGGGTAGCTGCAAACCTGTGATCCTTCTATCTCAGCCTCCCAATTACTAGGTTACAGGACTGAACCACTATGCTTGATTTTTCAGTTAATTAATACTTTTTTCCTCCTGTGATACTGGGGATTAAACCTCTGAGATACACCACAACTCTTTTTATTTTTATTTTTTATTTTGAAACAGGGTCTTGAAAGTTTTCTCAACATTGCTTAGGCTGTCCTTGAATCTGTGTTCCTCCTGTCTCAAATTCCAAAGTGCTGGGATTACAGGCATGTGCCACCATACCCAGCTTAATTAATTTTTATATGAATGCCAAGAAGGGAAGTTGTGTTTTCTCCACTTCTTTAACTGGAAGACCTACTGGTCACTTCAAATTTAAATTCTCTGAAACCTTATTCTTAATTCTCCCCCTATTCTCTCCCACTGTAGATAAGGACAGTTCTATTTCTCCCCACTTTTCTCTCTTGTATCCTATTTGCTCTTCTTCTCTCACCCAGCCTCCATACTCAACCCTTCAACAAAATTCATCAACAAACTCCTGTTGCTTTATCTTCAAAATAGATCTAGAGCAAACCACCTCCCACTACCCCTGCCTTTGTGCCCTGGTCCTGGCTTGTCAGAATGGTTTCCTCACTACTCTTCCTGTTTCTACCTAAAATATACTGCTCTTATCATCAGCTAAGAATTGTGCATGTAGACTGCGCTGCTTCTCCAGGCAGGAAGCATTCACCTGAGTGCATGTCTGATACCAGGCCCTGTTACCACTCTGAACTCGGCCTACTCCTCTCCAGCCACTGTACTGTCTTCTAGCTCCTCCCCAAGCGCCCAGAAACTCAGCCCCAGTGCTTCTAGCACTGTGAGAAAACAAATTTCTGTTGTTTCAGCCACCTAGTCATTGGTATTTGGTCATGAAGGCCCTCACAGACCAAGACAGGGAGGTAATAAATGTGAGTGCCTACTATGCTCTTAAAAGAAAAGGGAGGACCTGGAAAAGCAGGCCCTTGTAATTCCATGATCAAAGAACTGAATGCTAGTAGCCACAGCTAATAAGAAGAGTGTGGGCTAATGCATAGCAAATGCACATTTTTAGAATCCATATACAAAGTGAAATAGAAAGGGCTGGAAGGTAACCTGTAAGTGGCTGCTCTCAAGCCCCCACATATGTCTTCTTTAAGCATGGCTTGGGAAATCCATGTCATGCGATGAAAATCCAGGCCTCTCTCCCATATGTCCACATATCCTGAATCTGTGATTCATGAGCCCCGTCCTCTTAAATGCAAGGTGGCAGGCTGTGGGCTCCTTTCCAGGGTACCCATAACACAGTCAATATGGTATTTTTCAGAAGAGAATATTTATTGTTTTAACAGCTGTACTTCTACTTTCTTGGATTTAAAAAAAAAAATTACCTGCACCCACAAATGACTTACAGGGATTGGAAAATGTAGCTTTAAAATTTCCAATTTAAAAAATCCTACAGGTTTTACAAAACTGCCCTCAAACCGCAGCATTTTTTCCATTCTCACTTTTTTCTTATTCCTGGAAAAACTGGGGAAGCTGAGAGCAGTTTTCAGCAGCCAGAATTTCACTGGGATTTTCATCAAAATTCTGCTTGTTTACGACAATTCCAGCAGGGCCTAGTCTTCATTGGATACTGGCTTGTCTAAGGAGAGCTAGGACCTGTGAGATGCAGAACTTGCAAGTTCTCATTTAATTTTAGTTAAGGTATGTGTCTTCAAAGAAAGATTTGTTTTTGAAGGGCTGCTGATGAAATTGCAATGCTAAGCTCTGTGGGTTATTTGTTTTAAGATTGTATATAAAGTACTAACATTATTATGACACAATTACCAGTAAGTAATCATCCAATTGCCATAAACATGTCCCTTTCAAAATATTGCAAATTAATATTCATGCTTTCCTTGAATCTAACATTCTGAGCTAATGTGTGCCTACATAGTTTATCAAAATGCACATTATTTTTTTTCCAGTGAAGGGAGGAATTATTGTTTGGTTCTTCATCTTGAGGTAGGCTCATTGAATGTAGCATTAGTTACTCTGGAAGAGACTTTTCATGTTACAGCACTGCCACCAACAATAAACTAGATGGTACCAGGTAAAGCATCACCACTCTTTTGAAGTTGTATTATTAAAAAAGCCACACTAAGCCTTCAATCCTGGAAGTTTAGAAATTGTCAACTGCATGATGATATGTAATTTTCACATGTAATGGCCATTGTACATGTGCTTCTAAGAGTTGATTGTTGAGTCACTAAGAAAAGATCCTGGAATCTCACTATAAATAAATAACTCAGACTTGCCATCCCCAAACTTCATAAATCTACCTATGAACAAGTAACCCTTGAAACAAAGTATGGTTTAGAAACGTAAAATTAACAAAAGTGATTGGAGAGGGAAATGAGGACCATATAATAATCCTGGGATAAATATAGTATATTTAAAAATTTTAAATGTAAGTGGACTAATTTCATTGTGTACAAAAATCTGGTGATAATACTGTTTTATTTTAATCAAACACATCATAAATGAAAACCAGACAAACCTTAGTTAACTCACACTGGGGAAGTGTTTTTAAAGTCCTCAATAGATTTTTGTGTACCAAATGCATATCTATCAATGTTTGTACACAGTGGTATTCTGGTTAGCTGCTTAACAACGGGCTCTCCTAAAACAAACTGATAGAAGCCATCATTTATAGGTTTTTACAATTTCTATGGTGTAAATACTCATACCATGGCCAATTTCAAGCTACCAGCGTGCCCATTTCTAAATGTAGAGCTGGGATGAAGTGTACACAATTGGCTCTTGAGAGCCAGTATGGGTTGGGTCCAGCACACTATGCCAGTGGTTGTACAGAAAAATATTTAATTTAGGACATGAAAGTGTTTTCAGTGAATCACATGCTTTTGAGACCCATAGATCTGGAATAAAATGTAACACATGTTGTTATAATATTACAATGAGGAACAATGGGCTGAAAAAGAGAGTTGCAGTTCCAACTAATTACATTACTAATAATACATTACTAATAATTACATTACTAATGTAACCCGAGGATGACTGCTTGATGACTGCTTGCTCTTTTTGCAGTCATCACGACATTGTGGGAAGAACATGGAATTTCAGGTCAGACAGGCCAGAGGGTCAGTCTGGCCTCTGCCACTGGATAACCTTGGCCTCTGGACACATTCACTAAGTGACACCTGACTGTTGGTGCCCCCAGTGCTAATGGTTAAATGATACCTTTCAGCACACTGAAACAATGCTATACAAGAGGTAGACATTCCAGACATGGAGAAAAAGATAAGCCCATGTAAAAAGTTGACTGCACATTTAAACGCTGTTAACTCTGTCTTGATTCTGAATATCCAGAGCTGTTACTATTGACATATTTTTAAAAAGATTTTTTTGGTGGCATTGGGGATTGAACTCAGGGGCATTCTATCTCCTAGCTACACCCTCAGCCCCATTTATTTTTATTTTGAAATAGTGTACAAGGTTGATGGTAGTCTCATTACTTCCTGAGATTCTCCTCAAACCTATGATCCTCCTCTCTGATTCCCAAGTACTAGGATTACAGGTACCGTCACACTGAGCTCTAACAGGTTATTTTATTGACACATACCTGCACTCATACATTCACGAATACATTATTCCAATGGATTTTAAGACTCTTCTCAGTATAAGAATTTGATCACTTTTATAACTCAAACTCCAAAGAGTCTTGTATCAACTTGTGACTTGAACTGTAGGGTCAGACATGTATGTTTTGGGTTTGCTATTTAGTTAAGTATCTTGAGTAAATGATTTAATGTCTTTGCACTTCAGTGTCCTCATCTAATATCTACCATGTAGATACTTGTCAGGTCTTGGTGAGTATATATATATATTGGATACAAGACCCTGTGATAGAAGATATATACCCATTTGTATCCATTGGCCAGTATTTCCCCACTTTTTCTTTCCCACTACTCTTCCCAGACTCTGGTTCCCAATATTTTACATCTAGGAGTTATATAAAACTAAAATAATTTTTTTTAAATTGTTTTATTGAACATAAATAGTATACATTTAAACTATATTTGGTGCCCTCTCCCCCCCGCCCCCATTTTCCCTTCCCTCCTCCCACCAATGGTTGTCCAGGTTAACCATGTGTTTACATGCTTTATCTTCTTCATCAGGCTTCAGAGACTGTGTCTTAATTATTTTGGTATGGTCTTTAAATGATTTGGCAACAAAATCCAATCAGTTTCTTATACAAAGTATATGCTATGATGATATATGATTGGTGTTAAGCTCTACAGAGGTCAGTAAGGAATTAAGATTTCAACTCCTATATATCTTTAAACAAAACAAAAACATCTAGATCATTCTCACCCAATAGAACTAAAGCAAATATGCATAGGGTTTTCTTAAAATTATTCTTTATTTCTTACATTTATACAAAAATTATACCTATTTATGTGGTATGATATGATGTTTTCCTACATATGTATACTGTGTAATGTTCATAATAAGCAAATCTACTTCTTCACAACTTCATCATTTCTTTGTCATAAGAACATTAAAAATTCTCTCTTCTGGCTTGTTTTAAATATACGGTACATTATTATTATCTAACCATGCTCTACTAATTTGTCATCTTTCTCCTCTGTGTGATAGAATACAGAACACCAGAACTTACTTCTCTCATCTAACTCTAACTTTGTATCAAATAGCCAGTATTTCCTCACTCTTTCCTTTCTACCACTCTCCCCAGACTCTGGTTCCAAATATTCTATGTCTAGAAATTATACTAAATCAAACTAAAGGGCTTCTTCATCTGACATCTTCATGCCAGGTGCCAACTGGCTACAACACAAATTCTGTGTATGAAACACCATAAGCATAAAGACAACAAGGCCACTGGCACACCCCTAAGGCCCCTTATCACCACTGTCACCTCATATATGCTGTTTGTCTTTGGAAATAAAGTACTGACAGTAGTGAAGCCACTATGAGGATCCCCCGTAACATTGTGCTATATTCAGCTGATGAATCTGGACTTCGTAACTATTTGCTAATGCAGGACGATGCAGTCATTAGGAGCTGTGTGGAAAGACACAGTCACCTTCCTCGTATTCAACTTGACATTTTCTTGATCAGAACCGACATCACAGGATCTCAGATCCAATATATTGTAGAAAGGGTTTGGCCCCCTCAGCCATAATGGGCAGAAGGAGGGAGCCATCATCTGAAATATCTGCCTAAGATTATTAAAGTTATGGCAGGAACAGAGATTTCTGTATGCAAGCCAAATAAAATTATTAAGGTGAACTTTCTCACTCAGCACTTAATAGGTAATCAATTTCCACTCCCAAGAGTGGAGGGTGAAAATCAAGGAGGTAACGATAATGCTGCTTCCTTACATTTGTGAAGGTTTTTCAAGTGTGTAAAATGATTTTCCATCTGTTATTTCATTTAGTTTTCACAGCAGCATAAAATTAGCAGAGCACAAATGCATGCATGCCTTTCATCCATGATGTGTGACGTAGTTATTTTGGATGCATCTACTATGCACCAGCCTGTGGGATAAGAATTGGGGACAGAGTGGCGCAGAAACAAGAAGAGGGTCTCTTGTTTGACTTTAAGCCATGAGGAAACGGATGCATTGTATGAATTACCCAAGATCACAGGGGGAAGAGGTTGAGTTTGAAACCTATTAGAGCAGTATGAACCTTAGTCTGTGCACAGTAAATGGAGAGGATTTTATGCACTTGACTTTGATACAAAGCTCCTGTCTCCTGGGGTCCTCATCTCTGTCCATTTGTCACCTTCCTAAAGAGGTTTCTGTGTGGTCATATCCCTAGTGCTTCTGTCTACCTAGAGACATCATGAAGGATCTGAAGCTTTCTGCCTTTGGTACGAGGAAGCAGGTACCAGGAAGCAGGTACCATTCTTCTTCCTCTTCACTGCACCTTTTGCCATCTTGTCCTCTGGGACACCTTTTGGCAACATATGTCCTCAACATACTTTTTCTGTGCTTCCTCTCATCTCTCCATTTGCAGGCCTGAGAATTTGTACACCAGGTCAGAATGACCATGATATGCTTTGTCTTAACCTTTTGTTGAAACCAAAATCATAGAGCCAAACTCTTCTTTGAATGGGAGAAGAAAAAAAGGCAAGTTATTAGAGAAAAAGTTTATTTTAATAAGATAGTTTAATGACAGAACAGAGAAGAATTGAGTCAGGCCCATGACTGGGAGAGACAGACTAGCTTGTGATTAGCCTGTCTTCCTGTGGTGACAGCAATGAATACAGAGAATTCTGAACATTGACACTGGAAACCCACTGGGTCTCTCCACATAGTGGCTGGAGACTAGCACCTGAAACTCCCAGCCCAACTCCACAAGACAATTCAAGTCTCAAGAAATGTTAGCATTATAGAAGAATCCAGAGTGATTAATAGAACGGAAGTCTTGCCTTACGGTTTGCAACTGAAACAAAACATGCGTAGGTTTTCCAACCAATTATTAAATGGCAATTATTAAATGGGAAAGATGAGAAGTGCTAACAATTCAGAGCAAAGGGTGATATTAAGTAAGCAAAGGAAAAGTTTATATTGGAAAATACTGAGGAACCTTTTCTGTGAATGAAAACTTTTAGCTTTTAGAATGACTTCCTTTTAGAGGAAGAAAGGTCAGTTGTTAAATGTTTTATTAGAAAAAAAACCTTAACATGATATGATGTGCACATCTCCAGATTTCACCAGCCTTTAGGGGCATTTTGGGGCATGGTAATAGTTTTGTACTGATAGTAATAGCTCTTCTTCAACGGTTAGACTGTAAAGTTCAACTTCTCTCTCATACATTCCTTCAGTTAGTCCTGGGACTCATTAATGAGAGAATTTCTTTATAAACTCCCCAAAGATTGACAATGCATTGGACTTGAGTTATTTTCTTTCAATTTCTTCTGAATTAATTTAACTCAGGAGTTACCCCCATAGTTTGAAAATAGTCAACAAATATCTTTGTGTTGCTCCATTAATTATCAGAGCTTATTTTAAAGACTGAGTATTTGTAATCTAAAGATTCAAAATCCCAAACACTCCAAAATCTGCAATGTTTGAGCACTGGCCTTATATCACAACTGGAAAATTTCACACCTGAGCTCATGTGATGAATCACAGTTACTACCCATTTGCACCAAAATTACTTTATAAAATTATATTCAGGCTATGTATAGAATGAGTGAAGTCCTTTCTTTAAAATTATATATGTACAAATATTTCAAAATCTAAAAAGGTATCCGAATTCTAACGTTTGGTTCCAGACACTTCAGGCAAGTTCCACTAAGCCTGGACTTGACAGGTAAACAGCACTTGTTAGCGTTCCCTTCTCTTGAAACATCTTCATGTGGGCATTAAGATATGGTCTATTGGTTTTCCTCCCACCTTACTGGCTGCCTCTTTTCAGTCTTCTTTGCTGGTTTCTCTTCATCTCTATTGCTCTGGACACACACATCTCTACTTGTACTCACTTCAGTGGCCATAGCATAGCAATCTTATGGCTTTAATAATTCAAAACCTATTAAAAGAGACAAGGTCATTGTATATTGATAAAGTGATCAATTGAACAAAAGGAAAACATTATAAATATATATATATATACACAGACACCTAACACTAGAACACTCAATTATATAAACCAGAGTTTTACTAAAGCTTTACTGTCTCTATGAATTCTTTCAAGCCTAGCCAATCTATGATCCATTCATCTTCCATTTTCCTTCATTGCTTTATCTTATATATATATATATATATATATATATATATATATATATTATTATTATTTATTTGTGGTGCTGGGGTTTGAACCCAGAGCCATTTTACCTCTAAGCTAGAATCCCAATCCTATTTTACTTTTTATTTGGAAACCTTGTTGAGAAACTTGCTAAGTTACCAAGGCTGGCTTCAAAGCTGTGATCTTCTTGTCTCAAGATCCCAGGTACTGTGAACATATTTCTTGTTTGTTAGAATAGAAAATCTGTGACAGCGCCGGGCGTGGTGGCACATGCTTATAATCCCCGCGCTTGGGAGGCTGAGACAGGAGGATCGCACAGGTTCAAAGCCAGCCTCAGCTACTTAGTGAGGCTCTCAGCAACGTAGCGAGATCCTGTTTCCCAAATAAAATATATTTTAAAAAAAAGGTCTGGGAGTATAGCCTGGGGGTAGAAAGCCTCTGGGTTCTACCCCTAGTACCACCAAAAAAAAAAGAAAAAAAGAAAATCTGTGACAGCAAGTTTGCTGTGTGTGTGTGTGTGTACGTGTGTGTGTGTGTGTGTGTGTGTGAGTGTGTGTCCTCTGTTCACTACCTGACTCATAGGTTACACACACACACATACACATTCATTGATATATAGAATATTAATCAAATATGAATTGACTTTGAATATAATGCATATCTGATAAGTGAGTGGATGTTGACTGTGTCTTGGGACAGGTCTCTTTGTGTTCTTCTGTTTCTGATCCCTTGTTGACATTGTGCCCCTGCGTCTCCATCATGTGTAAGCAGAGAAGTCTGTCTGGTGGCCACATTGGGCTATTGAGATGCTGACTCTGCTGGATGATTTGTGGCTGAATGGGCTGGATTGCAAGATAGTTTAAGAGAAGTCCTAGCTGGACGTGGTGGTGAATGTTTGTAATCCCAGCATTTGAGAGGCTGAGACAGGAGGATTGCAGTTTACGGACATCCTAAGCTACTTAGGCTCTTTGCAACTCAATGTTTCAAAATAAAAATAAAAAATAGGGCTGGGGGTCTAGCTTAGAACTGGAACGGCCCTGGGTATCATCCTCAGTACCACAAAAAATTAAAAAAAAAATTAAAAAGAGAAGTCCTCTGAGACCCAGTCTACCCCATGGCTGATTCTAAGTTCTTCAAAGTTTTCTGTGAAAAGTCTCTTTAATGGTAGGCTCTAACTTCCTCCTATTCTTAATGGATTTGGAAACCGCCTAGAGGCCAGAGGGATACGGTACAAATACTCTCTCATCTCTTTATTCTGGGGCATCTAAGCCCAAAATGCCCACTGCTATACCAGTGGGAAGAAAGCAAAGCTTCCATGCCTATTGAGTCAAATTACAAAGTACTGGGGAGATCAACACTCCACAGAGTCCACGGTTCTATATCTGGGTTCTGTTGACTCTCATAACTGTTACAGCTCGATCACCCAGGTAGGATGGGAAGGGATGGACTAGAATGGGGGAGGCAGAGGACAGGTGAGAGATTTGCTATTACTTGCAGGGAGACAGTGCCTCTACTGTAGGACTTCACCTCAGGGCATCCTGGTTTACTGGAGAAAAGAGGCTGCTTATATTCTTTCCTGTTGCTCCTTCAGTCTGTTTCCTGTTTTTTCCTCCAGTCATCAGAAGATGGCAGCAGAGATCACTCTCTTCCCTCTGTTGTGCATCCTCCATCTCCCATCTGCCTCACAGGACATGAATGATCACTGGTGAATGCAGGACAAAGTCTTTTGCAAAAACATATTGATTTCATTCGAGGAAGACAAATTCATAAACTGTACAACTGTATTCATCAGTTCATTTCAGGAGAATGTGATATAGGAGTTGTGAAAAAATTCCCAGTAGCACATCATCCGTATCTCTTCCATATGTGAAGACGGTAATGCTCACAAGAGGGAGAATTGCTACTGTAGCTGACAGCTGTCTTTCCAAGTGTCCTTGCTTAACCCATAACCACTGTGTGGAGCCAGGCCAGGGATCTTGCTGAAACTTTTTTTTTTTTTTTTAATTTAAACCACATAGTCCAAACCTCCTTCAGGGCTGAAAAGACTGCATAGGGTCTGCCCACATCTCTCAATTCATTTATTTATTTATTTATCCTGGCCCTGGCCTTATCTTGCGTACTGGTCCAGAATCTAAAGAAACCTGTTCTTGCCATATTTTACCTAGATTGTGTGTGTGTGTGTGTGTGTGTGTGTGTGTGTGTGTGTGTATGCCTGTGTTTAGGGATATGGAGTGGTGACCTAGTATTTTTGCCAGTTTCAAGGAAAAATATCACCTTGAATTTTTTTTGTCTTTGTTTCTCTTCTACCTTTCCCTCCCCATACTTATTGTCCAAATAGGCACTCAAATTATGCAGAGCTGTTATTTATAAGTTTACATAAGCCATTGTAACAAGATAACAAGGAATTTTAAATAGTATTTTAAACTTTTTAATCATTTCAGATATAACAGAAAACCTGATTATATTCTTTTAAAGGTAGAGAGGTATGATATTACATATCAAACATGGAGAAATTGTAGGCTTGGTTAACTCAGAAGCTCAGTAATATCTGGGTTTTGATCAGCGTTTACCTGCCTTTCTTTCTCTCCTCTCATAGCTATGAAATATTTTCCACAGCTTCAAATGTCACTACTTTACATTGTGATGTTCAAAGAAAAATAAAAAGGTCTTTATTTTTCTACCTCTTTATTCATTAGGAAAGGAGATTCCTTTCTGAAAGTATCAGAGTTTCTTCCAGGACTCTTTGGCCACAACTGGGTCATATAACCATCATTAATCAATCACAACCAGACAGAAGTGGTTTTACCTGGGTGAATTTATACCAATTATGATTCTTACACTGGCTCTGGGTCCATTTTCTCTGAGAATATTTCTGTTAATATCTGAACAGTATTAGGGTTTTTTAGCAAGAAAAAAAGCCTGCCGTGGCAGTTGGATTTGCTGGCGTTTCTCAAAAGTGCAAGGTGACATCTAGCAGAGAGCCCTACTCAGGAGTATCCTTAAAGAACAGAATGAAAGGGAAGTTCTTCCAGAGGGTGGAGACTTTGAGCCATGTGCTGGGCTATTATTATTAACTTTGCCTAGAAGAAGAGATGGCCAGTGGCATGTTCCTACAGTGAGGATTCCTGGGCAGTGGTGATGGTTTGGCTAGTGGTGAAGAGGTTGGAGCAAACCAGGTTGGAACGCTGGTGACAAGGGGATCAGAGAATACATATTGGGATGGAGCTCTCAGTATAGGCAGAGGGTTAATGTGCATCTGTGACCACTTGAGTGCTAAATCAGAGGACAAATATTGAAACAAAGGTATTCAACTATCAGGGGATACCCAGCATGAGTACCAGAGCCCAGAGCAACAGAGACTGTCACCCAGCCCCAGATGTAGCTCCATTTCTTGAAAATATGTCATGGAACAGTCTTGAAAATATGTCTTCCTTACAGTGCTTCCCACAGCATTACTTTTTTGTGGATTTTTAAAAAA
Organism: Muscardinus avellanarius; assembly: GCF_963383645.1. NCBI lineage: Eukaryota > Metazoa > Chordata > Mammalia > Rodentia > Gliridae > Muscardinus > Muscardinus avellanarius. The sequence goes on along the minus strand of NC_137798.1, from coordinate 91,491,291 downwards.
TGCTTCATTTATCATGATGATTTTCCACATAACCTCTCTTCTGATAAGGAACTCACTTCAAAATAAAGGAATATAGCAGTATACTCAGATCCATGCAATTCTTTGGTCTTATTCATACTCCATCACTCCAAAAAGATTGACCTGATATAGCAATAGAATGGCCAGTTGAACATTTGGTTGTAACACTGGTGGGTGAAAATACTCTGGGGAGACTGAGGTCATATCCTTCAAAATGCAGAATATGCTTTAAACCAATATGTAATACATAATTCCCTTTCAGAATGGATAGATCTGGGAGCCAAAAGGAAGATGTGGGTGGCTTCTAAAATTGTTACCTCACCCTGCCCAGTGATCCAATAACAAATATTTTCTTTTATTTCTGTGGTTTGAACTCTGCTAATTTGGGGATTTTCTGAAATAAGTTCCCTTTTTCCAGAGCTGTAACAAGTATTTCACTGAACTGGAAACTGAGACTCCTGGCTTTTTGAATTATGCTAGTAAACTTACAGGCACAAAAAGGATTACTATCCTGCATTTGTTGAAATCATGATCCTGATTACTAAGTATTACTAAGATTAACAGAGGCCTGAGTCACCTGAACAAGTAAAGCACCATGACTAGCTGAGGTATGGAGTGAGGATAAAAGGGAAATGGAGCACATAGCAGAAGAAGGAACCAAGCTATGGTCATGTGACCGGTTGAAGAAATGAGGCCTATGGCAGGTACTTTTTTTAGTTGCTTGATGCTTGCTTTGATACATTTGTCCTTATTGAAAACCATTTTCCCCTTTCCTATTGCCTTTCTATTAATTATAAAATGTCATAATTATAATTAACCCACATTTTAGTATTTAAGGTATGAGACATCAAAAAGAGACTGAAACAGAAAAGGATTGTTTTTTACTTAGATATGGATAAATTGATGCATATAATATTGTGCCTCCTCTTTAAGGAAGAGAGTACATGCATCTTCAATTTTACAGGTAATAGTTAGAAAGCAGAAATGTGATATTATCTTTATTCCAAAATTAATTATGGGTAAAAGTGGTGTTTATAGCTGCTTAGAAAGCAATGGGGTGGGCTGTGCTTGATTATCTGCTGTCAACTCAGCACCTACTTTTTCTAATCTCTCTTATTTTGTAGTTCTGGGTGGGGGTTTTCCAGTGAGAAGAACTCCTAGGAACTTTGTTAGGCAGAGTAGGAGAGGCTATTATGCTTCTGTGGCAGTGGCTGTCCAAATAAGTGGGAATTTATGGAAGCATAGCAAGCCCTCGAAAACAATTCTTGCCGCTGCTGTAGATTTAAAAAGTTGGTGGGAGATTCCAGAGGATGCTGAGAATTCTGCAGATTTCCCAGAGAGCCTTTGAAATCCTGAGTGCTTCAAGACAAGCTTGCCTGTGGCAGCTTCTAGATGACCTTTTCTCCTTCAACAGTTCACTAAGACTGCTTCCCTATGTATTACAATACATTTGCCTCTAGCTCCTGTTTTCACTTATATTTAGCCATTCTTGAGACCTCTGCTCCTCAAGGGCCTTTGAACTTCCTGGCTGGTTAAGGCAGGTGTATCTTAATGCATAGGTACACAAACTTATTAGTTTTAAGCGGGCAGAGTTCTGGTGAGGTGCTCATGTAAGCCCCATCTAAACCAGCCAGATCCCTTGGGGATGGAAAATACTGGCCAGAATCTCATTAGCAATTTTTTTTTCTCATTATTAGAGTCTGGTTAGTTCCAAAGAACCAGGTGGGAATTATTGAAGGCTTATCTGGGCAGTGTTTATTGAGTTTGTCTAGGATGATTATCATACCAACCCTATAAGGTTGCTGGTTATATTCACACTTTTTTCCCTCAAAGTGGACACTTGAACAGATGATACCTATGTAAATTTGACTAATGCCATCCAACTGGGATCTAACATCAGATCCTTTCACTCGCCTTACATCCTTCTGTCCTCCTGTGACTGTGGTGTGGCCCATGGGAAAGAGATAAGGTAGGCACCCCTCCTCCCAAATGTAGCAATCAGAAATGTCTTCATGTCAGGCAGGGTGGTGCATGCTTGTAATCACAAGGGTATAACTGGAGATTAAATAGCCCTAGGTTCAGTCCTTAGTAACACACACACACATACATACACACACATGTACACACATACACACAATACACACACGCACCTCCAGACATTGCTTCCATTTGAGAACAACTCATTCAAAACTGATATAGGTTAGGAGAGAAATGAAAAGAGAAAAAATACTATCTCCTCCAAATAGAAATAAAATCTATGAAGAATTGTCATCAGGTTGATTATGTTGCTAGTATCTGGTTTATATGTCTAATCAGATTGGGAATAAAAGGGGCATTTTCAAGATGAGATGCAGGGGAACAGGCTTCCTTTGACTTGCCGCATACCATAGGAAGGATGTAGGTATCGTAAGTGAAAATGGAAAAGTGCTATTTCTGCAGGAAGCCTGGGTAAGTGTTATAACTTCAGCTTTCTCGAGTGTACATCACGATCACTCAGAGAAGCACAATTAATAAATGACTTCAATTTCTAAGTATTGAGCTATTTAAAATATTTGACAAGCTGGTAGTGCAGACTTAACTTTAGTAATAATTATGCATTGTGATCCCTTGGCTCAGTAGCAAGAATTTTAAACTGTCTTATGGCAGCCTTCCTGGGTACTGAGAGATATCACCCTTTGTGATTGGTAGCCTTTAAGTAGGAAGCAAAGTGGAATTAGAAAGAGTACTGCACCAGGAGCCCAGAGGTCTGAATTCTGGCCTGCATCTGTCCCTGCCAAGTTATGTCTCCTGGGGTCTAATTATGTCAGAGGAAAAAAGCAAAACCAAAAACCAATCATCTCCTCTTTTGCCTCAATGAAAGTATGTGAGATTGGTTGAGTTAATGGCTGTGATCCCCTCGTTCCCACTGACATTATTTGCTGTGCAATTTTGTAGTCCCTCTCTTCTTCTGGGATCAGCCATAGAGCTTGCCTTGGCCACTGGGATATTAGCAGGTGGATACAGCAGAGACTTGTAAAGGTCCCACATGTCTCTGCTTATGCGTGCGGCAAGGACACTTCTGCTCAGTTTTGGAGCCCAGCAGCCTCTATCCCAGCTGAGCTTTCCCAGAACCCCAGATCTGTGAGCAGCCTCCACCAAGAGCAGCAGGCATCCAGCTGAATACCTCAGCTGTGCAAGCAATAGACACTTATGGTTTGCTCCTGCTCTCCCATCCCCTAATAACTAGGTCTTAAAACCAGAAATTGACTCCTGTTGGTTGGCTGAGAGTTCTTCCTGACAGCACCTCTCCCTCTCTGGCCCTTTTCTCATCAGGCTGCAGTCTCAAGCTTCCTTCAATTCTCCCACTTTCCTTCTGCCATGCCTTTCCTTCACATGTCCCAAACCTCCCGCCACCTCGTGCCCCACACATACTTTGCCTGAGTGCTTCTTTTTACATCTCAACCTAAATGTCAGATCTCCAGGGAGATCTCTCTTTTACTCCTCAGCCTCAGAGAAGCTCCTGATGTTATCTTGCCATATCTTTTCTTTCTTTGCTCTTACAGTTATTTTAATTATGTGAATATTCTTACCATACTTAATTTTTTCAAGGCTATCTCCTGCCATTCATCAGTGAACTCCAAGAGGACTGAGGCTCTGGCTGTGTTGCTTGATTATGTATTTCTTGTATGTAACCCAGAGTCTGACACCCCACAGACAACTGGATTTGTATTTACTGAGTCAATAAAGATAGGAACAGTTTCACATTAGTGGTTCGTTGGCAACCACCGAAAATAGGCTGTGGTCTACAATGAGCACAATGTGAGGAAGAGACAGGAATTGGTAGGAGACATCCAAATAAGACTGATCTCCCTGAGGTCTTATAGTTTCTGGGGAACTAGCAGAATCCATGCAGGGAACACTGGACAGGGCACACTTACATGGGAGCTTGTGATTTTTATCTGAATATTACACAAACAGATCAACCCAGCAGGCCCCAGGAACTGGGGATATCCCAGTGGCGAACATGAGGATCCCATAGGGTTTGCATTGTAAAGCGAGGGCCTTGAGGCTTACAAGGTGATTGCCAGCATCTCTTATGGTCACTTGCAAGTGGGGTGGTAAAAGAGAGGGGTGAGCATGGATGAAAGGGAGAGTTTTTATGAATCTAGGGATGGTACAAGGGTGGGTGGGTGGTGAAATCATTCCTTCTTCCTCTGTGTTGAGTGCCTCTGGGCAGAAGTTTGGCCCTGAGCTGATCCTTTCCTCCTCCATGGAACTCCCTCTAACAGATAAACTGGCTCCTCTATTTGCCTAGTGCTGAGTGATTCCCTTTGTAAATTAAAGAAAATTCAATGCATGCTAAATGGTTGGAATGCATTTGTAGCTTAAATATGTGATATTTAACTATGATGAATTACCCAGGCTAACGAAAGGTTGACAAACCTCAGCCGTGCGTCACATGCTCTGAAATGAAATAGAAATCAATGAAGCTGCTAAATGCCCCCTTAAATGTCAATCCCTTTCCAGTCTAACCCACCCCCCTAATTCTTTCATGGAAATAATCGGAAGGATTCTTCATTACATATTCATTTTCTGAATCCATTTTGCTCGTTAGGTTGAAATAAGGAGTAGGTGAGGGCTTATTAGGGAGTAAGCATATCTGATAAGCATTAAATTACTTCTGATGGCTTTATGTATTTAACAGAGTTAGCAAATTAGCTTGGTCCTTGATCTAATGGAGCCCTTGCTGCCGAGGCCTGTGGATTTAGTCTTGCTTTAAGCAAAACTGACCTGGGTTGGGAGACTAAGGAGTTTATCCTTCACTGTTGTCCTTGAAAACGTCTCTCTTGTTCCTACTTTTGCTAATCGCCTCCTTGTAGGTGACTCCCCAGTCATTATCTCCAGTCCTGTCCCTCTGAATGTCAGCCCTGCTGTGCCTGAGTGCCCTGCATTTCACACAATCAACAAATCAGACTTCTACTCCTTTATTATCTGTCTCTTTCTAGTCACCTCAGTTTCTGTCACTGGCCCTGACCCCTTCCTTATGATTCAGATTCAAAATATTATTGTGAAAATGGCTCTTTGCATGTTGCAGTGTGTGTGTGTTATACTGGTGAGTGATTGAACCCAGGAGCATTCTACCTCTGAGCTACATCCCCAGCTCTATTTTATTTTTTAATTTGGAAACAGGGTCTCACTAAATTGCTGAAGGCCTCAGTAAGTTGCTGAGGCTGGCCACGAACCTGCAATCCTCTTGTCTCAGTCTCACAAATCCCAGGAATACAGGGGTGCGCCTCCATGCCTGGCTGCAGTTGTTTTTTAATTTTAGCTTGTTTCCATGGTTCACCATGGTCCTGCTTCTTATTCTCAGAAAGGAGAGCATCCATCTCTGGGTTAAGTGCTGCGGAAACAAAACCGTCAGGTAGGCTTTCTACCTCTCGGAATCACACAGACAAGATCAGAGTTAAAGATATCAATAGATAATTACACTATCATATGCATATGTTATTTATAGTGGACAGAAAGGGCCACCTAAGAGTCAGGATGAACAGTTTAGCCTGGAACAAAGAGGAGCAGTGTGCTAGGTGATAGTGTCCAGTGTGGTAGGAAGGTGGAGGGACTGCTACTAATTACCTGTATGGTTTTCATTATGTCTTTAGCACTGTGGATATAGAGACTCTCCCACTCCCAGTTTTTGCTGTAGTGTGCACCATGCCTTGTACATTGTGAAGGTAGGAGAGGTCATCCCTAACTTCCCCTTCTTTAAGCCACAGGTCAGATGCAAGATGTATCAGGATTCTGGCAGGGAATGGACATTTCCCAGGTGACTTTATAACAAGACAATATTTATAAGGGGAAAAGCAGGGTTTGGATAGTGCTCAGTGCCCAGCAATAGTGGGAAGCTCTGATCACTCCAGGTCTGCAGGGGAAAAAAAAAGAGGAAATGGGGTCTATGGAAGCCAGCTGCTCACAGACACTAATGTCATGAGTGCGGCTACCAGAGTTTCACCTAAGAAAAGAAAGGGAAGGGGGAGCAAAGGGTCTGTGTGTTCCACCTCTCTTATTACTTGACATCCAATCTACTTTGTACATCTTATTAGTTGAACCCAGCCAGGAACCATCAAGCAAAGAGTTGAGCTCAGAAATGAGCTTTTCAAAGTGTAGAACAGACAGACAGGCAAAAAAATGAACCTCATAGCGGTGAGTGAAGATGAAGGGGAATGTTGATGGGCCAGCAATGGGCACTTTCACTAAAAGTAAATGAGCCCACCTTCACTTTGGCTTAGTTATCATCTCCTGAGACAGATTTTCCATTTGTAAGAGTAAAAAGAAAGAGTAAAGACTGGAGAAAATGGAGGCATCTGTAATAATTCTCAGCATAAAGAAGAGTTTCATTGTACTCAATTGACTTTAACATTTGGTAATAGAATCAGAAATAAGAGGAAGACAATAATTTTTCAAACTTACACAGAAGAAATGTTTAGTTGTCTGCCCCATATCCTAGTCTTCCTTCTTTCCTAGAAAAGCCTCCTAATTTTGTTTAGTGAGGAGCTAGACACAAGTCTAGAACAGCATTGTCCAGGCTCCTTTGCTCTTGGGGGACTATAAGCTGTAAGTGGGGGTTACTGCATGGATTTCCAAAGGACCCCTTTAAAGGGGCTCACTCAGCTGGAAGGCTGACCCTTTATTCTTCTTTTTCTCGCCACCTGTAATCATGGAGGTGTCTATCCTGGGTATTTTATGATGTAATCTATGCTCTATAAAAGGAGATGTTCAATTCACTGGAATGAGTCTCTGATACTAATGTCCAAACACAAATGCCAGAAGATATATGTTTACATGAATCAGATGCTATTATAACTGTGTGTGTGTGTGTGTGTGTGTGTGTGTGTGTGTGTGTGTGTGTGTCTGGGGATAGAACCCAGAGGCATTTGACCTCTGAGATACACCCCCTGCCCTGTTTTTTATTCTTTATTTTGAAACAGGGTCTCACTGAGTTACAGAGGGCCTCACTAAGTAGGTGAGGCTGTCTGCGAACCACAGTCCTCCAGACTCAGCCTCCCGAATGCTGGGATTACAAGCGTGTGCCACTACGCCCAGCTATAACTATTAACAGTATATGGGACTTGGAAGCAAAGTAATCTTTCTTTAATATTTGCATGTAGTAAGTGCTTTTTGGGTTTGATGGGTTACATAGTCTAACTTTTTTTTTTCTGTATCACATCACTTATTGATAGTGCAAAAAGTGCATTTTTTGAACTAAAAAACGGGGATTCTTCTGAAAAGCATAAGCACACTTAGAGAAAAAAAATCAGGAAATTATATTTAAAATTAGGATGGTACCAGAAACCGAATAGACATTCTGAAGTCATTCCTAAGCTAATTACTCAAAACAGAGAGGATATGACCCTTCTATGTTGGAAGGGTCCTAGTGAATTGCTTGTCTAGAGGCCTACAAACAACTGGTTTGGGGGTCACTTCCAGGATGATTTTTTTGTAAATAAATTTTTATTAAAATGTAGCTATGCTTAATCAATTGGTGTTTACCTTTGGCTACTTCCAGGGCAGAGGTAAACTGTGACTTCTGCAGGGCCTAAAATATTTGCTGTATGGTTCTTTGTTGAAAAAGTTTGCTAACAACCATATTTTGTGTATGGAATCTTGTGTTCATTTGAAGTTTAGAGATGATTTGAAAGCTTAAGTTCCAGAAAACAGTAGTATGGCTATTAGTAGACTTTATTTAGTATTTGATCTTCCTGTCATTCTTCCTAATGAGTACATGAGAATATTTCAAGTTAGCCAGTTAAAGTGCCAACGACATCTTAGGAAGTTACTATAGCCATAATTTATAATCATTTATAATTGCATTTTTAGAGGTTCTTAAGAAATGGATTATTTGGATAAGATTAGCATGCATAAGTACTTTGAGGCAATAAATTTTAATACTGTTACTTTCTACATGGGTGCAAATTTAGAATAGATGTGCTTGGAGTGGTAAGGAAGGAGAGGCACAGTGGACTCACTTGGCAAAAAGATTCCTTGCAGTGACTAGCACTAAAAGATTCCTAAATAATCAGAGTAGCCCTAATTTATTCTATGTTACCACCAATGAAAATTACCAAGTACTAAATTCTTATAGAACCCAGATTCTACCTGATAGTAATAAAGCATTCAAGACCTCTTGATTAACTGAGATAAGGCATGATTCCACCACTTAATAGTCATATTGCCTCAAGCAATTACCCTCTCTCTGTCTCTTTTTAAAGTTTATACATGGAAAAATAATGACATCTCACTATTATGATTATTGGAAGGATCAAATGAATTATAAAACATTTTCTCTCTGTCACACACACACACACACACACACACACGCACACACACACACACACACTCATCTATCATTTATCCATCTCATTTAGGATAGAAACTGGTGCATTCTAAGCACTCAATAACAATTAACTATTATTGTTATTGTTTGAGTCTATTTCTTCTTAATGCCCTTGGATCTTCAGTTTCCTTGCTATGTCATAAAAGAAGCCTGCTAACAGGCAATGGGAGACATTTCATTAGGCAATGTGGGATACGTTCATACATTATTTATTTCAGCATTAGAAATCCAATCAAGAGTATCCTGTAAAGTAAAGACATGTTCTGGGTATCCCCTCCCTATTTTTTAAAAAATATTATGGTTGTGTGTTTATGAAGTTGCATGTATATATCTATTCATTAAATGAATCTACCGTTTCATTTAACTTGGGGAATAGAATATTGATTTAAGCCATACTTTAGGAGGCTTATCTATCATTCTGAACAAATAAAAACTTATATGAGATTGAATTTCATTGCGTTAGACAGGAAAAAACATACTCCACTGAATACAGCTTGTTCTTGTAAGGCCAAGTTCTAGAGGTATCATCAATATATCAGGTTCCTGCTTTCACTTTTTAATGATCTCTGTCAACTGTGATAAAGATAGGCTCACTTTTATTGAAGTAGAATTTACCCTGTCCCCCTCTTTCTTTTTTTTTTTAAACATACTGACTATACCTTCAGCCTGCCACTATCCCATAATTGATATATCCACCTTCAAGATTTGTTAATGTTGGAAAATCAATGTGTTTTTAAGAAATTCTGCTTTTCTTTGGCTGTAGAATTTTATTCTTCCTGTGAGTAGTCTGACTCATTTCCTACCACTTTCATGAATAGAAAAGGGCTGTAAGTTGCAAACACTGAGTTCACAGACTCCATTTTGATCTGCCTTCTTTTCTCAGCTTGCACGTATGTAACTAGATAGGTAATGAAGATTTATTTTTTTAATTTCTTAATTTTTTATTGCTGTATTATATTCATATATCTTAATGGAATGCAAGATGGTGGATACGTACATGCACACATCACCCCATTAGTCCTTACCAAGTTCCTACCTCATTCCCTTCCCCTCCCTCCTCATGTTTGGCTTAGTGATTGCCATTGATATTTTTGTTAAAGTACATCATGTACATTAGGGATTTTCCCTCTTCTCCCCTCCCATCCCCTCAGTTAGGTCGCCTTATTTGCTCATCTATAGAATCTCCTTCTTCATATAGAGTTCTTCCTATGACCCGTTTTTCTCCCTAGCTTTCAAATATTAGGAAGAATATCCAATTTCTTATATTTTGTGACTGACTAATTTCACTTAGCATAATGTCCTCCAGTTTCATCCATTTCCCTGTAAATGACCTTACCCTCTGATTTCACCTAACTCCAACAAGAATAGAAATCATTCAAAACACAAACAACAACAAATGCTGGTGAGGATGTGGAAAAGTGGGAACTGTAATACATTGTTAGTGGGACTGAAAATTAGTGCAACCACTTTGGAAAACAGTATGAAGGATCCTCAGAAGAATAGGAATGAATGTATTATTTGATCCAGCAATACCACTTCTGGCTATCTACCCAAAAGAAAGGAAACTAAACTACCAAACTAATATATGAGTATCTATGTTCAGAGCTGCATAATTTAACCTTGCCAAACAATGGAAGTAGCTAAGATGTTCATCAACAGATGAATGGATTACAAAAATGTGGGATATGTACACAATGGAATTTCATTCAATCATAATGGGATATGTACACAATGGAATTTCATTCAATCATAATGAAGCTTCCTTAAACATTATCTGAATTTAACATCAAATGGTCCTCTGAAGATTATAGATTGTCCATAATATACTTTACCCCATTCATTCTTTAGTAATATAATCCCATCCTCTATGATGATGTGGTTAAAGACTTTAGTTTTCTGGCACCATTGAACCCTGGGGTGTGGTGGCACACACTTGTAATTCCAGACTGGAGGATCACAGTTCGTGGACAGCCTCAGTTACTTAGCGAAACTCTTCACAACTCATTGAAACCCTGTTTTAAAAATAAAAAGACTAGGAAATAGGGCTGAGGGTGTAACTCGGAGGTACAATGCCCCTAAGTTCCATCCCCAGTACCAAAAAAAAAAAAAAAAAAAAAAGAGTAGAAGTGAGGCCAATTTTGTGTCATGCTCCCAAATTAAGGTTCTGCCTTTCCATGGTCTTCTTTCTTTTTGGTATCTGGAAAGTAGCAGCCAACACAGAAATGACATTAGACTGCACTGTGGGAATGAGCCACTGAGGATGTGGAACAACCAGATAGAAGGAACCTGGTAGTTCAGAGCTGATAGAACAGCCCTGGTTTGTGTAAGCTCGGACTACCTCGGAAAGAAAACAAAACCATTTTATTTAATCTGCTGGTATTTTATTTCCTTCTAGAGTAGTTGAACAGGTATTCCTATTAATATAGAATCTGGAATCATTAGAGAATATTAATTTTAATATAAGCATAAAATAATGCCTTTGGTATATGCTATATAAAATACATGATACATTATAATCATAACTATAATTGTAAACATAAAAGAATTGTTAATTATTGTATTATAGAATATTCTATATTTTTGGGGTGCTGCTGTACTAACTACATTTTGTACTAAGATACAAAATGGGAGATATTTATTTCAAATTGGCAATGGGTCACCATGATACCCACAATACAGTCTGGAGAGTGAGTGCTTCTTGGTATGGCATGGCAAAATATTTAATAAAATCATCACCTGAAGCATCTCAGAAGAAAGACCTTTTCTTTCAGCAGAACTGGTAGAAAAACATAGGGTGTTCCTGTGTGTTGGATGATTCTTTTGGCTATTTAAAATATCTCCAAAGGGATGAACAAAAGTAGCAAAAGCGATTATGATGGCCTGGAGCCTTTCTCATGTGATTCCTTAAGTGCTTTTTCTGGACAATGCTGCCATCCCAGCTGAAAGTATGATCACAACTATTGTGTTCCCATCTAAGATTTGTGTTTCAGTTGGCTTCCAGAAAGTCATCATACAGAGGAGAAAGTGGTGTTGGGGGCTAGAAAGATCAAAGAGGCTAATAAACAAATGCAATAATTGTCATCCACAGAAATTAGTCTAGACAATCTTTACAGAGATGGTTCCATCACTGTGTAGTGTTTGTAAGCAAACACATCTTTACATTTTGAGTAAATTATATACCCAAAGAATTTTCAAGCCTGGTCAGCAAATTTTTGTGATTATTAACCCCATTGCAACCCCAGACATTCATCTGTGTACCATTAGGAAGCAGACAGAAAACCTGTGCAGACTTGAGAGAAGTCCTGTTTAGTGTCCATTTTCTATGAATCCAGACAGTAGGCAAGTTGTTGCTTCCAGAAAACAGGAATGACCAACATTCTATCCATGGAACCTGTTTTACTGCCCAGCAAGAAGTAAAAAACCCCATGGATGGAAAATTGCCATGGCTTTCTGAAGGAAGAGAGGGAGAGTGTCATTGCAGCTCGCAGATTGCTCAACCATATTACTATGAGGGCAATTTAAGGACAATGCTCGTAGGAGGCTCAGACTTTGTGCATCTATATCAGACATAAGGAGAAAATTGGCTGGACATGGTATGATACAATCGCCAGTAATCCCATTTCTTGGAGAACTGATGCAGGAGAATCACATGGTTAAGGCTAGACTCAGCAATTTAGTGAGGCCCTCTGAAACTTTAGTGAGGCTGTTTCAAAATAAAAAGTCCAGCAGAGTGGTGTATTATTCTTGTAATCCCAGTACTTGGGAGGCTGAGACGGGAGGATTGCAGATTTGCAGCCAGCCTCAACTACTTAGTGAGGCCCTCCATAACTTAGTGAGACCCTATTTCAAAAAAAAAAAAATGGGCTCAGGGTGTAGCTCAGAGGTAGAATATGTCTGGCTTCAATCCCCATGCCTAAAAAAATTAATAAAATAAGATAAAAAATTAAAAATAGTAAAATAAGTCTGGGTGTAAAGCTCAGAGGTAGAAGTCTCTGGACTCAATCTCTAGTACCACTAAATCGTACACACACACACACACACACACAAACACACACACACACACACACACACACGGTGGAGAGACAGAGAGAAAGAGAGTGAGAAGGAGAATTGTGCAACGTCTAGAGTCACTAAATTTGAACTGTGTGCAGAATAATGACATAACTTTAGGTTGCCTCTTTGGGAATAATGGGGAGGTGTTCTATGCGTGGGAAGAAGGGTATGCACTGATATTTGGTTAGTAACAAGGGAATCATATTAGAGAATGCTACTTTCATTCAACATCTACTTTTTTCTGCTTTTACCAGTAGAATTTCTAATACTTACCCAAGTGCATGGCTTCCCAGCTGAAGACAACATCTTCTAACCTTCTATGTGGCTAAATGTATTGCTCGACTAGGTTATTCCCAATGGCATATAAGAGGTTTGAATGCTTATTCTCTGTTGAGGCCTTGAAATGACTAGATAGATTCTTCCCTTCAGATTCCATCCTCTCCATTTCTATTGTCTAGGATATAAACATGATAGAAGAAGCCAGAGAAGCCACTGTGGACCATGAATTAGGATCTGCATGTTGATGGTGCCAAATGATCAGATATAAGGTGCCTGGTTCCCTGACACTGAGGCGCCTTATACAGCCCCAGACTGGTCTTTATGGGCATTGACATGTGAGAAAAGTGAGCTATCTTATTAGTCACTGTCACCTTGTCTTTTCTTTCAGCAGCTTACATGGTACTCTAGCCAGTGCAACAGAACACTATTTCTTCTAAAATGAAGATCTAAGTTGTTGACAGCTCCTCCTTCTGATTGGGACTATGGGGACATTAATCATGGGTTCAGAGATTCTCCTGTCTCTCTCTAATTGCTGCACAGTGAGTTCTGCAGCAACTATACAGTGACTCATCCTGAGGCCCCGTCGAGGTGGCAGGATGTCTGGGGGTGTAATTGCCTGACCTCACCATGGAGAGGCTGATAGGAGTGCCTGTGTGGTTGCTCTAAACATCTTGCCACAAACAGGCACCGTCTGTCTTGACTGCAGTGGTACCCAGAACTGGCAGGGCTGGGATGATCTATTGAAAAGAGGGCTGTGACCTCCATCTCCTACTTGGGAATCCCTGCAGCTGCCACCAGCTGAAGAGGTCTGCCCCCTGCTCATACACTCTGCCACAGAACCATCCGTCCCCAGGTTTTCTGCACAGCTTGGGTACAAGCAGTCAGCTGGTGCAGAGGCATTTTCTCTGGCCACACACTTTAGGAAAGAGACCAAATGCCTCTGTTGTCAGAGCCAGGGCAATTGCATTTAATTCTGCAATCTCATCCCATGGATTTGGAGCCTGACATATTATTCAAGGGGGAATCTTGGAAAGTGCATAGGATTTGGTATAAAAGATTGACATTTTAATCATGAGTTTACTAAATAGTCTAATAGTGGATGCCGGCTCTGGAATCAGTCACCAATGAGTGTAACTCCTGGCTTATAACTATTAAAACTTAGGCAAGTTACTTATGCTCTTAATTATAAGCCTTCATTGTATCACCTGTAAAATGGAGGTTTTTATCATGAGCATTACTCACTTAGCTCTTATCTGGTACCTGGATTAAAAGGAGCTCTCTGATAAGTTTCAAATATTATTGATATTTTTATTGTCATAACTAAGCACCTTTCCATATATATGACTAATCATGAAATTGTCCTGCTATAAAATCTCTGGTGCCCCCAGAAACTCTTGATAGGATAATGATTGGCAGGGTTTGACCCATGATGGGATGGGTAAATGCCAGATGCTAAAACAACCATGACTGAGATAATCCCTCAAGAGAAGAGTGGCGAGAAAAGAAGCTTAAGTTCAGACAGTGAGTGTTTATTACATATCAATTTAGGGCCAGGCTTTACTCTGGGTTAAAAAAATATATATATATTATATATGTAGGTATGATGTATGTATGTATATATATATGTATATAACAGAAGATCTCTTTCATGGAGACGTATCTTCTGGTGGGGAGAGCCATTCAATACAAAGTAAACAATTACTTTTGGGTAAGCATCTTCCCCAAACTCACAAGTCTCAGTAGTAGGTGGCCCACATCCAGGATTTGGTTTCTAGCATTTTGATTTCTAGGTTTTTAAGTTTCACTGTAGCCTTTCACTTATGTCCATAAAAATATATTTGAATGAATCGATCCTAGAAACCTCTTGATTACTGCTCATGAAGGTGGTCAATATGCATTCCTCCATTCTAAGTTTGCGCCAGACATACATTATTTCTCTGTTCACTGCAGCACAGCACTGTTAGAAGACCTGAGCATGAAGCTGAACAGATCATGGTTGAATTCCCGCTCAGCCTCATGAAAGCTCTGCAGCCTCTCAGAGGATAGAGGTCAATTTTCTCATCTGGGTAAAATGTGGATAAATGCTACTGACTGTGAGGTGATAGGTACATTTTTCTGCTTGTTCTAGGTAGCAGCCCAGTAAACAGCCTAAATGCATTTTAAAAAGCAGAGTGGGATTTGGTTCTAAGTGGAGCCACTTGGTTTGTAGAGAAGTTCTATTTGGAAAGTGTTCCCTGGGTTTGGGGACAGGGGCAGGGGCAGGGCACAAATTGCAAGTGCCCTGGAGCAAGCCGTACCAGGGGATGACTAAGAAGCTGAAGGAAGCAAGTTCAGAAGAGATCAGAATAGCATTTGAGTAAAAAGGCTCCAAAAAAGGCTGGGGATTAAAAAGCTATTAAGTGGATGGAAGGTTAATAAAAATACTCTTTTGGAATAAATGGAAGATCATTCAGACAGTGAAGAAGATAATTAGAATAGGATGTGATATAATAGTGGGTAGACTTGGGAACAGCGGACTAATGGAAGTGCCATCAGATTCCGCTCCCCACCTGCCCTTAATCTCACCCATGGCTGAACAGAGCTGAGATGGGCTGCCGGATGATTAGAACCAGGGCTTGCAAGATAGGCCTTCACGTTCTCATCCAGATTTGCAATTAATGCGGCTTTGGCCTGGAGCTTAATTTCTCTGGGTTCAGATGTAAACATCCAGTCCACTTAGTCATGCCAACCTGCATCGTGGCTGAATGAAGGTTTGCTGGGCTCTCTCTTCATCTAACATAGTGAACAAACATAGTGGATTTATAGTTGTCATTGTGCAAGTCTATAAGCTATTAAAATTCTACCTCAGTTCTCTAAAAAATATCTTTCATGACTGTTCCTTAAAGGAAGGGAAAGAAATATAGCCTGGAGAGAGAGGGGGGGAGGGAGGGAGGGGGGAGAGGTAGGCAATGAATGAATGAATGAGAATGAATATGACAGATTTCATTCTGGGTATTATAGACCTGGATTTCAAAGCTTGGCTGTGTCGATGGGCAGCAGTGTGACTTTGGGAATGTCATGCAACCTCTCAGTTTTTCTTATAAAAAACATACACCCTACTTTGTGGGTTTATGTGATTGTAAATAAATGTCTGGCAAAGTCCCAGCTTATAATAGGTTCTTGAAAGTTTCAAGCATCCTTAATTTTAATTGATTTTACAATACAAGGAAGAATGAGCAGTATTCTTTAGAATCTGCTTTATTATTTTTATCTTCAAATACTCCTTTAAAACGAAGGAAGCACCCGGAGTCATGCTGTCAGTCCAACAGAGTGCAGGGTTTGCTCAGTTTCTCTTCTCTCCTTATACTTTGCATTTTGAAGCTAATATTGTTGTCTTAGGAATCAATAGGAATCATAGACTTAAGAAAAAGGGTGAAATTAGGCTCAAAAACTATTTTTTCCAAGCAATTTTATCTCAGGATTGAGGGCAACCTTGATGGGTGCCTTGATAATCACCCACGGAGTAACCAGTAAACTCACAATTTATTCTGCCTTGATTTCCCCATTTTCCCTTTCACCCAAACACATCATGAGTGAATGTTTTAGGCTCAAATATTATAAAATCCTCAGAGATAGGCATCAGTTGGCATCAAATATCACCTCCGTGTGTGTGTGTGTGTGTGTGTGTGTGTGTGTGTGTGTGTGTGTGTAATAGAGATTTAATCCATGGGCTTTCTACTTCTAAACTGTACCCCCAGCCCTTTTAATTTTGAAATTAAAATATCTTGCTAAATTAAGTTTACAATTAAATTAACAATGTCTTACTAAGATGTTTCAAATTTAATTCTAATATTGAGAATCTCATAATTAGTGATATTCTCACTAATTTGCCAGGACTGGCCTTGACCCTGCAATCCTCCCGCTCAGCTTCTCAGGCGTGCACCACTAAGCCTGTCTTCCACACCCCCAACTTTTAAAGGTACTCTTTGAGTGGTTGGAAACAGGTTTCTATGTGCAACTCTACGCCCTGTCAGATTCAATTTCTTTCCTCACCAAATACTTCCAGCACTTCCCCAGGGTCCGGAGTGCAGGGGTGCGTGTTTATGCACACCTTGCATTTCTTCAAAACAACAATGCTGAGCGATCTCTGAGACTGGAGAGCCTCTGAGACTTCTCTACCGCCACACAGCTAGTGAGTGTCCCAGCAGGTGTGCTTCTGGGCAGCCTGGCCTGTAGCCCTCTTTAGTATGGCATCTGGGGAGGACATACCAACATTCAAAGGCTCCCCTCTCCATGATGTGGCTAAGAACCACAGCTCGGCCAGAGAAAATGGACAGACATCCCTTTCAAACAGGCTTTGAAAGTGCCTTTCAGGGCAATACCCTTGTTCTCCACAAAGCAAGCAGTCAGGATATCACTATCTAAATGAGGCAATATGTGGAGGTGGGAATAATAGGAGTTCCTGTTTCTATTCTGATATATGAAGAAGGAGATGCCTCTGGTTCCCATGGTACTGGTCGTCAGGCATACACTTTGAGCGGGATAACAGATCCATCCTGGTTATCTCGTCCTCTGACAGTCGGCCGGTCATTTCACATGATTCCGCCCCTGCTGCCTGTCTGTCCACATATCTCAGTCCCTTCCCCTGCACCCCGGGAGAAAGAAGAGCAAGAGAGAAAGCCCCTGGCCTTTAAGTGTTTGCACAGGATGTCTGAATGGAGTGAGGTGGTGAGATAAGGCATATTTCAGGCTATTTCTTCTGCTTGTGTGAATAGCACATGATTGATTTCAGAAAAAGAAATTTATTTCCCCGCAGACATATTTTTATCATTTGCCTGAATTCCCTGATGCTTTGCTCACCATATGTATAGAAGAGCCAGGTCGTCTTCGGAGGGGGATAGGAGGGAAATGGATAACACTTTAAACCTGAAAAAAATATATATAAAAGGCTCTGCCAGATAAAATGTTCTGTGACCTATAAGCTTTGGAATGGGTCAGAGGGATTATATGAAGGCTGACATTTAGAAATGATGAGATCCGTTGGCTGCTGCGTTTGCATGTAGCACGCCAAAATACCTTCCAGAACTCCCCTTCCGGGGGAAGCCTGTGCTGAAACCCTACTGAGCAGCAGGCACTTTAACCCGATGGGTGAGAGCAGACTTGGAGGGTCACTGTGCTTTGATTTTACGGGGCGAGGTGACTTTATTTAAAGGAACATTTTCCATTTAGTTCAACTCCCAAATTTATGTACTTTTAAAAAAGAAGGCTTAGGTTGGGCTAATATAAATGGGAATTATTTCAGAAGGAATGGGAGGAAGGGAGGGCAGAGATGGAGCTAGGGGTGAGACAGGTGGGCAGGGAAATAGGAATTTGTGATGAGGTTCTTGGACACAGGGTTGTTGTTGTTGTTGTTGTTGTTGTACCGGGAGTTAAATCATCCAGGGGTCATTTTATCTCTGAGCTCCACCTCCATCCCTTTTATTTTTCATTTTGGAACAGGGTCTCCCTAAGTTGCTGGAGGTTCATACTAAGTAGCTGAGGCTGGCCTGGAACCTGTGATCCTCCTGTCTCAGCCGCCCAAGTACTAGGATTACAGGCATGCTCAGCTGAGCCTGTTTCATTTGGTGTTTATCACTTAGGTGGATGGCACCATGCTGAGGGAGATGGTTGGTTCTGAAAGATTTGGCAGTTTGGGCAGTTTTCAAGGCTGCTTTATTTTCAGGTGAAAGTGAGTGCTCTGGTAATATACTCAGCCACAAGCACCTTGGCCTTCACCCTTCGAACAGGGAAATAAGGCAGTTTTACACAAATGGTGATTTGCACATGTGTAGATTGAGCTGTAGTGGAACAAAGTCCCCACATGAGGAGTGCTTTGGGAAGGTGTTTCTACATTTAAGTGTGAATACCAGAGAGGCTGCCTTTCTGGGAATGTACTTCAAAGGGAAGTTCCACAAGGGCTGGCCTGTCTCTGGAATGGCTGGAGGCCTCATTGCTTCCTCAGCTGGGTCCTTCCTCAATGGCCTTCCAGGTTTCTCCTGGGAATAAAGCATTTGAGATTGACCCATGCTTGTCCCTTCTCGTACTGCTGCAGGAAGGGTACTGGGAAGTGTTTCAGGAGTTTGACCGCACAAGACATAAATGGAGAGAGCAAGAGTAGAGACTGCAACTTAAACAGATTACTGGGATAATTGAGAAGTCAGTCGTCACAGAAAGTGAGCACAACATTATGCATCCAAGACTGTGTTTATATAAAGCAACAGGCAATCCAAAAAAATCTTTTGAGTGTAAAGATATATATAGTCCAATTCAGCGATCTTAACTTGCTATTCAAACTGACCCCTGACTTTCATTTCAAAGAAAATAATTCTGAATCTTTAATTTTATCTCAAATTCATGTCCACGGGGTCTTTAATTTTATCTGAGATTTCTGTCCATACTTTCCAATTCTTTCTTTATGGCTTTACCTCCCTTCTTAGATCTCTTTGATTGTATTTAACTTATCTGCTTGTCTTTTCTCTTAGATTGCTTTGCATTCTCAAGTTCCAGAGAACTCATTCTTCCTTTCCTTGCCTCTGCAGGCTGTCCTATTGAGTGGACCACTTCCTTGACCTTAGTCTGCACCCTCACATTATAAGCCCTCACTGTAAGGATAACCGCTTTTCTGTGTTCTTTGAGTCTTTCCAACTAACCACTGACACTGAGGGTGGTCTTAGGGACCCCAATCCAGGAAGGGACAGTTCCAGCTCTACACTGTGCTCAGATTGCCCTAAGCATATAACAACTTCTGAATTTTGTTTGTGACTTTTCTCCATTTGTTGACTGGTCTATTTCTTCCTCATGGACCTGTGACACTTCTCTCTTCAATTTTTCTGTGTCCAGTTGCTATGGTTTGGATATAAAATGTCACCTGGAAAAGCTCATGTATTGGTGATGCAAAAATGTTTGGAGGTAAAGTAGTTAAATCATGATGCTTCTAATCTCACTGGTGTATAAATTCATTGATCGATTAATAATTGAATAAATTTATTGGATACTAATTTTATAGGTGGATAGGCTGGGGAAGTAGGTGACTGGGGCTGTGGCCTTGGGGACTATATATGTCCATCCTCCCTTCCCTGTTCTTGCTCTGCTTCCAGAATCTATGATGTGAAAAAGCAGTATCCCTCCATATACCCTGCTACCACTACCTGCTTCAGAGTTGCCTTATGGGCTGAAAACTCTGAAACTGTGAGCCTGGTAATCCTTTTGTCCTCTAAGTTGTTCTTGTCAGGTACGTTGGTCATAGTGATGGGGAAGCTGTCAGATGTATATGCACCTCTGTTGGCCTGTTTGTAGGCCCTCTGATTTCCTGCTTTGCAGCAACTTTGTCTATGTTAGATTATTTCAACTTCTATGAAGTGACTCTTTCTGAGCAATGTTTACATTTTTGTTTGATAGCCTTGAGCCTGGCACACAGTAGGCTTCTGGAAGCCTACCTACTTTTGTTTGTCTAAAACCACTTCATATTTTTAGTCTTTCTTTTAAATTATATTTATTGCCTTTATTATAGGAAGAATTTTATGATTTGAATTTATAGACTTTGAAGCCCAGGAAAAGCAGCAATGCCTGCTTTTAATCCTTGTGTATATGGATTTAGCACAGGACCAGTCATGGAGCCAGAGAGTCACTGACTTCAGGTGAACATGAGCTGGTCTACAGACATGCTTTAAACCAGGTATGGTGAGTCATGTCTGTCATTCCAGTGACTGGGGCAGGGAAGGGGCTGAGGCAGGTGAATAGCAAGTTTGAGGCCAACTTGGGTAACATGGTGAGATCCTGTCTCAAAATAAAAGTAAAAAGCTGGGTGTGGTGGCACACGCTTGTAATCCCAGCATTTGAGAGGCTGAGACAGACTGCGGTTTGTGGATAGCCTCAGCTACTACTTGCTGAGGCCCTTTGCACCTCAGTGAGACCCTGTTTCAAAACAAAGAATGAAGAAAATAGGGCTGGGGGTGTAGCTCAGAGGTAGAATGCCCCTGAGTTCCATCCCCAGTACTGCGAAAAATAAAAATAAATAAATAAAATAATTAATAAAAATAAAAGTTCTTCGATATAGATCAGTGATAGAGCATCCCTGGGTTTAATCCCAAGTAGCACTAAAAAAAAAACCACACATATGCTTTAGTCCATCCTACCCTTGTACATGTGAATATGCATGTATACATATATACGTATATGTGTATATGTATAGGTATATATGTATATAACATGTATATATGCATATATATATACATATAAATATGTATGCGTATATAAGTTAGTAATCAGAATAGGACAGTGTTTATTCCCTAAAAATCTTATACTCTTTCAACATTTATAAGGATAATAATCTTCAACATATTCCAAGTTATATGAAAATAACTCCGCATCTCTGTTTTATCTTTTACAAACTAGAGAATGTCACTCCCTTATAGTTTTTTCATACTTTTATTGTCACATTATAACTGTAAATCATAATGAGATTCAAAGTGATATAAATATACAAGCTCACAGTACTTGGTGTGTTCTCCTCTGGAGTCTATCCCGGTCCCCATCCCTCCCAGGACATGTTAGTGATGTTTGCATCTGTCCAACTCTGAGATCCCATTCCCCATTCCCTTTATAAGCCTTGTGTCATGCCTTCCTTTACAGTATGAACAATTCTGACATTCAGACACTTCAATAAAGGGCTAACTAGAGTTGAATGTAGCAAGAATATTATTTTTAAGGATCAGCTCTTTTTTGAAAGCATGGGACAGAAACCAATAACCTTACCTTAGGCAAAAATAGGTAACTGAAAGATTTATTGGAAGGATACTCCAGAAATAGAATTAATGGAAGACTGTAGACAATTGCTGATAAGCTTATTTCCACATGACAAATGTTTGTGTTCAGCAGCTCCCCTTGTTTGTAGCTCTCAAGAATTTAGGAGGCTCTCCCTTTAGGTTTCATTTAAATAATTTGCATGAAAACTCTGACTGGCCAACTCAAGTCTTGTACTCACACTTGAACCAATCATTTCAGTTAAGGATATTACTGGAACTGGATCACAAGTTCCTCTTTTTAGACAGCACCTACTATAATAGAGTGAATATAAGAGGGAGCAAGGAGAGCTAGTAATTATATTTTTGACTGAACAGTGGTGATATTTTCCTAATTATTTAGAGCAAGGCGATAGTGGGTGTTTCTCTTCTTCACAAAGCTATGTTGCTGACTTAGAGATTTGTGTTTCACAATAAATCTTATCTTCTTCAAGTTAAAATTTGGTCTAGCCAGCCATCCTCTATGTCATACTGGCTAAGCTTGCTTTAATTCACTATTGAATTACATCCTATTTTGTTAAATGAGTTTATTTTTAGCTCATCAAATACTCTTCTAAATAACTGAAAAGAAAAAAGAAATAAATCTCTTAAAATTTCTCCAGAAAGAGAACTGGATGGTCATTTAGCATTCCCCAACTCTATGTGTTCATGCTAAATCCATACTTACTACGGTAACCCAATTGTCTAAATTGGAGAAACTTGCTGGCCATTTTTCACAAGGACATTTGTGAGACAGGAAGACTCAGCTCTCTGTTTTCTTACCACAACATTTGATTTATCTGGGGCCAAGGGGATTGCGGTAGGAGGTTTGACAGGCAGTGATAGCACAGTCAGTAAGGCTCAAGTACCTCTAACACAAGGATGGAGGATGAAACTGTTAGCCAAACAGACCTTCTAAATACCACCAAAAAACAGGAATATACCATGCAGACAGGAATAGGCTCCCATCCAAGCATTACAGAACCTCTGTCACACTTCAGCAAACTGAAAACACACACGCGAATATGTATACATCCATTCCTGTTATTATGGGTAACCAGAGAGCTAATGGTGTGAGCTTAGCATCATGCAAACTCAAGTGCTGACAACTTATTTTTATAGGGCAGCCTTGAGAAATCTTACAACGGAGGAGGAAATCATAAAGGAGGTGAGGAGACATAATTTAGTCTTTGCTATTGGTGCCCATTGCTTTTTAGAACTCATGTTTTTTTTTCTTCAACTATAAATTTTGCTGATAAAACGAGGAGTCAAAAAAGGGCTGGATATGAGGGCTGAAAATATTGCTGCATTTTATGTGTGTGTGGGGGGCAGGGGTTGTGGGAAGGATGTGGATTAAAGTAGAAGGCGATGATCTCTCTCGGGAGAGTAGGAAAAGCTGTCCTTTCCCCAAGGTCACCTCTTTCTGACCTAGTCACCTTTTTCTCATGAGAGAAGAAATTGAGTTGCATTGCTAATATTCTCAATAAAACATGGCCTTTCTGGACAGCCTCAGCTGTTTAGTGTGGCTCTCTGCAACTTAGTGAGACCTGTTTCAAAATAAAAGATAAAAATTAGGGTTGAGAATGTAGCTTAGAGGTAGAATGCCCCTGGGTTCCATCCCCAGTATGGCAAAAACAAAACAACAAAACAAAACAAAACACAACAACAAAAACATGGCCTTCCAGGATTTCTGTCAAGATGACTTTGGTGAACCTATTTAGGATTTTTATTGCTGATCCCAAAAATTACAGCCACACTGGGATGTGCGGAAGAAAGAATGAACTTGGAGTCCAAGAGCTGAATTGAGTCTTTGTTCTGTTTCTTATTGGGCATTTGATTTATAATCTGGGGAGCCTCTTTTGCTATAATCTAGGGACATAATAGCTTCTTTCATAAGATTACTAAGATAGCTTGAGGTATCCATGTACAGGAAGTCACTTGATAAGATTCTAATGCTTTACAAACATAGGTAGGTATCATTATTTATGGCCTGTTGTTATCTCACAATTGGACCTCTGATAAAAAGACACTAACAGCAATAACTCCAGCTGAAACTCTGCCAGGACCTTTTACCTTTTATTTCTCTGAGTTATTTTTATATATTACATCTAAAATGTTCTAGAAGTAAATGGCAGTAGAACATTCTAGAATATAAGAAGAACAAATCCCTTTGAAATTGTGAGGTGGGAAGAGGAATACTTCCCATACTCTGGATAAAAATGTGTTGGTTTATAGCCAGGACTTATTTTTAACCCATTCCTCCATGAAGGTCACATTTGGCAATGTCTGTAGATATATCTGATAATCAGAACTAAAGGGTTACTCTTGTCTACAATGCATAGGACAGGCCCCCATGACAAAGAATTATTCAGTCTGAAATGTCAATAATGCTGAGTTTGAGAAACCCTGTTCTTTTTGAAAGAGATATCTTCCTTCCTGGGTCCCCAAGTTGATTTACTCCATTGGGAATATTCTGAAAAGCTTGTCCTTACTGCTTTTCCTATTATTTTCTATGCTACACCATGCTTTTGTACTTTTCAATAATATCCTAGATCAAGTGATGTAATTGACATGAACTTTCCTCTGTATTATCATGTTTAAAAATGTTATAAATAACATTTAAAGAAATGACCACTTTAATACTTGTGTATCTCCTTTAATGCCTTTTAGGTAATTCTCATAATCTACATGCTTTTAAAAATGGTTTAAAGAAATCTGGAATGTAGATATACTTCCTGCCTTTCTTTTCAAATTTTTCTATTATTCATCTGAGTATTCTTGAGATAGTAAAAACTTTTGAAGATACACATATACAAATGGGATGCCAACTTCTGGGAAGATGGCGATCAAGAAAAGCAACATTTACAAGTCCTGCTAACACTTGATCTTTATTGCCATGAAATCAGTGCTTTTCATAGCCAGAAAACACTATCAGCAGAGAAATAAAAACTGTAAATACAAGGGACAGTAAAAGAATAGAATAACAACCAGACACCAGAAAAGAAACCCGCTCGCATTGCATTGCAGCGGCAGAGCCGCGTAGGTGCCATCTTGCCTCACAGCACCAGGCTCCAGAGAGGAAAGGTAGATAAGAAGCTGAAGTGAGAAGCTGTGGATCATTCAGTTGTAATTCAGCAGTTCTTTCAGCACAAAGAACGTCTAAACTTCCAGTGGCCAAGCTCATCACGCCTTCCAGGCACTCAGAACGGAGCTCAAAACCAGAAAAGAAATATGCAAGCCTCACGGCCGAGGGTGTGGCAGTGGCACCATATTGCCATTGGTGACAGGGAGTTCACCACACCTGAAAGAGCTCCAAATTAGTGCACTCAACAACCCTAAGTGAAATTGTGGCCCCTAAAGGTGAAATTCTAGCACTGCACCCCAAGGGACTTGTGCAGCTTTGATAATCTCCCTGAGTTTGAGATTTTGCAGTCTAACTCAGTGAAGGAGTAGTGGTGGCAGAGATACCACACCTTAGTTGCAGCTCCCCGTGGGAAAACACCCAGTCCGGCACCCCCACAGTATCACACAGCCTTGATTAACTCCCTGGGTCTGAGACTTTGCAATACAATCCAGTAAAGGAGTAGAGACTGAGATTACCACAGACTTGAGATCCAGAGCACCATAAGTGAAGTTGTGGTAACCCAGGGAAGAACCCAGAGAAGGCACAAACTTCTGAAATCATGGGAAAGAGGAATAACAATGGAGCAAAGAATTCCCACAACCCCACAATATCAGAGCAATAAGGCAAGAAAAGAAATCAAAGGAGTACAAATAGGAAAAGAAGAACTCAAACTTCCACTATTTGCAGATGACATACATGATACTATATTTAGATAACCCAACAAACTCAACCAAAAGGCTATAGAACTAATCAACAAATTCAGCAAAGTGTCTGGATACAAAATGAATCTTAAAAAATCAGAAACTTTTCTGTATACCAACCATAAATCCACTGAAAAAGAAATTCAGAAAACACTTCCACTCAGAATTTCCCACAAAAAAATAAAATACTTAGGAGGCAAAAGATCTCTACAAAGAAAATTATAAAACATTGACAAAAGAAATTGAAGAAGATCTTAGAAGATGTAAAGATCTTCCCTGTTCATGGATAGGCAGAATAAATATCATTAAAATGGCCATCCTTCCAAAAATGATCTACAGATTCAACGCAATGCCTATTAGACTACCAAGATCATTCCTCACAGACATAGAAAAATCAGTCCTTAAATTTATTTGGAATAACAAAAAAACCAGAATAACCAAAGTAGTTCTCAGCAACAAAAACCATGCAGGAGGAATCATAATACCTGACTTTAAACTATACTACAAACCCATTGTAATAAAAAAAAAGCATGGTATTGGCACAAAAACAGATACATAGACCAATGGAGCAGAATAGAAAACCCAGAAACAAGTTCACACACTTTCAGCCAATTGATTTTTGACAAAGGGGCCAAAAACATACACTGAAAAAAAGATAGCCCGTTCAACAAATGGTGTTGGCAAAACTAGTTAACCATATGCAGAAAATTGGAAATTAATCTGATTTTCTCACCCTGCACAAGAGTCAATTCAAGATGGATCAAAGACTTGGAAATTAAACCAGAGACCTTGAAGCTCCTTGAAGAGGGTGTAGGTCCAACACTGCAACACATAGGCACAGATAAACATTTTCTCAACAAGACCCCAGAGGCACAACAAATTAAAAGGTGAATTAAGACATGGGATTGCATGAAACTGAAGAGCTTCTGTTCAGCAAAGGAAATAGTCAAGATCCTCAACCGAGAGCCAACAGAATGGGAGAAGATTTTGCCACCTACACCTCTGATAGAGGACTAATATCTAGAATATACAGAGAACTGAAGAAACTCAACACTAAAAAAACAAACAATCCAATTAAAAATGGGCAAGTGAACTAAATAGATACTTCAGGAAAGGAGAAATTCAAATGGCCAATAAATGCATGGAAAATGTGAAACATTATTGGCAGTCAGAGAGATGCAAATCAGAACTACCCTGAGATTTCACCTAACTCCAACTAGAATGGCAATCATTCAAAACACAAACAAAAACAAATGCTGGCGAGGATGTGGAGAAGTGGGAACTCTGAAACGTTGTTGTGATCGCAAATTAGTGCAACCACTTTGGAAAACAGTATGGAGAATCCTCAGAAGAATGGGAACAAATCTACCATTTGATCAAGCAATACCACTCTGGGTATCTACCCAAAAGAAAAGAAACCAAGCTACCAAACTAATGCATGTGCATCTATGTTCATAGCTGCACAATTCACCATTGCCAAACTGTGGAACCAGCCAAGATGTCCATCAACAGATGAATGGTTTACAAAACTGTGAGATATATACACAATGGAAATTTACTAAGCCATTAAAAAAAACTCAATTGCATCATTTTCAGAGAAATGGATGGAACTGGAGGTCATTATGCTTAGCAAGATTAGTCAGTCACAAAAAAATAAGAAATTGAATACTTTCCCTAATATGTGAAAGGTAAGGAGAAATGGGTCATAGGAGGAACTCTAGATGAAGAAGGAAATCCTGTAAAGGAGCAAACAAGACAACACAAATGAGGGGATGGGAGGGAGGAAGAAGGAAATTCTCTAAAACATACAATGTACTTAAATATATTGAAGTCAATTACTAAGCCAAGCATGAGAAGGAGGGATGGGGATGGAATGGGGTGAGAATTAGGTAGGGGCTAAATGAGTGATATGTACATGTATGTCCACACAAGTGTTTTATCCCTATATGATGTATGAATATAATGCACCAATAAAAAAATGGGATGCCTACAGAAGATCACAAAAACTTCAAAGAGTAGCCTAATCTCAGAAAGTATGCCACCATTTCAAATTTATCAGTAACTTCAAATTTTTCAAAATGTAAGATGACTGAAGCTTCATAAAAAGTTTGAAAGCTTGCTCTTGCATTATCCTGTATTCGGATTATTCAATTATTGTTACTATTTTACAATATTTGCTTTATAAATATCTCTTTAATTTTCTCTAAATTCACACAAACACACACTCACAATTTTTCCCCTGACACACTGGAGAATATATATATATATATATATATATATATATATAATCAATCATCCTATATATTGCCAAGAATATTCCTTTTTTTTTTTTTGGTGGTACTGGGGTTCCTGGAAATCCATCTATTTTACACGTTTTATTTGGAAACAGGGTCTCTTAAGCCAATGCGGCTGGCTTTGAACCAGCGCAATCTTCCTGTCTTTGCCTCCCAAGTGCAGGGATTACAAGTGTGCGCCACCACGCCTGGCAAGAATATTCTTAAAAGTGAAACTCACTTCTGTGTCTCTTTGACATCATCTTTCAGAGTGAAGCTCACTTCTGTGTCTCTTTGACATCATCTTTCAGAGCCAGCCTTCCTCACTTCCTAGTTTAGGCTCATCTTTTGCTTCCTGAGGTCTATCCAGCCATTTCTTGAAAGTTCTGGTTCCTCTAAGTGTAGAAGTATATTTAGAGACCATGATCTTGAAAGACGATGTGTTCATTGCCACTGGCATGTCATTGTTTGTGAGTTTTAGCAGCAGACTGTAGCTAGCTAGCATCTATCTTTCTAGAACCATAAACAATTTGTATCAATGCCCTCAGTTTGATCTCATCACAAAGATCCTGAAAAATTTATTCAATTTTTCTTCATTTTTATATTTGAACTTCTTTCATTGACAGTTAAAAGCTGCCTCTATTTTTTCTGTATATTCACTTGTCTGTTAACTCCCTGCCCCTTCAAATATGAACCTATTCTCCCAACTACTGTCCTGGCCACTACATTAGTAGGCCATACGTTCATTTGACTACTTCACTTTGTGGCAGAAACGCTTATGAAATAGCAAGTCTCTGTTTTAAATCAAGGTTATAGATTTTTATATACTTTAGGATACAAAGAATAAGACCACACCAAGAGGGTGGGAACTAGCACCACAGCCAGGGAATAGGTGCCATCATGTTAATTAGCAAACAGCCTAAGAAATATACCCTCTTTAAGCCGGGTGTGGTGGTGCACACTTGTAATCCCCATGCTTGGGAGGCAGAGACAGGAGGATCATGCAGGTTCAAAGCCAGCTGCGCTGGCCTAAGAGACCCTGTTTCCAAAGATTAAAAAGTATAAAATAGGTCTGGGAGTGTAGCCCAGAGGGAGAAGGGCTTCCAGGAACCCCAGTATCACCAAAAAAAAAAAAAAAAAAAAAAAAAGAAATATACCCTCTTTAAAACTGTCCCTTTCCAAGGAGACTACAAAGATATAACAAGTATAATATTTGGTTCTACATGGGATTCTAGATAAAAATTTTATAAACTATCTAGTAAAATTGATGAAATCTAAATATGAATTACATATTGGATGATAGCATTGTACCATTGGTAAATAATGCTTTATTGTACTGTGGTATGTAACAGAATGTTCATTTTCTTGTGAAATACACTGAAATATTTAGAAGTAAATGGACATATGTTATTCTGAAAGGGTTCAATAATAGTGATATATACATAAAAATGTGACTTTGAATCCCTGTACTACACTTAGCAGCTGGATGAATGGGAGAAATTAATCAACCTTTCTGTTTTAATTTTCCTTGTTTGTAAAATAGAGATGTGAACACTGCCTTACCTTTGTAGTTACCTCAGTAGTCAATGAAAACGTGGTTGTAATACCTGACATTGTGCTAGTACTGAGTTAGTGCTCAATGAATTTTTATAAGTGAGTTAATATATGAATGCTATAGATTTGTATTCCATGAGCAATTGTAATAAAAAAATGTTCATTTTCTGAAGTCCTTGTTAACAGCATCAGATACATCTTTACAGCTACCAAATGTGCGCTCTTGGTATTGGTTTCCTAGCAGATGTTCTCATGCCTAGTCTAAAGATGCAGGCAGTGAGGCTGGTCAAGAGACATAGGAACAAAAGCTTCCATTGGTAGATGGAAGATGGGATTTGCTCTTCCCAGGAGCAAGCACAGAAAATAATAAGCAACCACTACAATTCTCAAAATAATCTTTAAGGAGGAGGTAGAAGATATAATTATTCCCACTGACATGCAAGTAAAGAACATGCCGGAGGGAAGAGATAACTTGGCTGGGGTCAGTCGATGCTTCCCAGGTAGCAGAGCAAGCTTCCAGTCTTGGTCAGAGTGGCTTCACATCTCATGTTGTCAATGGCTGTGCTCTTCTTGAACTGATTAATATAATTTATAGTTTTAGCCTCTCTTACCCATTATGGGTGGCCAATACTGTCAGTTTTCTACCTGCTGAGCTAAGTGCCTCATTTTTGCTTAGAGCAGATTCCCTTACTCCAGAGACCTGTGGTTTCAGTGTGTTCATTTTTTTCTAGGTCTACACCATTGTATTGATTATCTTCCATATGCTGAATTAAATATTATTAAGCATTGTATAAATATGGAGACAGATTATATTCATTTTTAATGGTGTCCAGCAGCTTTATGATGGTAAAGTGAAAGAGTTTCTGGGCCACAGACAGTATGGGGCTGTGCAGGCAAAGGAAGGATGCATCCCCTCCTCCACACCTTTGTGAATCCAATTTCCTTTTTCTTTTTGCCTAGAGTATCCCCTTTGTGTCCCCCCACTTCTCTATTATTCAAATGGACCTCTTGAACAACTTTATTGATGTTTCTTTATTAGAATAAGATATTTATGAGGTCCTAGTTGGTAATTCAGAATCTGCTTTGATGAGAACAGAGTGTTATTAGACTAATTATTGTCCCCCTTGTCATCTCAGTTAGAGTTGGCTTCTGGTTGTCTTGGAAATTTCTCCATCTCCCATTGTGTTTTCCTTCTTCATTTGGGGACAGGGACAATTTTAGTTTTTCATATCATCTAGCATGGAGCATCAGGCAATGTCCTAACTTTACTTTCAGTTAGTTTATATATGAAAGTCTCCCAGTCTTCCAAATTATTTATGTATTTATTCATTTATTCTTATGCACATTTATTTATTGAGACTTCACAAAATGTCCTGTATTATATCATTCACATTGAAAGCAAGGACTGGGTAACACTTCTCACTCTAGAGTAATTTTTATTAGTGGTTCTTAACTGGGGGATAGCATTGACCCCCCTCTCAGGGGGCATCTGGATTTGTCTGGAGATATTTGATCATCATAACTGAGGGGTTGCTCCTGGCATTTAGAGGATAGAGGTCAGGATTCTGCTAAAAATTACATATTTCCTAGGATTCCTGCCCTTACACACAACAGTTATTTAGTCTAAAAGTTAATCACGCTGAGAATGGAAACCCCTGCTATACATTTCTTTAGTTCATTGAAATAGACATAGTCTCATATTTTAATCTGGAGAATCATCTAAATCTCTCTAGAAACCGATAAGTCAGTTTTTCATGGCCATGACCAAAATACCTGACGAGAATAACTTGGAGAAGAAAAGGTTTATTGGGGCTGATGGTTGATGGTTTCAGAGGTTTCTGTCCAAAGGATACAACTCTCACACCAGGATGAAATCAGAGAGAGAGAGAGAGAGAGAAGAGAGAGAAGAGAGAGAAGAGAGAGAAGAGAGAGAAGGGAGAGAAGAGGGGGGGAGGGAAAAAGAGAGAAAGAGAGAAGGGAGGGAGGGAGAGAGGAAGATAGAGGAGAGAGAGGAGAGGAGAGGGAGGGAGGGAGGGAAGGAGAGAGAGAATAGAGAGGGAGAGAGAAAGAAGGGAGAGGAGAGAGAAGGAGAAGAAGAGGAGGAGGAGGAGGAGGAGGAGGAGGAGGAGAAGAAGAAGAAGAAGAAGAAGAAGAAGAAGAAGAAGAAGAAGAAGAAGAAGAAGAAGAAGAGGAGAAAAGAGAGGAGAGAAGAGAGATAAGGAATATATAATCTCTTAGACCATAGCCCCAGGCTACCTCCTCAAGATGCACCCTACCTGCTTATATTATCACCCAATAAATCCATTGAAATGATTAATGTACGTTGATGAGATTAGAAGACTCATGATTCAATTATTTTACCCCTGGACCTTTTTGCATTGTCAATACATAAGCTTTGCCAAGGGCCATTCTATACCCAAAGCATGACAAAGTTCTCCCCGCCCTGAAAGCTTTGAAACCTACATGACTTTAATTTCTCCTCACAACACCTCCGAGGGATCGAGGACATTCCTGTTTTACTGATGAGGCAACTCCGGTTTGAAGAGGTTAAGTAACTGTCAGAAAAAGTGTTCTCTTTTCCTTTTTCATGAAGTATAGCACAGAGGTTATTGAGTTTTTACTGAAAGGCTTATTCTGGGCAGCTGGGTGTCAGCGTTAGCATTTTTGGAGGGGTTTCAAGTCTTCCCTCTATAGAGCTGTCAAGTCACGACTCATCCTTAAAGGTGGGCCAAAAGTTCCCCTATAGTTTTTCAATTATGTGAGAACAACAGTTAAGGAGTTATTGATCTCCGGGGTATGTGCTGGCACAAGGATATAAGCCTTAGCCAAGGAACAAGACAACTGTGATCACTGGTATTTTTTCCTACTTCCATGAAGCTTTACACAAATCTAGCTGCTTTGAATCCTCCTTGTAACTGTATCCTTATGGGCTCCAACTCTCCTCCCATCTTGGTCTCCTGGTCACTTAGATAAATCATTTTCCCTTTACAGTCTACACACATTTCTATATTGCTTTGTAAGGGTTTTCTTTTTTTTTTTTTTGCAGTTCCATTTATGCTTAGTTTATATTTACAAACTGATTGTAAGCTTCTTTGTGAGCTGAGAGTAAATGCTGTCAACCCACCAACAGATATACTATTGCAAAAAAAAAATCACTTCATTCTTTCCCTGCCTTTATTTCAAAATAATTTATTAGGTACTGAGTGCATACCAGATATCATGAAAATGGAATATATAAATGAAACCATGAAACACTGGAAACAAAAGATAAAGATGTTGTGAGGCTCCCTGAGACCATGCAGCACAGTGCTCGGCACCTGGAAGCATGTGCTCAATAAATACTAGAGATCATTACTGCTATTCTTCCCAGCACATAAAGGAGTGCTATGAAAGTAGCAGGTGTTTCATACAAGTATTTCTTTTTTGTGTGTGTGATTGAAGGAGTCTAAACCGGAACCCAAAATATTTGCCAAGACGGTGACAGATATATATGTAGATTTTAGTGAAATGTCTGGGTGAGCAAATATTTTTACAGATGCGTCATATATACCAACTGACTTGGCTCTGGGAATATTTGACAGATTAAATACATTTTTTTAACAAGTGAAGTCAGTACTGGGTCTGTATGATGAGGAAGAGTCATACTCAAACACACTTCTCGGCTCTAAGTGTAAATGGCATTTGATTTTGTTGGAAACCTTTCCACTGCTCTTTACCAGGCTCAGTCTATTGTAAGACACCAGAGAGTGAGATTTACAGTGTATCTTACCAGAGAACACCCTTGTAATAATAATGCTCTAGCCCTGCATAGGGGTTCAGAAAAGCCCAGTAAACAAGTCTAAACTGTCAAAACCCATAGTAGAAACAATAAATTGTTAAATGAGGAAGACAAATGGTTTTATGTGTGTATCCACTTGAGATGTGTTTATCCAGGGCTTATCATGAATGTAAAGGGTTGAAGAGGCAAAATATGGGATTCCAGGTCTCCCTGACAGAAAGATCCCCGTGGCAGCATCACTCTGTGTGAATGGTGTATGTCTTGCCTTTGTAAGAAGGATGTCTGCCAAGGTGGCTCATTGTCATGACAGGGCTACATGTCCTAAGATAACAGGTCATGGCAAAATTCAAATGACTGAATACATGTTCAGGTCAAGTGATATGTGCTATGTGAGCTAGGCGTGATAGCACATGCCTTTAATCTCAGTTCTTGTGAAGTTGAGACAGGAGTAATTGTAGGTTTGTGACCAGTCTCAGCAACTTAGTGAGGCTTTCAGCAAACTAAGGAAACTCTGTTTCAAAATAAAGTAAAATAAATAATAAAATAAATTTTAAAAAAGGGCTAGGAGTATAGCTCAGAGATAGAATGCCCCTGGTTTCTATCTCCAGTAACACACACACACACACACACACACACACACACACACATGCATAATTTTAAGATGGGCATGGTAGCACATGCCTACAATTTCAGTACTTAGGAGGCTGAGACAAAAGGATCACAGGTTTGAGGCCAGCCTCAGGAACTTTGTGAGACTCTTAGCAACTTAGTGGGTCCTTATTTCTAAAAATAAAGGAGGTATAACTTGAAGGAAAAATGCCTGAGTTCAACTACTAATATAATTTAAAAAAAAAGATATACTCTCTGAAAATCCTGTGACTCCTGAGATTATATAATTGGCTTTGATCGATTTCTCAGTATTAGATTTTTATTTTCAGTACTGACTCAACCTGAGATGTCAAATGTGCTTCCAAAAAGGTCTTCCATTCCCAGCTTTTATTTCCTTCACTTTTTGACATCTATATTCAAGACTTTTGCACAATTTCTCCCGACAGAAGTGTGGATTCTTCTATCACCAGGCAGATTGGCTCCTGCCTCATTTTGTGGTTGATAGTGACTTATGGAGTCCTCATCCACTCTTCATTGAGTTAATGGATGGATGCAGCCAATCCGTGACTCTTTCTGATTCTACCTGAACATTCCTCCAGACCCATGCTTTGTGTGTATTCCCTCTGTTGCTTCATTTGCTGAAGATATCATTACGCCCAATCTTGCTTATCATAACACTCTCCTAACTGATCTTTCCCTCACTGTTGGTGTCTCCTCATCTGTGACTATATCTCCCCCTTTTTAGTGATTAGCCACCTAAAATGGAGTCACAGCTCTCCTTTGTTTAAAGACTTTATTGGCCATCAGTTGCCTGTATAATAGGATGAGACCAGGACTCTCACTGAGCATATGAGATCCAGGCTGTGTAATGTGAATAGACTGACTTGAGCTCCAGGCCCTCTCTCTAGTCCTTTGTTCTTCCTCAAGCAGTCCCTGTAACTCAGCTTCATTATTCTTCTTGCTCCTGACATGCAACTTCATTTCAGATTATTTCTCACTTGCAACTTCTGTAAATACTCCTAATTTGATAAAATGTTTTCTTTATCTTTATCTCCATTTAGCAAAAGTTCGCACGTCCTTGAATACTCAGCTGGGATTTATTACTTTACTTACTGTTGACTCTATTAAAATAACTTACTATTTACTCTATTATTTTTTCACATGACATTAGTCTTTATATGGTCCTGTTGTTTGCCTAATTGTTGGAGGTGGCTCAGTTCCCTCATCTGTGAAATGAAGATCATAGTAATTCTATGTTAGGATATGGTGAGGTTTAAGTGTATCAAGGCATATATATTTTGCTCAGAATGGTGCCTGGTGAGCACTCAGCACATTAGCTATTTTTGTCATTTTATTTAATCCTCTAACAACACGACAAGGCAAGTATTATTAACTTTCTTTTACAATGCAGATGCTGAGGTTAAGAAAGATTAAAGGACTTGAAAAAGATGCAGAACGGGTTAAGTGGAAGATCCAAGACTTGAAGCCTGAAAATCTGAGATCCCCAATATACAGGGCTGCTGTTGCAGTTAGCGAGTTGTCGAGTTGGAGCACAGCTTTGTGTTTAAACCTCCTGCTCCCTGATGGGAATGCAGTTTTAGAGAGCACTTGCTTGTGTAACATCAGTAGCTGGCACCATAGCCAGTACACAGAGAAAATATACCAGAAGTACATGTGAATAAACATATTAATATGTAACTTAGCATCTGGATTGGCCATTGAAATTTGGTCCTGGAAGCACATTCACAGCAGA